>NW_012115266.1:3990984-3993903 GCF_000951035.1 Colobus angolensis palliatus
ATATAGGCCAGGCATGGTGGCTCATGCCTAGAATCCCAGCATTTTGGGAGGCCAAGGTGGGTAGACCACTTGAGCTCAGGAGTTCAAGACCAGCCTGAATAACATGGCAAAATCCCAACTCTACAAAAAATACAAAAATTAGCTGGGTGCGGTGGCACATGTCTGTGGTCCCAGCTACTCAGGAGGCTGAGGTGGGAGGATGACTTGAGCCCAGGAGGCAGAGGTTGCAGTAAGCTGATATTGAGCCACTGTACTCCAGCCTAGGCAACAGAGCCAGACCCTGCCCTCAAAGCCAACCCCCCGGGAAAAAAGAGATGAATGTATAGAAAGTGATAGGCTGGGCACGGTGGCTCAGGCCTGTAATCCCAGCACTTTGGGAGGGCGAGGAGGGTGGATCACAAGGTCAGGAGATAGAGACCATCCTGGTGAACACGGTGAAACTCCATCTCTACTAAAAAATACAAAGAAATAAGCCAGGCGTGCTGGCGGGCGCCTGTAGTTCCAGCTACTCGGAATGCTGAGGCAGGAGAATGGCGTGAACCTGGGAGGCAGAGCTTGCAGTGACCGGAGATCGTGCCACTGCACTGACGCCTGGGCGACAGAGCAACACTCCATCTCAAAAAAATAATAAAATAAAAGTTAAAAAATAAAAAAAAAATTAGCCAGGTGTGGTGGCGTGTGCCTGTAGTACCAGCTACTTGGGAGACTGAGACAGAACTGTTTGAGCCCTGGAGGCGGAGGCTGCAGTGAGCCAAGATTGTGCCACTGCACTCCAGCTTGGGCTACAGAGTGAGACTCCATTGAAAAGGGAAGGGAAAAGGGAAAAAAGAAAAGAAAAAGGAAATAAAAGAAAAACAATGGCATTACAATAAGAAAAACAGAGATAACTGGCAGACACTAACACGAGCAGGTGATGAGGGCCAACAACAGCAGGAACAGGGCTGGTTAACAGAATGTGCCCCTTGATGTGATGTGCTGAGACTATTACAGCATCATTTTTGTGATACTTTTGTCAAAAAATCATGACCTGAATTTGGTCATAAGGAAATACTACAAGATGCACCTTGCCAATCATCCTACAGAGCATCTAATGGTTGGGGGCAAGAATGACCAGGATGACAAAGGGATGATCCCAGACTGAAGGGTGTGAAGAGACACGGACAGCTAGGTGCAATGCACACTCCTCCCTGGGATCCTGGGACGAAACAGAAATGAGACATAGTTGGGGCAGCAAAATGTGAATGGGGTCAATGGATTGGACAATAGGGTCTTATCACTGCAAATTGCCTGACTTAAAGTTGAGTACGTAGTGGTTATTTGGGAGTGCCCTTAACTGGGGGAAAATAAACACTGAAATATTTAAGGGTGTTAGGATAGCATGTGCATAACATTGTCTCAAATGACCCAGAAAAAACTGATTTAGAGAGAGAAATAGCACTATCGGGTATATGTAGTAAAATGTGAACAGTTTGAAAATCTGCACGAGGTAAGAGGAATGTGCAAGTTCCTCGCCATCACAGACTAGAAGAAAACTCTATCAGATACACACACAAATATACAACACACATTCGTGCAGACACACACACATATATCTGATAAAGAACCTATCTGTCATATATAAAGAACTTCTACAAATAAATTATTTTTAAAATACCAATTATTATTATCATTATCATTGAGACGGAATCTCACTCTGTAGCCCAAGCTGGAGTGCGGTGGCATGATCTGGGCTCACTGAAACTTCCATCTCCTTAGCTCAAGCAATTCTCGTGCCTTAGCCTCCTGAGTAGCTGGGACTACAGGTGCCCACCACCATGCCCGACTAATTTTTTGTATCTTAGTAGAGACGAAGTTTCACCATGTTGCCAGTGTGGTCTCCAACTGCTGAGCTCAGGCGATCCGCCCAACTTGGCCTCCCAAAGTGCTGGGATTACAGGTGTGAACCACCATGCCCGGCCTACCAATTTTTAAAACAGGAAAAAGACTTGAGCAAATGCTTTGCAAAAGAAGGTATCCAAATGTCCAATTAGCAGATAATCAATGTCATAAGGGAAATGCAAATTAAAGCCTCAGAGTTTCCATTTCATACCCACTAACATGGCTAAAATTTAAAAGACAGGCACTAAATGTCAGTGGAGATATAGGGCAACAGGAACTATATTGCTAGTATTAGTTATCTACTGTAGCATAACAATCCTAGCAAAAGCTTAGCAGGAGCTTAAACTAATGCATTTTTATTATCTCACAGGTTCTGTAAGTCAAAAGCCCAGGCACAGCTTAGCTGGGTCCTCTATAAGGTGCCATCAAGCTGTTGGCTGAGACTATGGTCTCATCTGAGAACTGAGTGGGACAGGATCTGTTTCCGAGCACACATGGTTGTTGGCAACACTCAGTTCCGTGTAGGCTGCTGGACTGAGGGTCACAGTCTCTTGCTGGCTGTGGGTTTGAAGCTGCCCTGAGCTCCCTGCCACAGGGCCCTCTCCATGGGCAGCTCACAACACAGCACCAAAGCCGGCAAGGGAGAGAGTCTCCTCACAAGATGAGCATTACAGTCTGACTTGGAATAATCAGGTATGCATGACCACACATGTCCTGTCACCTCTGCCATATTCTATTAAGTGAGGAGTCAATCATAGGTCCCACCTGCACCCAAGGGCGCAGTACTACCGGGCCATAAATACCAGGAGACAGGGATCATGGGGGCCACTTCACAATCTGTCTGCCTCAGTTAGTGGGAATGTAAACTGATACAATCGCTTTGAAAAACTGGCAGTTTCTTACAAAGTTAAACATACACCTACTCTAAGACACACCATTCCACTCCAATATATGTACCCTCAAAGAAATGAAAATTGGTCTGGGCGTGGTGGCTCATGCCTGCAATCCCAGCACTTTGGGAGTGTGAGACAAGAGGATTGC
>NW_012115266.1:3994880-3997690 GCF_000951035.1 Colobus angolensis palliatus
ACTCCATCTCAAAAAAAAAAAAAAAAAAAAAGAAAAGAAAAGAAAAAACGAAAACCAGGCCTGGTGGCTCACTGGAGGTCAGGAGTTAAGACCAGACTGGGCAACATGGCCAAATCCCGTCTCTACTAAAAATATAAAAAATTAGCTGAGTATGGCAGAGCATGCCTGTAATCCCAGTTACTTGGAAGGCTGAGGCAGAAGAATTCCTTGAACCCAGGAGGTGGAGGTTGCAGTGAACTGAGATCACACCACTGCATTCCACAGCCTAGGCAACAGAGTGAGACTCTGTCTCAAAAATTAAAAGAAAAAAAAGAAATTACAAACTTATTGGGAAAATGAGGGTGCTGCTGGAAAAGCCAGTCTTCAACAGCTGGAACTCACCAGATAATACCTAAAGATTGTTTTTTAAATAAGTCTTGTAGAACTACTTGACTCTCTAAAATATATGTATAACTTTGATTAAAAATAAAAGCAATAATGAGGCCGGGTGTGGTGGCTCACGCCTGTAATCCCAGCACTTTGGGAGGCCGAGGCGGGTGGATCATTTGAAGTCAGGCGTTTGAGACCAGCCTGGCCAACATGGTGAAACTCCATCTCTACTAAAAATACAAAAATTAGCCAGGCATGGTAGCGTGTGCCTGTAACCCCTGCTACTTGGGAGGCTGAGGCAGAAGAATCACTTGAACCCGGGAGGTTGAGTTTGCAGTGAGCGGAGATCACATCATTGTACTCCGGACTGGGCAACAGAGTAAGTCACTGTCTCAAAACAACGAGAAAAAAACCTACCGGGGAATTTGGACTACCAAAAAATAAAACCAGGCTGGGCGTGGTGGCTCACACCTGCAATCCTAGCACTTTGGGAGGCTGAGATGGGTGGATTGCTTGCACTCAGGAGTTTAAGACCAGCCTGGACAACATGGTGAAACCCTCTCTACTAAAAATACAAAAATTAGCTTGGTGTGGTGGCACACACCTGTAATCCTAGAGACTTGGGAGGCTGAGGCCTGAGAATCACTTGAACTCAAGAGGCAGAGGTTGCAGTGATCTGAGATCCACCACTGCACTCCAGCCTAGGCGACAGAGTGAGACTGTCTCAAAAAATAAATAAATAAAACAAACCAGGGAGGAAAGCAATCAAATGCTGAAACTTCAAATGAAACAAAAACACAATTAAAAGGAGCATTTGCCTTTCATAAGAATCTGCATGCTAAATGCAATGCTAATTAAAGAGACTAAGATTTACTGGGGTAGAGAAATCATACCGAAATTCCTTATTAAAATTGTAAAAACTGTATCCTTCTCCTTCACAACTTACATTCCAAGTTCTCATTATCTTTTCATCCACTAACAGGCCAAGGATTTATCAATCCATTGGCTGGAAAGTCAGGGTTATCGTGAATTTACATGAAAGAAAATTTAATTATAATAATGTATCACCTATATTCATCTGGTACCTTTCACTGAGGAACATCAAACTGTTTAGTGATTCTTTCTCCTCAGAGCATTTCTAAGCAGTAAGACAACGAACGGACTGGAAAGTGAGTGGTTTGCCTACTTTCATTTACGAAACCAGAATTAAGACATAGGAATCCCAACAGACCAGCGCTCTTGTTGCCTTCCTATATACACACAATTTTAGAAAACAGATGCTACTTTTAGGCCGGGCGCAGTGGCTGATGCCTGTAATCCCACTACTTTGGGAGGCTGAAGCAGGAAGATCGCTTGAGTCCAGGAGTTCACCAGCCTAGGCAATAGTGGGACCTTGTCTCTACAAAAAAAAAAAAACAAAATTAGCTGGGTGTGGCGGCATGGGCCTGTAGTCCCAGCTACTTCCGAGGCCGAAATGGGAGGATTGCTTGGGTCTGGGAGGTTCAGGCTGCAGTGAGCTAAGATCACGCCACTGCGCTCCAGCATGGGCAACAGAGCAAGACCCTATCTCAAAAAAAAAAAAAAAAAAAGGAAAGGAGAGGAGAGAAGAGGAGAGGAGGAAAAAAAGAAAAGCTACTTTCTGTAAGTTATGGCTAAAGCGTCCATGCTCAAAGAACCCCAAACTGGGTGGATCCAAACTATTTAGAAAGTTTCCTCTCGGTAATTATGCCCACAGTCCCAGCAAAGAAGAGTTAACAAATACGTGAATTTATATCAATTTCTTTTTTTTTTTTTTTTTTGGAGACAGAATCTCGCTCTTTCGCCCAGGCTGGAGTGCAGTGGCACGATGTCGGCTCACTGCAAGCTCCACCTCCCAGGTTCACACCATTCTCCTGCCTCAGCCTCCCAAGTAGCTGGGACTACAGGCGTGCACCACCACGCCTGGCTAACTTTTTGTATTTTTAGTAGAGATGGGGTTTTACTGTGTTAGCCAGGATGGTCTCAATCTCCTGACCTTGTGATCCGCCCGCCTTGGCGTCCCAAAGTGCTAGGATTACAGGCGTGAGCCACTGTGCCCGGCCACCAATGGCATTTCTATAGTGCTCGGAGATACAAAGCATTTATAAGTCATCTCGTCTGTTCATCCCAAGAACACTGAGTAGTCAGTTAGATAGTTATTTTTATTTATTTCTATTTCGAGGAGAAGATTGAAGCTCAAAAGGTCATGGACCCCAAATCAGAGTTTCTAATTGTTAAAAGAAGGATTTAATTCTTCTGGTTCCAAGTCCAGTATTCAATACACTCTACCAGGAAGCTTGTAAACAGAAGTCTGTGAAGATTAACCATTTGCTAATTTTTAAAGTCTAGGCTGTATTAATAAATGGCAACACTTGAAACTGTTGACTTATTTTAGGTCTCTTCCTAAAACAAACAAGCAAAAA
>NW_012115266.1:3999040-4005221 GCF_000951035.1 Colobus angolensis palliatus
AAAAAAAAAAAAAAGAAAAAGAAAAAGCACAAAGCAGGAAGACACACTAACGTTACAGGCCTATTATAAAGATACAGTCACTGAGACAGGGCGGCATTGATGCAAGGATGGACAGACTGACCAATGGTACAGAATAGAAAGCCTAAAATTAGAACCACATGTAAAATGTCACGGGACTTATGATCAAAGTGACAATAAGGTGCAGTGGGGAAAGGATGACCTTGTAAATAAATGGTACAGAGTTGAGTATCCATATCAGGGGAAATGTGCCTTAACCCATACCTCACAACACATACGATATCAATTTCAGATGGACTGGAACCCTCAATGTGGAAGGCAAACAATAAAAGTTTCAGAAGAAAACATTAGAGGACATCTTCATGATCCTAGAGTAGGCAAAGATTTCTCAAACAGAAAATAAAAAGTATTAAACAAAGGAAAAAATTGATAAATTGAATTATAAGATTAAGAATTTCTATTCATCAAAAGACACCATTAAAAGAGTAAAAAGGTTGCTTGATGATATCATGTCATAAAAATAAATAAATAAATATAAAGAGTAAAAAAAGAACCCAGAGAGTATGAGAAGATATTTTTGAGACAAAGAACTCCTAAAGGTAAATAAGAAACAGAGAGACAACCAAAATAGATAAATGCGCAACCAAGCTGAACAGACAATTCATAAAAGAAGATACCCACATGGCCAACAAATACATGAAAAGGTGCTCAACATCATTGGGGAAATGCAATTAAAGCCATAGGAGAAACCATTTTACTCCATTTTACTTTCTTTGCCTTGAAAAAGGCAAAAAAACAATTGTTGGTGGAGATGTACAGCAACAACAAACTTTCATATATTGCTCAGCTGAATATACTGTCCATATAACCAACAACCTGGCAATCTGAGTCCCAGGTATATACTCCAGAGAAACGAGTGCTCTGGTCTACCAACAGACATATGCAAGAATGCCCACAGTAGCACTATTCAGCATAGCCCAAACTGGAAATCTCCCATATGGCCATCAACAGCCGACTGGTTACACAAACTGCAATATACTCACACCATGGAATATAGTACTACATTGCAATAAGATTACATTCACTAAAACTCCATGCAACAAGGTGGATGCATCACATAAACATAATGTTGAGCAGCAGAAGTTAGACAAAAGTGTTCCTAGCTGAGCACGGTGGCTCACGCTTGTAATCCCAGCACTGTGGGAGGCCAAGGCAGGTGGATCACCTGAGGTCAGGAGATCGAAACCATCCTGGCTAACACGGTGAAACCCCGTCTCTACTAAAAATACAAAAAAATTAGCCGGGCAAGGTGGCGGGCGCCTGTAGTCCCAGCTACTCGGGAGGCTGAGGCAGGAGAATGGCGTGAACCCGGGAGGCGAAGCTTGCAGTGAGCTGAGATCCGGCCACTGCACTCCAGCCTGGGGGCAGAGCGAGACTCTGTCTCAAAAAAAAAAAAAAAATACAAAAAATTAGTGGGGCATGGTGGCGCATGCCTGTAATCCCAGCTACACGGGAATGGTGAGTCAGGAGAACCACTTGAACCTGGGAGACGGAGGTTGCAGTGAGCCAAGATTGTGCCACTGCACTCCAGCCTGAAAGACAGAGCAAGACTCTGTCTCAAAAACAAACGAACAAACAAAAAAACAAGTGTTCTTTTGTACTTCATCCACTGTGTGAAGTACAAAAGCAGGCAAAACTAATGCATGCTGTTGGAAATTAGGAAACGAGTTATCGTTGGCGGAGTGGGAGGCGGGCGTGGTATTAGAAGGGGACATGGTAATGTTCTGGGGAATTGGTAATGTTGTTTCTTGATGTGAGTGCTGGTTATGTATGTCCAGTTTATGAAAATTTATCAAGTTATGCTTATTACATATGTCCTTTTCTGAATGTACATGACATTTCAAACATGTCCCATGTTATTTCCATGACACAGCCTCAGAAGGCCCTGAAAACATGTGCTCAAAAGGTGTTTTGGCCTGGCCCCATGCCTGTAATCCCAGCACTGTGGGGGCAGAGGTGGGTGGATCACTTGAGGTCAGGAGTTCGAGATCAGCCTGGCCAACTTGGTGAAACCCCGTTTCTACAAAAAAAATGAAAACATTGGCCAGGAGTGGTGGTGTGTGCCTGTAATCCCAGCTACTCAGGAGGCTGAGGCATGAGAATCACTTGAGCCTGGGAGGCGGAAGTTGCCATGAGTTGAGATCATACCACTACACTCCAGCCTGGCAGACAGAGTGAGACAGAGTGAGAGGGAAAAGAAAAAAGGTGTTTTTGGTTTTGTTTTTCTAATTAGGTATAGGGCCCTGGAAGTAGCCTGTGCATGTACAGGGCCCTAACACTTAAGCTTCATCAGGTTCATAACAAATCGGCCTTTGGCCCTGCCAGACACAGCATCTAAGTAAAAAGCAGTTTATAACTATCTCAGCCTAGACCTATAGAGATCTTACAAAGAAATAATAAGCATTTTTTCACCACTAAAAAATATACACTAAATTTTCCAGGAATGTAACTACTATGTAAATAAGGGAAAGATTATACTTTGTTTTGTGTAGAACTTTATGCAGATTTATTCACCATTTTAGAAAATCATATCGCCAATGGCATTGCTACATATCTGAGTCACCAACACAATACACCTGTACTGGCCTCTATTTATAGGTGTCATATTCACACAGATAAAGCCACGTGTACCCGCAAGCACCTGATGGCTCCGGCTTCCAATGTGCTGTGAGCATTTACATTTGTCTTCTGAGAATTTATACAGAAATATCTATTTTATTGCCATAATGTTTTATTACCATAATGTTCCTTTTATTTTTCTTTCATATTACAGTTAAGACTTTGTAGACAGGTTAGTAGATTTTATCTGGGAATTTTATTTCAGGATATTAAAGGGAGTCATAAGGTATGACAGGGTTGAGAACTAGTTACAAACCATCAGTCTATTGTTAAGAACTGTAAAGAGAATTCTAATTCCTAAACTTGGTAACTGTTCTTTTACACTACTCACCTCATCAACTTGTAATTTACAAGTTGAATAATACACTTATCTAAAATGTAAAAGAATGAGCGAAAGAAACAAATGAAAACCCACCTGTCATTTTCAAGAGTAATTATCCAAGTATATCTACCATAAATTCGATCTAGACATAATGAGTAGAACGAGAGAGAAATAGGAGTTCAAACTGCAAACTCTGAGTCCTTTGCCTTTATAAAACAGTAAGATCCAGTTTGGCAATCTTGAGCAAAACGCTCCATTATTTTTCTGTTCTCTTTCAAAAATAGCTCCACCTTCAAGATTACACAAATTAGATCATTCTGCAGCAGGATTCCTCCTTACAGAGCAGCTCCTAGGAAGTGCAGACAGGCTGTCTGATACAGCAAACCAGTCATTTAAAAAAGAAAAAACTCTTAGTTACATTAGAAAAGAAAAAAATATTTAAAAAGAAAAAAACATGATGTTTTGGACTTTTCTATTTCACTGGGCTAGTGACAAAGGCTATGGGGCTACAGTTATTAATGGCTTCTGCAATCTCCCTCTTTGGAAACCATCAAATAAATAAGGATTGCAGAGGGGACACCAGACAGCAAACACAACAGCAGAACAATCCGGGGATACTGAGACTCAGCCATTCCCACAACATCACTGTGGCCTAAAGCATAAGAACTCATCCAGGTTTTTAAAACAATCAGGTGCCAACCTATGGGTTATTCTATCACCCAGTACATTTCCAAGAAATTTTATTTCCAATTAATTACAAATGGCAGAAGTGGAAACAAAAAAACCCCTCAAGAGCTCTGTTACACAGATCTGGTTCTCAGAGAAAGTCACTAAGATAAAGAGATGACAAAAATTATTTTTAAAGAAAACAAACAGAAAACTGACACAAAGAAGTTAAATGAAATACTGGTGTCATCCTTGAATCCTTTTGTTCTGTCACACGTCAAATCCAATCCAAAGGCAAATCCTTCAGGCTTGACAATATGCCCAGACTCCCATCACTTTCTCATCTCCATCTCCACCGCCCTAGTCCAAGTCAGCATCAGCTCCCACCTAGATCATCACAGCAGCCCCCTGACCGGACTCCCTGCTTCCACACACAGTGGTCAGGGGTTCTTTCAGGGTGGAAGTGATCAACATGCCTCTTCGCTGGCTCAAAAGCCCCAGTGACTTCTCATCTCACTCAAGGTCAAAGCCAGAGTCCTGCAATGGCCTGTGAGATCACCCCTTTTACCTCTCTGACTTTATCCATTCTCTCTCTTTAATTCACCTGGCTCCAGCCAAACTGGCCTCCTGGATGCTCTGGAACCTGCCAGGACTTCTTGTTCCCTCTACTGGGAGGCCTCATCCCATAAAATTCACCCAGTTTGCCTAAATGTGTGTTCCATGTGGCTGTCTTGCCTTCTGAGGTCTTTCCAGACCACCTTGTTTAAAACCGTGACCTCCTCCCTCTGCCCAGTTATCCCCATCCAGCTTTATTCTTCCTATTCAACACACCCTAATATTTGCTCACTCACTCATTACTGCCTGCTGCCCACCCTGTCCCCAGAAGGTAAGCTCCGCAAGAGCTGGAATTTCTGTCTGTTTTGTTTACTGCTCTCTCCTCAGTATCCAAGCAGTGACTGGTCCGTAATATATGCTCAGTAAGTATCTTTCGACTACATGAGGAAACAGTAGAGGTATGTGCAGGAAGAGTTAAAAAGACTTATCCAAACCCACATGGTGGGGTAAAGCCAAGTGAGAAATCAAACTTTAATGTCAAAGCATTTCTGGCACATGGTTTTAAAGAGACTACAGCAATTTGCTGGCTTTTTATCCTCCACATTGATTATAATTGGCAGAAACACCTAAATGACAAACAAGAAAACAGAGCCACAGTCCTAAACAGTCATTCTTTCATAACTGTTCTCTTACGTGGATTTAAATACAATGAAGCCTCTCCACACTTGATACAATGCATTTATTTGTCAGTGTGGCTGCCTTAGAACCAGGACCTCCTGGAGCCTAAGTAAATATATCACTTGGCCCAAGTCCAAAGCATACCAAACCACCCTTCTGCCAAATCTTAGATTTAGGAGACCATGTCCCATTTCCAGCCCAAGCTTGCATCCCCAGTGAGATGATACCTTCCTTTTTCTCCATGGAGGGAAAAAGTCAACCAAAGGGATTAATGGCCAGTGTTTAATAATTACGGCCATTCTTCTTATACTTTTTTTAAAAGCAGAGATAGGACTATCAACAAGTAATAAAAACAAAGTGATAATGATATTACATGCATTTAATGAACCATTCTCCCCACTAACAGCAAGGGCATAAACAATTTATTGCACATCTTGGTGGCAGAGAGGAAATACAGTTAAATCCATTAATAGCCACAAGAGTTTTCATGTTCCCGGAGGACCTTGGTTTCCAGAGTTGCTTATTCATTTTCATCCACAGCAAAAACAGTGCATGGGAGAGATGACAGAATGCTGTCAACTACTTTCTACATATTTTAACTCTGAGGACATAACTTTATTAAACAATAGACTTAAGGCGTATTACACTGCCCATTCCATCGCCTGTGATTTAAAGTACCAAACAAAAACCTGCTTGTGAAGACAACGTAAAAGGTGGCTAATATGAGAGCTGCTGCAGTATAAATATTACACCATCATATTCATAGTTTCCCTGACACTCCTCAAAGCTGTGAAGGTCATGATTTCTATGAACATAGATGTTCGCTTTATTTTATTTTATTTTATTTTATATTTTTTGAGACAGAGTTTCGCTCTTGTTGCCCAGGCTGGAGTGCAATGGCACCATCTTGGCTCACTACAACCTCTGCCTCTGGGGTTCGAGCAATTCTCCTGCCTCAGTCTCCCAAGTAGCTGAGATTACAGGTGACCGCTACACGCCTGGCTAATTTTTTTGTATTTTTAGTAGAGACGGAGTTTCACCATGTTGGCCAGGCTGGTCTTGAACTCCTGACTTCAGGTAATCCACCCACCTCGGCCTCCCAAAGTGCTGGGATTACAGGCATGAGCCACAGCGCCCAGCCTGATGCTCAAACATTTTATCTATCTTCATAACAAATGAAGGTTTTTTTTTTTTTTTTTTGAGAAGGAATCTTGCTCTGTTGCCCAGGCTGGAGTGCAGTGGCACGATCTCAGCTCACTGCAA
>NW_012115266.1:4005486-4005883 GCF_000951035.1 Colobus angolensis palliatus
AAAAAAAAAAAAAAAGGGCGGCCAGACACGGTGGCTCACATCTGTAATCCCAATACTTTGCGAAGCTGAGGTAGAAGGATCACCTGAGGCCAGGGCAACATGGCAAAACCCCATCTCTACAAATAATTTAAAAATTAGCCGGGTGTGGTGATGTGGACCTGTGCTTGGAAGACTGAGGTTGGAGGATCACTTGAGTCTAGGAGTTCGAGGCTGCAGTGAGTTATGATTGCACCACTGCACGTCAGCCTGGCGGACAGAGTAAGACTGTCTCAAAAACAAACAAACAAAAAACTAAAGAAAGCAGTTGGCCGGGCGTGGTGGCTCAAGCCTGTAATCCCAGCACTTTGGGAGGCCGAGATGGGCGGATCACGAGGTCAGGAGATCGAGACCATCCTGG
>NW_012115266.1:4006948-4008467 GCF_000951035.1 Colobus angolensis palliatus
TATAGTGCTTCTGTGGTTAAAGGGGCAACTGCCCCCAAGTGTTTTCATGAAAGTAACACTTCTGCTGCAGGCCAGTCATGCCAACTCAGCTATGGCCACCTTCTCTGGCTCCAACGCTTTTGTCCATTAAGGCTTGACCTCAGCACCCACTTAAAAAAAATGTGGCCTAAGGAGAAATGTGACTGATAACTGCAGAACTCCCACCCTAAGTTCACACACACATAAGGGTATGCAAATGGGCTTTGGATATGGTTTGCGAGTGATACAGCAGAGCACATTTCATCTCTTAATAATCACTTTTATGCCACTGAGGAAATTTTGAATGCTTGTAAAATTTAATAATTTATCTGCCTCTCCTACTTACAGCAACACAAAAAGAGAAAAGAATATCAGGAAAACCTCACCATACAAAGGCAGAAGGGAAGGGATCAACAATGAGGCTCTAAAACTCTTCCGTATTAACATCAAGCAGCATACCACCTGGTCCCCATAACTCTGCACCACAGTCCATGACATACTGGACCACAGTAGAGGAAGTACTACTTAGCATGGAGAGAAAACAAAGATAATTTCTAACGCTTGAATTTCATAAAAGATAAAGCAACAATAGCAGAGCTACCTTTTTGTAACAGAATCTTAAAAGTCAACTGTATTTCACAGTGATTACCTCTGGGAAGTGAGAACAGGGATGGACTGGGGGCTTTTTCCTTTGTGCTTTCCATCTTTCCATACTGCTCAAATTTCTAATCATGGACATATATTAATCATTTTGTCTTAAAAAAAAAAATGCTGGTAAAAGGCCAGACACAGTGGCTCACACCTGTAATTTCAGCACTTTGGGAGACCGAGGTAGGAGGAGAGCTTGAAGCAAAGAGTTCAAGACCAGCCTGGACAACATAGAGAGACCCTATTTAAAAAAAAAAAATAGCCAGGTGTGGTGGCATGTGCCTATAGTCCCAGCTACTTGGGAGGCTGAGGCTGGAGGACTGCTGAGCCCAGGAGTTGCAGGCTGCAGTAAGCTATGACTGCGCCACTGCACTGTAGCCTGGATGACAGGGCAAGACTCCATCTAAAGAAAAAAAACAAAAAATGCTGGTGAAAAATGCGATCAACAGAACAATTTCGTTCTTTTAAAACCAGCTGTGGGTAAGCTATTCACCTATATAAAGTTTTTCAAAAGTACTATGTATTCTGGGGGAATTTAACAGATGTTAAATAAAAGCAGATACCTACCTGAGGAACAACTACAATGCTCTTTATTTAAATATCTAATACAGGAAATGGTATTTTTTTCAAAAGCAAATTATATTTTGACAGGCATCAAGAAAAGCAGCAGGACCTTCCTAACACTGTACTATTCGAGCCCCTCTTCTCTGCCCTAAGAGACCAAATCCCACGACATTCTTATGCACACCTAACCTTAGATCCACAATCATGTTTACATTTCTAAAGGGCATGTGTCTCAAATATTTGTGTCCCATTTGAGTTACATGAGACAAGAATTTTTTTTTTTTTTTTT
>NW_012115266.1:4008517-4015412 GCF_000951035.1 Colobus angolensis palliatus
TGTTAGCCAGGATGGTCTCGATCTCCTGACCTCGTGATCCGCCCGCCTTGGCCTCCCAAAGTGCTGGGATTACAGGCATGAGCCACCGCGCCTAGCCAAAAAAAAATACTTTTAATGCTAGGGTAGTAATAGAAATTTCACCAGGTCTTTCTTATTTGATCAATTACATTTACTTTATACCTATAATTTAAGAAGTGCTTTCTCCCACACTTCTACAGATCCAATTTTATATATATTTCACCCACATCTAAGAATGGATAGTAAGTAAAAGTATTCCCATAAGGATGAAAAAACTAAGGCATGGGCCAGGCACAGTGGTTCACACCTGTATTCCAGTACTTTGGGAGACTGAGGAGGGAGGATCACTTGAGCCCAGGAGTTCAAGACCAGCCTGCGTAACACAGCAAGACCCCATCTCTACAAAACATTTTAAAATCAGCCTGGCATGGTGGCAAGCGCCTATGGCCCCAGCTACTCGGGAGGCTGAGGTGAGAGGAATGCTTGAGCCCAGGAGGTCTAGGTTGCAACGAGCCGTGACTGTGCCACTGCACTCCCACCTGAGTAACAAAGCAAGACTGTGTCTCAAAAAAACAAAACAAAGGCCAGGCGTGGTGGCTCATGCCTGTAATCCCAGCACTTTGGGAGAGCGAGGTGAGCAGATCACGAGATCAGGAGATGGAGACCATCCTGGCTAACACGGTAAAACCCCATCTCTACTAAAAAACACAAAAAATTAGCCGTGCGTGGTGGCAGGCGCCTGTAGTCCCAGCTACTCGGGAGGCTGAGGCAGGAGAATGGAGTGAACCCGGGAGGTGGAGCTTGCAGTGAGCCGAGACTGCACCACTGCACTCCAGCCTGGGCGACAGAACAAGACTGTATCTCAAAAAAAAAAAAAGTCCAGGTCCAAACTGGACAAGCCTCCTGAACTGAGGTAGTGAAAAGACGCAGCCCAAACATTTTCTGACGTGCACCCGCCCTCATGCCAGCACCAACAACAGTGACAACTTACTGGTTTGGCTAAGAAATTAGAAAACTAGCTTAGAAAAAAATCACATAACCGCTAATGTATCCAAAAGAGCTGTAAATCAATACATGTAAAATGGACTCTGTGAAAGTCATTATCTTTCTAAGTCAAGGAATCTGAGCTTCCACAGGGACGATGGATACTATTACCCTGATAGAGAGGATATTCTATTACAACACTCACAATGTGAAATTCAAATCTCCTAAGGTACAAACATGCTTTTAAGACTTTTAATGTGGCTGGGCGCAGTGGCTCACATCTGTAATCCCAGCACTTTGGGAGGCCAAGGCGGGCGGATCACAAGGTCAGGAGATCGAGACCATGCTGGCTAACACGGTGAAATCCCGTCTGTACTAAAAATACAAAAAAAAAAGTAGCCGGACATGGTGGCGGGTGCCTGTGATCCCAGCTACTCGGGAGGCTGAGGGAGGAGAATGGCGTGAACCTGGGAGGCGGAGCTTGCAGTGAGCCGAGATCATGCCACTGCACTCCAGCCTGCAGTGAGCCAAGATCGCGCCACTGCACTCCAGCCTAGCGGACAGAGCGAGACTCTCAAAAAAAAAAATTAAAAATTAAAAAAAAATTTTTTTTTTGAGACAGAGTCTCGCTCTGTCGCCCAGGCTGGAGTGCAGTGGAGCGATTTCAGCTCACTGCAAGCTCCGCCTCCCGGGTTTACGCCATTCTCCTACCTCAGCCTCCCGAGTAGCTGGGACTACAGGCGCCCACCACTACGCCCAGCTAGTTTTTTGTATTTTTTTTAGTAGAGACGGGGTTTCACCATGTTAGCCAGGATGGTCTTGATCTCCTGACCTAGTGATTCGCCCGTCTCAGCCTCCCAAAGTGCTGGGATTACAGGCTTGAGCCACCACGCCCGAACAATCTGTGTCTCATATATTCTTAAAGAAGAACCACACACAAGTAAATATAATTGTAGATTTCTGACCAAAATGCAAAAATAAAGTCCTGATGCTTACTGAAGGTGAAAATTAACATACACCCAAAGATCTACGTGTTTCGGAAGAGACCACAAATGTATTACCAGGTTTCTCCTGTAAAAGTAGAATGTAGTTTTTCTATAGTTTGAGACACAAAAAGGAGAACTTAAAAAGAGAAAAAAAAAAAATCAACTACATTTAAACCCTCATTTTCCTAGGAGTTGCTCAGTTTTCATTGGTGACAAATGGCAAGCTGTAAACTGGTTCAGTTGCTCTTCTGGCTGCCAAACCAGGGCTAAAGAAGTCAGCAGGTAAAATAGGGAAGCTGTCAAGTCAAGCTGGCTCAAAACAAAGCTGTGGTTTGCAGGCGGGGCCTGTACCATCTCTTCCGTTCATATAAGCTGGCAGGATGTAGAAACAGGATCCCGACCCAGCCACTGCTTCAGAGAACCAAAATACTTTGCTTTGACTTTGTAGTCTAATAAGCTTGGGGTTTGGCAGAATCTGGGCCTAAGGTGAGCCCAAGACCTTGTGAGGGTCCCACTGAGGAAATCTAAGTATTACCCTAATTCTCAAAAGAAAGCATGTTTGTTTTGTTTGTTTTGTTTTGGTTGAGGGGGGCAGGGAAGACAGAGAAATTAGGTCGACAAGAAAAATAGCAACAGTAATAGCTAATATTAAGTGCTTTCTATGTTGCCACATACACGATTAACATGTGTTAATAACAAAATTAACCTTATTTAATTCTGATGATAATCCTGTGAGATAGGGACTTTTTTTTTTTTTTGAGACAGGGTCTCGCTCTGTCGCTCAGACCGGAGTGCAGTGGTGTGAACACAGCTTACTGCATTCTCGAATCCCTGAGCTCAAGCAATCCTCCAGCCTCAGTTTCCCAAGTAGCTGGGACCACAGGCGTGTGCCACCAAGCCCAGCTAATTTTTTTTTTCTATTTTTTGTACAGACGGGGTCTCCCTATGTCGCACAGGCTGGTCTCGAACTCCTGGGCTCAAGCAATCCTTCCACCTCAGCCTCCCAAATTGCTGGGGTTGTAAGTGTGAGCTACCACACCCAGCAGGGACAATTAATATGCCCATTTACAGATGAAAAAAGTTGAAGCATTATACAAGTTAGAAACTTGTCCAGAGTCACTCAAATAGTAAAATCTGACCTGACTGGCTCCAGAACCCACACTCACAGCCACTACGCCACACAACCTCTCACTGTCTATGATGGAAATTGAGCAGCGTTCTGTAATTCCAGCTGGCAAAGAATATGGCATTAAATATTATTTGTCAGCTATGAGAACCAGACAAGGCTTGGGAGACCAAGTTGAAACACAGAAACAGCTCTGGTGTCCGGCAATCGTGAGTCATGAGACAAATCCCAGACCCGCCTACTTTTAAACTGTGTAGTCTTTAAAAAAAATGCCTTCACCTCACGGGACCTCAATTTTCCCTTCTGAGAAAAGAGCTCTCAGCACAAAACCTCTGGTGGTTTTGTGGCACACAGTAAATACTCAGGTCATCAGCTTCACTGTAGCAAGCATCAGCTCAACTGTCACCTTACCAGAGGCCCTCCCTGACCAAGACAGCCTTTCCCCGGACACTCAGTTCCCCACCACACTATTCTTTGTGACCCTACTTGCTATCTGACCATTTATCACAGATATAATGACGTAATTGTTTCTCATCTGTCACCCCCTCCAGAATGCACACTCTTGGAGAGAATGGATTTTGTCAGCCTGTCTGTTGCTGCTTCTCCAGAGCCTAGATCAGTGCTTGGCACACAGAAACACTCAGTAAATATTTGGTGAATGGATGAATTGGGCATAACAGATAGTCATTCAATAAACATTATAAAACACAGTAGGAAAATCAGTGTCACTGATTTGACAAATGTAGTTATTGAGTAACTATAAAATAACTAAATAAAGGAACAAGATTATTTCCGGTAATGGCGAGTAGGTGTGAAGCAGCTTTATAAACTCCCAGAAGGGGTTGGGCAGGTGAGGACAGCCTTCCAAGGTGGCAGGTCAGTGAAGAGATGAATGACACCCAGGAGCCAGTCTCAGTAATCCAAGGATCCAAGGAAAGAGTATCACAGGTAGAGGGAACAGCAAGTGCAAAAGCCCTAAAGCGGGGGTCACCCACCTCGGGAACAAGGGGAGAACGCAGAGGTGAGGTCAAAGACATGGGAAGGGGCTGCATCATTTAGCATCTCCTGAACCATGAAAAGGGGGTCTTTTTTAAGTATGACAGAAAGTTAGTGGATGGTGTCTCTTATCTTCACCCACTAGAATGCAGACTTCATGAGATCAAGGATTTTGCTTGTGGCACACACCAGCTGGTCTATAAGCTTTTGCTGAATGAATGAACTGGAAGATTATAGAAGGGGTGTGATAAGTTCTGATTTTCATTTTAAAACATCACTCTGGGAAAGACTACGGGGGCAGGGGTTGGAAGGGATTACAATGCAATGTGTTTGAGAGGTACCATAAAACAGAAAGAAGGGAAAAGCTGCTCCCCAAACCCCAAAGCCATTTGGTGTTTGTAAACAAGAGGCAGGAAAAGGTTAGTGAGGAGGGATCAGTAAATGATAACTGATGCCCCAAGCCTTAGTGTGTTCTAAACTTTTTTTTTTTAACCCAGACCTTTCCCCAGCAATAAACTAACAAAAACAACAACAACAACAACAACAACAACAAAAAACCTGCTAAAATTGTCTCACCAAGAGGAACAAAAGAAAATTCACAGACAGATACAGAAGTGCACACACACACAAACACGCACAATGTTTCAGAAAAACAACTGAAAAGAGTCCGGATGGTGGCTCACTCCAATAATCCCAGGACTTTGGAAGGCTGAAGCAGGCTTGAGGTCAGGAGTTCAAGACCAGCCTGGCCATCATGGTGAAAGCCTGTCTCTACTAAAAAGACAAAAATTAGTCGGGCATGGTGGTATGCACCTGTAATCCCAGCTACTTGGGCGGCTGAGGCAGTAGTATCACTTGAACCCGGGAGACAGAGGTTGCAGTGAGCCAAAATTGCGCCACTGCACTCCATCCTGGGCAAGAGAGCAAGACTCTGTCTCAAAAAGAAAAAAAAAAAAAAAGAAAAAGAAAACAACTGAAAAGAAAAAATGCCTTCCTATATCTCAGCACAATAACCAGTCTAGCCCGGGGGCAGTGGTTTACGCCCGTAACCCCAACACTACAGGAGGCTGAGGCAGGAGGATTGCTTGAGCCCAGGAGTTTGATAACAGCCTGGGCAGCACAGTGGGACCTCGTCTCTGTAAAAAATTAAAAAGTTAGCAGGGCATGTTGGCATGTGCCTGTGGTTCCAGCTACTTGGGAGGCTAAGGCGGGAGGACCGCTTGAACCCAGGAGATTGAGGCTGCAGAGTGAGCTGTGTTCATGCTACTGAAGTCCAGTTTGGGCAACAGAGTGAGAGCCTATCTCAAAATCAAAAACAAAATAACCAGTCTAAAATCCCTCAGAGACAATTAACATGCCAGTCATACCCAAAATGTTAACTGGGGGAAATCCTACTCATAATAAGGTTTTGAGAGGTAGTTTGGAAAACTAGTTTAGAAAGAAATCACATAACCGCTAATGTGTCCAAAAGAGCTGTCATTTGGAGGAGTTACACAGACTACAAAGAGGGGAACAGGTGTTACAGCAGGGAACAAATTTAAGCGTCACTCCTTTCACATCTAACTATATTTACACCAGGTCACTAAAAAACATACACAGCAAATTACCCACAGCGCAATTTCTAAGATGCATACAGTTATAAAAAGTGTTTTTGCCAAAATGGCCTGTGGAACCACTATGTTTACAAAATTAAAAGTACTGAAAGTGCTGAAAGGATGAAGGGAGCCCAGGTTGATTTGAGAGTTGACGCAGATCATTACTCACAAGGAGAAATAGAGGAAGAACCATATTTGAGATTCAGAAAAATTGTTGAAACTAGAACTAAACTCAAATATTCTAACCTTTGTTGTACCTTAAAAACCTTACAGTTGGCCAGGCATGGTTGCTTACGCCTGTAATCCCAGCACCTTGGGAGGCCGAGGCAGGTGAATCACCTGAGGTTAGGAGTTCGAGACCAGCCTGGCCAACATGGTGAAACCCCGACTCTACTAAAAATACAAAATTATCCGGGAATGGTGGTGCATGCCTGTAATCCCAGCTACTCGGGAGGCTGAGGCAGGAGAACTGCTTGAACCTGGGAGGCGGAGGTTGCAGTGAGCCAAGACTGCGCCTTTACACTCCAGCCTAGGTGACAAGAGCAAAACTCCATCTCAAAAAAACAAAACAAAATAAACAAAAAAAACCTTACAGTCTAAAAGGATCTGCACAAAATTAAACCTGCTATCAACACTATTTTATCACCTATGCCTCGCCATCTACCTCAACACAAGGAAAGTAACAGTTTAGAACACTCTCTATTCGACCATTTTTGTTTGAGACAGAGTCTTACACTGTTGCCCAGGCTAGAGTACAGGGGCGAGATCATGGCTCATTGAAGCCTTGACCCCTGGAGCTCAAGTGCTCTTCCCACCTCAGCCTCCTGAGTAGTGGGGACCACAGGCGCACACCACCACACCTGGCTAATTTTGTGTATTTTTTATGGAGACGGGGTTGCCATGTTGTCTAGGCTGGTCTCGAACTCCTGGGATCAAGTGATCCTTCCGTCTCAGCCTCCCAAAGTGCTGGGATGATAGGCTTGAGCCACCACGCCCAGCCTTAGAGTGTTTTGATAAACTATTTTCTAGAAGTTTTCCAGATGTGCTTCAATGATTAGCTGTCTGTTCTACTGCGCTTCCCAAGATCAAGAAGTAGGGTGCAGGTCTGCCTAAGTGGTGATCCCTGAGCTGTGACCAAAGCCATTCTCTGGTTTTTAATGAGGTAACGGGGAACACAGGTCCAGTCAGCC
>NW_012115266.1:4019432-4021851 GCF_000951035.1 Colobus angolensis palliatus
CCATGAGACAAGAATGTTAATCCCTCCATAGAGTGCTGCATGTTGCCAATATATTCTAAACAACATGAACAAAGACACCCAGGAGACCTCAAATTAACCAGATGACTCTAATAAGTGGAAAGACCAATGGCAGGCCATTTTCTCCCCACAGGGTGTTATTCCAGCCTGCAAAATGCTCAAAGAGCACATGTGTTCCACAAGGAGTTAGGAGGTACAAGGGTGATGGGTGGAAAACAAGGTCGAAGCAGGACAGTGGACAAGCTCAAGGACTGGTCAGTAAACATGACGTAACTGCAGGCTCCCAGAATGCGAAAATAAGTCCACCTAAGCCTCTCACAGCAAGTTAGCATAATAATTATACATTTGATCGGGATGCCTGGCTGTTTCTTGGGCTAATAATTTATTACGTGGACTGTGCAGTGACCAAGAGACCTAGGGGCAGACCAAACATCAACAGCAGTCAGTGATTTCATTCACGCCCCTCTGCTGCAGCTCCTTGCCAGCTGGCTCGTGCCTTTTCAACCTAACAAGATGGAGAAGGCAGCTGCCCAAATGTCACCAAACACAGGCATGGAAGTGAAGGAGGAACAGGAAGGCTGGACCCACATAGGAAGGGACACGGTGTTTCTATGTGTGAAAGAGGTGGGTTAGGATACTTCAGCGATGGATGGGCCTGTATAGAAAGAGAGAGGCCTGCTTAGGATCGAGAGAGGAATACCATCACATACTCAACTCTCGCTTGAGCTTGGTGTTGTGCTATGGATCTGGCCACAGCAAACTAAACTAATGTGGCTCCTGATTTCCCTAGAGGAAGGACAGAGGAAAAAAAAATGTATAAATCTGTTAAGTGACGTGGAAAGAGTGGAAGGAGCCTGTGGAAACAATCTACTTTTGCCCAGTTAAGTCCCAGATCTACACTCTGCAAGTGGCAACCCCACCCCTCCATATGAATACAACCTAAAGAAATGTCTGCACAAGAGCACTAGGAGTCCTGGGGGGAAATGTATGCATTACTGAGGGTGTTAAACAGGAAACAATCTACATATTCATCAAGAGAATTATGGTATATTCATTCATACAACGGAATACTACCCATCATGAAAATATTTAACTATGGCTACCATACCACATGGATGATTCTCACAAACCTAATGCTGATTTAAAAAAAAAAGAAAAAACCAATCAAGTCACAGAACACACACAGGATGACATCATTTATACAAACTTCAAAAACATTCAGAACTATAAAATATATAGAGATGCATTATGTAGTCAAACTAATTTTTTTTTCTAAAAAGGGAAATGATAAACACGATTCAAAATAGTGTTTCCCTGTGTAGAAGGAAGAGGGGAGATGGTCAGGAAGGGGCACCCTGAGAGCTTCAACAGAGGTGATAATGCTCTGTTCCTTAAGCTGAGCGAAACAGAAAGATGTACTCTCATCATTCCTATCTGGGATATATATATAAAATAATATTATCCAGAAAAAAGGTGGGGAAAGGAAGACAGTTGAGGGTGAAGCCCAGCAATGCTCCCTAACTCTGACTTACACATCCGTCTGCCTAACCAACAGTGAGGAGAGAGCCCAAGACTTCAAGGCAACAGAATCAACTCAGCTGCAAGGTGAAAAAAAGAACACCTCCAGGCACTTCTCTGGGCTTTCTGAGTGAAACCAGCTCCACACACTGTCTTATTCAAGTGGCAAACTGTAAGACATACCACAGTGTCCCCAGAGTTGGAGACAGGCTGCCTTGCCAATACAGAAACAGAAAATATCCCCAAACTCAGGCCTATTTTGCCAATGGAAGGAAAGTCCCCAGATGGTTCCAACAGACAGAGAAGAATGGATTGAATTTAGGAACAAGGCAGTAATTTCATAGAGCCCTACAGAGCTGGGAGATTCTGGGATCAGTTTTAGTGGGGGAAGGGAGGTAAAAATACACTTGAGGAAACATTAAATAGGACCCCAAAACTAAGAGCATAGTGCTTGGGACAGAACGTGTGTAATATGAAGTTCAAATGAACATGTGTGCCGAAAGCTAATGAGAAGTCCCTAGGTTGATTATATGAGCTTCACCTGCAAGAGGTGACAATCGAGTTTGGCACATGCTGAGTCTATTGGGAAATAATAATATCAAGAGATCTATACCACATCCATGTTTGTACAGCCCCCGGCGCCGGCGAGGCAGGAGAGTGGCTTACTCGGGGAAACTGACTGCCAGGAAGGCCGGATTCGGTCAGCCCAACCGGAGAAAGCCCGGGGCCGAGGCCAGAAAGTCCCTCCGGGAGGACAGAAGGGTGGTCCCGGCCCCAGGCAGAAGGTGGGGCTGCCAGGAGAGGGCGGGTCCCCGCGGCAGGAGTCCCGGGAGGCCTGGCTGGAGCCAGGCCCGGCCGCGGGACAGTCGGTGGGATGGAGGGC
>NW_012115266.1:4022777-4032652 GCF_000951035.1 Colobus angolensis palliatus
TCCCGCCCCGAGGGCAAGCGGGGGCTCAGGGACCGGGACTCAGTCCCGGCAGGGAGGGGGCTGCCGCGGGAGCGCGCCTCGGCCCCCGAGTCTTCGGAGCCAGTGCCGAACCCGCCGCCAGCGGTGGGGGTCTCCCCGGGGAAGCCCGCTCTCCGCCTACCGACCTAGCCCTGCCCTGCGGCCCCGGCAAACGGAGAGGTCGGCGGACACCCGGAGCCCGCTGCCACCGCGAGTGCCTGTGATCCGGGAAGTTCCCGCCCCGAGGGCAAGCGGGGGCTCAGGGACCTGGAGTCCAAAAGATTCTTCGCACGAGTGAATTCTCAAGCTACCCCGGGGCCCATCTGGAGCCAACCTTCCTCTTCTTTCCCTACAGCTCCCCACCCCCCAAGCCTTTAGAGTGCCAGTGCTTTGTTGCTTACCAAATTTCTAAAATTCCATTCCTCCTAAGGCCTAACTCAGCTGCCACGTCCTATCTGGATCACCCCTCGCCACCCCGAAACCATCTTGAACCCTCCAGCAAGTGAGTGCCTACACTGGTGCACTTAAACACCAACAGTAGTACAACAGCAGCACATGACTCCCCTCCCCACAGGCTGGCAAATGCCCATGGGAGCCAGTGATCCAGCCTGCTCTAGTCTGTCAGAAAGGCTGCTCAGGACCAGGGGATAAGAACCTGGAGAAAGCAAGTCCCCCCATCCCACACACAAACCCCAAATCCCAGCGACTAGTGTTGCTTGAACCCGAGGGCTCGCATGGACTCAGGATAATTTAGCTTTTGAGCTAAGTTCTCACACAGGTAAGGACTTCGACTTCTGGTCACAAGGTCAATTGGGAAGGCCTGCCCTGGCCTACTTCCCAAGCCCACTGTTACTTCCTCCGCCACGCTAGGGCGCTAAGCTGGCTATTTTTACTCCCCAAGGACAAAGTAGTAAGGTCAAACCAGACCTAGAGGTACTTCCCCCAAGCCTTCCTACAAAGCAGGGCAGTGGTGAAACACAGATTTCAGCCCGGGGTTGGCGTCACCACCAGTCAACTGCGCCGTCTGATCCCAGTTCATGTTCGTGGTTACTGGGGCAGCCCAGTGATTGTAGAAAGAGGCTATTTTAGTCCTTTTGCAAGAAGGGGCTAAAAGGAGATGAGGGAGGATCAGGAGTGTTACATATTCATCTCTTTCCTTGGGAAACAGCTTTATTTACAAAACAGGTCTAAAATAAGAACATGAAATGACAAGTCCTTGGGAACTGTGGGAGAGATGGCTCTTGTGTGAAGCCCAGGCATCCAGACGGAGGGCCAAAAAAAGGGCCAGCATGAGGGGACCTAAAACTTGAACTCTTTGTATTTCTTGCTGCCCCCACGGCTATCCTGGGGCTGAGCTTTCCGTTTCTTTTGCTGTATAGGGAGAAAGAGACACAGGTTATAACAGGTTGAACCACCCCCAGACCCCCAAAACAAGGGTGGGCAGCCTGACATAGACATAGAAGTCTGTGGGAAAGGTGCTGAATCTGGATTCTCTTCGAGCTCCCTCTCAGACTTGGCTGAGTTCCTCCCCATCATCGTCCTTAAAGAGGGCAGCCCACTGGAGGATTTCTAAGACTTCCAAATCTAAGCGCACAGGGCAGCAAGCAGAGGCCACCCTCACACTCACCACTAGAGGGCACCACACCACTGAAAAACGGCAGGCCAGGATCCCTGGCTCTCACCCAGCCCAGCGCCCCTGGAAGTGCCTACCTTCTGTTTGGCAGCATGCTCAGCCACCATGTCACTGAAGTCCTCCTTCTCTACTTGAGCCTGCTGCTCCCGCACATGCTCCTCATACTTCTGGGTCATGGCCATAGGATCAAGCTCCAACTCCTCAGGCGCCAGCGCCACTTCCACACCTTGCAGCTCAGGAGCCGGGCCCTTCCGGCTCATAACCTGGAAAGGAGATCAGGGCCTTGTCACCTCCAAAGAGAGTCAGAGAAGCCCTAGCTTTTGCCGCCCTTCTCAGCCTCCAAAAGCAGTGTGTCCTCCAAGTACTCACCGTGGACATGTCATAAATGTGGGTTGATCCCATCATGGCTCCCCCAACAGTGGCTGTTCTCTTCTCTGGCAACACGGTGAAGAGCTGAGGTGTCTCACTTCTGTGAAGGACAATGGGATCAGGCCCAAAAAGGAAGGGACAAAAGGGTCTCCAGAAGCGGAAACAAAAGATACAGGTGGCACCTCCACTCAGCGCCTTGGAGAGCTTCTGAGCTCCCCAAGGATGCAGCCTCTGCAGTTCATGGAGGCCCATGACAGAAAAGAATTGGGCAGGGGGAAGGAGAGGGTGGCACAGTACTGACTCCAGGGAACACAGATGGAGCTAAGGGGTCCCCTAAACCAAGTTAGGGGATCACAGACCAGGACTCCCACATGCACAGAAGGATCAAAAGGTCAGAGAGGCTCAAAGTTTCCAAGAGAACTTCGGTACAGAGGAGCTAGCAAGAGAGGGCAGGCGACAACAGTTCCCACCCGAAGAATGTCATGCCTTCAGTTCTCATCTACATAATTCACACTTCCAGGCCTTCCAACGCAAGAGCCATCCACAGCCAGTTTCACCACTAATTTCAAGGATTACACTAGGAATAAGAGCACATCTACCACTATTACCCCAGACTATGTACATCATCTCCACCTCTCCCACTGGAAGAGGTGACAATCTCTTC
Organism: Colobus angolensis palliatus; assembly: GCF_000951035.1. NCBI lineage: Eukaryota > Metazoa > Chordata > Mammalia > Primates > Cercopithecidae > Colobus > Colobus angolensis. Next base: position 4,025,462 of record NW_012115266.1, read on the forward strand.
TCCACACAGGAGCCAGAGAAAATGGCTTAAAATGGATGGCAGGTCCTGTCAGACCTTTGCTCAAAACCCTCTGAGGCTTCTGATCATTATCTGAATAAAATCCAAACTCCTTACCATGACCTAAAGGGTTCATAGCCTGATCCCTTACCCAAGCCCTCCTCACTATACTCTGTCCACAGTACCCTTCTTTATTTTTCTTCCTTGAATATGCAAAGCTTGAGACTTCTGCTTCCTGACAAGGAGCAACAGGAACCAGATACACCCTCCTGCCTGAAACAACCAAAAAATGGGCAAAATATATGAAACAGTGGTTTTCAAGACACTAGACACGGGGCAACAAAGCACAGTGATTCCTGCGAGATAGGAAACAAATGCAATGAGCCCTTCAACTGCCCCAGCATACTGCACCAAGAGTTTGCAGGCCACAGAACAGAGGAAAGATGCATGGAGAGCCCTGAGGACTCCATGAGTTGGGAGGATGAAGCTGAAAGTCCAGGGAGATCAAGGCAGCTAGAGTTCACAGGATAGAGTACTGGAGAAAAGAGCTGAGAGAGAACTCAAGAGACCTAGAGAAGGTCCTCAAGTATGCAGGGGAGTACTAAGCAGGACATGCCTACCAAGGACAGGGAAAGAACCACCCGAAAGGATTCGTAACAGCACATGCTGCTCACTCAGAACTGGGAATAGTGTAACTCCCACTAGCCAGACGGAAAAACCTCCTGATTCACAGGGCGGTGGGTAGAGTACACAGGCACTTGTGCCTCACAGTGGGGAGGACTGCTTCAGTCCTGCATCAAGAACCCCAAAAACAAGACCTGAAAGGATCAAACTAGCTCCATATAACTATATTCCTGAATGAGCTGAAGAAAATCCACAGGAATACAAAAATATCATGGACCCAACAAGGTAAATTTCACAAAGCCTGGCATGCAATGAAAAATTACCAGGCACTGGACAGGTCTGGTGGCTCACACCTGTAATCCCAGCACTTTGGGAAGCTGAGGCAGGAGGATTGCTTGAGCTCAGAAGTTCAAGACCAGCCTGGGCAACACAATAAGAACTCTCTCAAAAGAAAAAAGGAAAAGAAAAAAAATTACCAGGCATGCAAAAGAGTAGGAAAATACAATCCATATGAGGAGAATGAATCCACTAATGGCAATCAACCCAGAAATGGCACAGATGTTAAGAGTTAGCAGACAATACATTAAAATGTTGTTATAGCCAGGTGTGGTGGCTCATGCCTATAATCCCAGCACTTTGGGAGGCTGAGACAAGCGGATCACCTGAGGAGTTCAAGAACAGCCTGGTCAACATGGTGAAACCCTGTCTCTACTAAAAATACAAAAAAAATTAGCTGGGTGTGGTGGTGCACACCTGTAGTCCCAGCTACTTGGGAGGCTGCGGCACAAGAATCGCTTGAACCTGGGCAGCAGAGGTTGCAGTAAGCCGAGATTATGCCACTGCACTCCAGCCTAGGCAACAGGGCAAGACTCCATCATAAAATAAAATAACATAAAATAAAAATAAAATATTGTTATAACTGCATTCCACATGTTCAAAAAGTTGAGAGAGAAAGAACAGATTTAAAAGACCTGAAATCAAACTTCTAGAAAGGAGAATTACATTGTATGGGATTACTGTTAGAACAGAAATTACAAGGCCGGGCGCGGTGGCTCAAGCCTGTAATCCCAGCACTTTGGGAGGCCGAGACGGGCGGATCACGAGGTCAGGAGATCGAGACCATCCTGAGCTACACAGTGAAACCCCGTCTCTACTAAAATAATACAAAAACTAGCCGGGCGAGATGGCGGGCGCCTGTAGTCCCAGCTACTCGGGAGGCTGAGGCAGGAGAATGGCGTAAACCCGGGAGGCGGAGCTTGCAGTGAGCTGAGATCGCGCCACTGCACTCCAGCCTGGGCGACGGAGCTAGACTCTGTCTCCAAAAAAAAAAAAGAACAGAAATTACAGAAGAAAATAATAGTAAACTTGAACACATAGCAATAGAAATTTTCTAAAGTGAAATACAAAGAGAGAAGAATTTCTTTAAAAATGAAAAGCATCAGTGAGCAGTGGGACAACTTAATAGAGGAATAAGCTGAGAGGAAAGAGAAGGGAACAGAGAAAATATTTGGAGAAATCATGACCAAAATTTTCCCCAAATTAATAAAAACTAAAAACCCAGATCTAAGATGCTTAAAAAACCCCAAGCAAAGAAACACTCAGAAACTACACCTAGGCACATTGTAGTCAAATTGTTAGAACTAGCGATAAAATCTTAAAAACAGCCAAATAAAAATGACACATTATGTACACAGGAACAAAGGTAAGAATGACAGCAGCTTTCTCACCAGAAACAATGCAAGAAAGAAGACAGACACTGGAGCAACATCTTAAAAGTACTGAAAGAAGGCTGATGTGGTGGCTAACGCCTGTAATCCCAACACTCTGGGAGGCCAAGGCAGGTGGATCACTTGAAGCCAGGAGCTCGAGACCAGCCTAGGCAACATGGCAAAACCCCATCCTTACAAAAATATAAAAATTAGCTGGATGTGGTGGCATGCACACGTAATCCCAGCTACTCAGGAGGCTGAAGCAGAATCGCTTGAACCCAGGAGGTGGAGGTTGCAGTGAGCCAAGATCACACCACTGCACTCCAGCCTGGGTGACATAGCGAGACTCCATTTCAAAAAAGAAAAAAAAAAACTATTGAAAGAAAAAAAATTGTCAACCTAGAATCCTATACCTGGCAAAGATCTTTCAAAAATGAAGGCCAAATAAAGAATTTTTAAGACGACCCAAGCTGAACGAATTCAAAACCAGCAGACCCACAATACAAGAAATGTTTGTTTTGTAGAAATGCGGTCTCACTATGTTGCCCAGGCTGGTCTCAAAATTCCTGGACTCTAGCAATCTACCACCTCAGCCTTCTCCCAAAGTGCTGAGATAACAGGCGTAAGCCACCATGCCCCCTAACTTAAGAAACATTAAAGGAAGCCCTTCAGGCAGAGGAAAAATGATATCAGATAGAAACCTGGATCTACACAAAGAAATGAAAGAAACAAAAATGGTAACTACGTGGCTTCATGCATGATTCTTATTTAAACCTCCCTAAAAGATAACTGACCATTTAAACAAAAATAATAACTACACAATACAGGATTTATAACATGTAAATACATGATAACACAGTGCAAAGTTGGGCGGAGACAGTGAAGTACACTATGGCGGCTCTTAATGCCATCTGGAAGCAGTGTGACATCAAGAGAAGCTAGATCCTGATACAGACGTGATCTATGATAAACCCCAGAGCACCCACTAAAATAACAAAGCAAAGACTTAACAGCTAATTAACCAACACTGGAGATAAAATGGAATCATAAAAATTGTTCAAGTAATCCAAAAGAAGGTATAAAAACAGGAAAAAGGGAACAAAGAGCAGAATGGATAGAGGGTCATTTCATGATAAAGGGGTCAATTCATGAAGACCTAACAACACTACACATTCAAGTACCTAAAAATGGAGCTTCAAAATACTAGCCCATCCCTGTCTCAGGGCCTTTGCACTTGCTTGCACTTACTGTTACTTCTGATCCAGATGATCCTGTGGCTGGCGCTTTTTCATTCGGGTCTCAGTTCAAGCACCACCTCCCCAATGAGGCCTTCCCAAAGGCCTCCCTGCCACCCCATCCCATTACCCAGTTTCCTCTGCTTGGGCATCCTTATCTACATCTGAAAGTATCTTGTTCTCTAATTACCAGTTTACCTCAACTGCTGACTCCTCCCTGCCTGGAGTAGCGCCTGGCAGAGTTGGTTCAATAATTGTTTAAAAAGGGATGGGGGAGAAAGGAACAATACTCAGCCAGTCAGCCAACGGGAAGTGAAGCCCTGTCTGGCACCCTCACCCATCCATCGCCTCCTCAATCTTCTTCTTCCTCAGCTCAATGAGTTCAGGGGTCTCCATTCCAGCAGGCACTGATGAGAAGCCTCCAGGAGTGATGAGGCCACTGTGAAGAGAGGAACAAGCTCTGAAGTAAAGAGAAGGCCCCCAAAGATAAGCCATTTCCAAGAGGCATTCTCTGCTTCCCCCACCTGTCTGCAGGGGTAATAAAGCCTGTCTCATCTGGTTTGTCTTCATCACTTTCTTCCTCTTCCTCTTCTTCTGAGGATTCTTCATCAGATGGTTCCAGTTCCCCCCAAGGGGTCCGATCAATCTCTTCTTCCTCAGTCTTGGTCTGAAAGAAATCACTTAATCAGTCAACAAATGTTTTCTAAGTACCTATTATGTACCAGGCTGTTTTAAGCTGAAGGGGTGTTCAGAGTCAACACACAGACAATACTCCCTACCTACCTAGAGCTCAAATTCTAGTGAGGGGCTTGCATTAACATCTCAGGAAAATGTTTGCCCTTTTCCAGGCTCTGCTGTGTCAGAACACGCAACTCCCTGATAATGAAGCTATAAACCAACAATCTCTAACCTTCATGATGTTAAGTAAAACCAAGATCGCCAGTACATAGCCCATACCTGAAATTCAGCAGCATTGGTTCCAAACACGTCCCCATAGAGCGGTTTCCCAGTCTCATCCACTGGAGGTTTGCCCCAGCCACCAGCATGGTACCCAAAGGAACAGCTCTGCAAGACAGTGAGCACAATCAGTTCACTCCTTAGCTGCAAAAGAAATTCTGAAGCCCTAGAGAAAAGACACACTCAAAAGTACAGGGCTGACACTTGGGAACTCCGGAAATTATGACTGCAGAATAAAATTAAATGTTATGAAGCATTAGAAACCAAAATTAATAAACAACTAAAATCTGGAGGCAACAGGATAAGGAGACAGGAGGCAGAAAGTATGCTAATAACCTCTTCTGTCATGGCAGAGTCTCTGCTGTCTGAAACCAAAATATGTACGTTGAAAACATGACTTCAATTTCTTACTGAGTTTTCCTAACTTTAGAAGGCTAGCTTGTTCAGAATCTATTTATCTTAAGGGGCAGAAGTTTCTATCTAAAATTTAACAATACTACTTTTTTACTTTAATGACTCTTACCTGTCAATTTTTTTAATGCTTATTTTAAAATAAGAATAAATTTGAAGACATTCTTGAGATAAAATTATTTCTGATAGATTGAAGTGAAGCTAAAAAAAAAAATTATTTCTTTTCTTTTTAAAGTAGGGGTGCAGTTTCACTATGTTGCCCAGGCTAGTCTTAAACTCCTGGCCCCAAGGGATCCTCCCACCTCAGCCTCCCAAAGTGCTGGGATTACAGGTGTTGAGACACCACATCTGGCTGAGATAAAATTATTTCTCTCTGGCCATTCTTATATTCAGAGACATATCTGGAAACACATTCACCAAATAGTGAATTTGGCTATTTCTGAGTGGTAAAATTGTGACTTTCATCTTTGTACTTGTCAACTCTGACTGAATATTTTACAATGAGCATGTCAGTTTTTTAAAAAACAAAAACCATTACTTGTTTTTTCCACACATAACCATGGTATATGACAAATATTATGTGTCAATAAAAATTTTTTTTTTTTTTTTTTTTTTTGAGACGGAGTCTCGCTCTGTCGCCCAGGCTGGAGTGCAGTGGCGCGATCTTGGCTCACGGCAAGCTCCGCCTCCCAGGTTTACACCATTCTCCTGCCTCAGCCTCCCGAGTAGCTGGGACTACAGGCGCCCGCCAACCCGCCTGGCTAGTTTTTTGTATTTTTTAGTAGAGACAGGGTTTCACCGTGTAGACCAGGATGGTCTCGATCTCCTGACCTCGTGATCCACCCGTCTCGGCCTCCCAAAGTGCTGGGATTACAGGCTTGAGCCACCGCGCCCGGCCCAAAAAAAAATTTTTTAAATAAAGAGATACACGGTAGAGTTAGAGAAGGAAAACAAAAAAATCACCTTCCAGTTCAAAAGCAGAAACGGCCAAGAATGAATGAAAGGACAATGCTCACCTCAGGGATGGGCGAGTTCAGCCCAGGGATTTTCAGGTTGGGATACGATGGGGGTGGTCCGTATCGCTGCATGGCAATCAGCCACGGGGGAGGGACCTTGTGGGCATTCTGCAGGAAAAAGAGAACAGGATACCATCTGCCAAACCCTATCCCTGTCACTGCCTTCCGCTCCAATCCCCACCCTCTTCGCTGCTTTCCCAGACAGCTAACTGACACTCACTGGTCCTACTGGCATCCCCAAGGAAATCCTTAGCTCATCAGACAGATCTCCTGGCTTCTTCTCCTTCAGTCGTGTCTCGAACTCCTTCCCCTAAGGGAAAAACAGAGCATGCTACGTTGCAGACCCAGACACTCAGTGGGAGCACAGTAGCAAGAGGACGTGAAAACAAAGGCGAGAAGACCTAACCCACATCAGATATAAAATCCCAGTGAGGGCTACCTGGCTCCCACTCTGATTCTCATCACTTCTTTCCCTGGCCAAAGTCGGGGAAGGAATAAAAACCAGGCTAGACTCCCAGTGCTGTCAATAACCCACTCTGAGAACACAGCCAACGTTAGGACCTGCCTTCTCATCAGTAAAACGAGGGCACTCGACAGGATGATCTGCAAAATTCTTCCACCTCATAAATTCCATGACATCAAGGGGACTACGATTTCAAGGATCAGAAAAAAATACCAACTTCTCTACCACCCCCAATATTAAAAGTTTCCTAAAAGCAACTGTCCCTTGGCCCCTCCATCCCTAAACCACCCACCACCATTATCACTTAAGACAGGATATGAAGAGTCTATCAGGGAAAGAAGCCACCAGATCTGCATCTCTCCTCCAAACAGGACCTCATTTTAAATTCCATCTCATCCAAGGGTAGTCAATGGGCAATTCTAAGGCTGAGGAACTATTGTAGTTGCTTCAGAAGCCCTCCTGGGCCAGGTGCGGTGGTTCATGCCTGTAAACCCAGCACTTTGGGAGGCTGAGGCGGGTGGATCACTTGAGCTCAGGAGTTTGAGACTAGCCTGGGCAACGTAGCAAAACCCTGTCTCTACCAAAAATACAAAAAATTAGCTGGGTGTGGTGTGTCTATGATCCCAGCTACTCGGGGGCTGAGATGGGAGGACTGCTTGAGCCCAGGAGGCAGAGGCTACATTGAAGCAAGATCATACCACTGCACTCCAGCCTGGGTAACAGGGTTAGACCTCATCTTTTTTTAAAAAAAAAAAAAAAAAAAAAAAGGCCGGGCGCGG
>NW_012115266.1:4032957-4039223 GCF_000951035.1 Colobus angolensis palliatus
AAAAAAAAAAAAAAAAAAAAAAAAAAGCCCTAGACAGTCTCAACCCCAAGGCCCAGCCTGACCTCTCCCAGCCCCCTCCCAAACCTCATAGTACAGGTCCCCATGGATGGTCAGCTTTGGCTTGGTCTGCCACTTGAAGAAGGCATCATGCAGTTTCTGGTAGTCGATGTCAATTTTGCCCATCTTAGGCCGAACTTTCTCTCGCATTTTTGACTTCATGGTCTTCTGTTCTTCCTGTAGAGAATGGCAGAAGACAAGCCTTAACAAGTACTCACCAAATTCATGTAGAGAATCCAGCTCCCAACTCCAAAAGAGATCAAGGGAAGCCTCAATTATCTCACCCCGAAAGTCACCAAAATCCTTCCTGCTCAAACCCTTCAAAATTACATACTCCATACTGAACAAAACAGACTACACAATATCAGCCTCAGCTGTGTATATCAATAACTAGTTTTTAAACCATCTCATCAAGAGATGAATCTCATCATTTCTCTGGAAGGCAGAGACTTCCCCGTGTTCTTTTGTATCTCCTGAGTTCAGAGCATTTAACTAAAAGTTTTAAAATTAAGAAGTTACACAACCACCATGAATCCCTAGCCACAAAGTGCATCTGAGAAAGGAGTCACCAGGTGAGCTGGCAAAGTGAAGGCAGAGGGGAAGAAGAGCAGAGGAGGAAAACAAAAGGATAATTAGACAAGTAACAAGTAGGTGGTAGGTGGGTTTCAACCCATATTCCCGTTTTGAAGCACACCGCTGTGAAGGATGGGGACACCCGAGGGCAGGTCTCAGCCCTGCCAGGCCCTCACCTTCTCCTGCAGGGCCTCTCGCATCTCCTGGATGCCTGTGCGTTTGATGAAGTCTGGGAGCTCGAAGGGGGGCTTCTCAATACCCCGTTTGCCCTGCAGGTACTTGCGCTTAAAACACCAGTGGCGTGGCACAGGCACGGAGTTCCTAGTGGCCTTGAGGTGAACCAAGAGCTTAGGGTCCTGCGCTGTCACATCGTGCATCTCCACAACATCGGGCCGAGCCACCAGCTGGAAAACACATAGTAATGCATGTTCTCGAGAGCTCCGACTTCTCAGTTCTGAAGCTCTTCTTCCTCAAAGGACCTAAACCCAAATCACTCACACCTCCTTCAAAGAACTCCTTTTCACCTCCCTGGCTCCCCAGGTGGTCTCCCAGCTGGGATCCAGGGCCTGCAGGATACTCTCAGGGCTTACCTGCTTGAGTTCAGCCACAGTGAAGCGGTTCATTCGGCGCAACTTCTTCTTGGACAGCTTGGGGGCTTCTGGCTTCTTTTCCTAGAACAGAACAATCATCTCTTTTGAGCACGACTCAGATGTGAATGCAACTGCCCAACCCACCCCAAACTTAAGCCACCAAAGCTCTGCAAGTGTTCACCATGGTCCCTCTCTGGATGCATCTCAGTCACCTGTGCCCAGAGTCCCTGCTTCCCACCAGGAGGGTTGGGCCTGACCTGCTCGTCATCACTGCTGTCATCATCACTGTCCTTGTGCTCCTCTTCAAATCCCTTCTTCTTGGGGGCTGCAGAGTTCTCCAATTTGTCAAGTTTCTCTGGCTCCTTCTCCTTCTCCTTCTTCACATCATCAGTGAGCTGAGGAGGCAGACAAGGTGAAACCCCTGCCCTCTGAGCCCCTTCCCAGTTCCTAAAGCCAGCACTAAAAACATGCCTGTTCACTGCTGCCTCGCACCCACCTCTGAGCCCCTTCCCTGTTTGGCACTGCCCCTTCCGAGTGTGCTCTCCTTGTACCTTAAAAGCCTCAAAGATCCTCTTAAAGAAGATAAAGTTGGGCTCGTAAATTTCAGGTTCTTCAGTCACATACTCAATCTCAACATCAGCTGCTGGGGAATCAGAGCCACGGGATCGGGTTGAGTCTTTCTCCCGGTCCCCAGAGCTCTCAGAGGACACCCCTCGCACCCGCTGGGGCTTTTTCTTCTTCTTTCGGTTCCTGCGCTTACGGTTTTTCTGTCAAGAGGAGGAAAACCAGCTGGGTCAGGGAATCCAAGCACTGTGCCAGCACCCCAACCCCTAAACTCCTCCCCCAGTCTCCCCCACAGTTCAACGGTCAGGATTTTCGGAGGCCATCTCATGAAGTGGCTGCGAAGGGGCCTTGGAGGCAGACTCCAAGGTTCTGCCACTCACAAGCTGTGTGCCTTTGGGTAAATTACTGTGCGTCTCAGAACCTCAGCTTTTTCAGCTGTAAAATGTAGGCATGCCTAGTACTTGAAACTCAAAAGCAATTAAATGAAAAATATCTGTAAGATGCTGAGGGTAGAAATTGGCACAAAACAGAAGCTATTACTTACTGAACACTTATAAACTGTGTTATTTCCGTACCCAAGTCCCATCTCCTGCCTTTCCTTCCAGACTCAGCTCCAACCCCTACCTCCTTTTTAGATACGGACACTGTGTCCTCCTCAGTCTCTGACGCTGACTGGCCCAGGGACGAGCGAGCATCTGTTTCCATTTCCTCTTCCTCTGTAAAGAAGAAGGTGGTAATGAGTCTTCATGGTGCCACTGCGCCCTGCACTCATTCACAGTAACCTGCCTTTACCAAGAGGCAAGGGAAAGGGACAGAGGGACGAGGACTCAGCTCAGCCTCTCCAGGTTCTGTGGCTACAGCCTCAGGACGCCTGGCACTCACCCTGTTGAGAGTTCATCTCTTCCTGGCGGCTCTCCTTCAGCTGCAGGATCTTCTCCAAAGCCTGTGGGATCTTGGGGCCCACAGAGGGGTCATCCATCTGCCAGAGACAACCAGTCAGAGACGGCGAATCACAGTGCCCTTTTTCCACCAGCTTCTACCTCGTGGACTAGAAAGGTTGCTGCCCAGGTGATGTAAGCAGCAGAGAGTGGGCAACACCAACTGGGCTCAGTGAGGTTCAGTGTTCCTCAGAGGGACCCCAAGACTCTGCCTCAGTAATGTCTCCCCAATCCCTCTGCTGTACCCTTAGTTTAAATAAGTATGGCTCCCTACTCCCCCCAGGAATTTAAGTCCCCCCATCTTCTCACAGAACCCTTCTCTAAAAATCCAAAAATAGTCCCCTCCTAAACTACCACTCTCTTATACCTAGGAGGAAATCGTTAGTCTCACCTCTCTGTTCTCATCTCCAGGGGGCGGTGGGGGACCACGAGGCCGGGGAACAGGGGCTCCCATGGGCAAAACTGTAGGAGTGGGGCCCACTGGGCCCACTGGAGCGGCTACTGAGAGACGGGAAAAAGAAATCCAATGTCAGAAGAGACAAAACACTCATATACAAAATTCCCTCTCTTGCTAAAAGGGCGATGGTGAACCTGCGGGGAGGAGGGCGTGTGGCGGGGCTTTCGGGGTGCTGATCATGGTCCAGGTGCTGATTGTACGGGTGTGTTCAATGTGTAAAAAACCATTAAACCGTATGTTTATTATATATGCTCTTTTCAAATGTGATAGATACTTTAAAAGTCTTTTTAAAAATGTCTAAATCACCTTTCTTGCTCTTGCCCTCCATCCCAGGGTCTCACCTCGAGGACCCAGAGGAGTGCGCACACCAATCTGGCCCATGTCTTGTGGGGGCCGAGGGACTGGGGTGCCCATCTTGGCAATCTCCTGCTGTCGTTCCTGCTCCAATAACACAGCTGCCTACGGGAGGGAAGTGGGAGTAGACACTGCCTGAAAACTCATTTGGCAGACAGCCCCTGGCAAATGCATTCTTTCAGCCGGGTAATGGGCCCAAGGAGAACAATCACAAACCCCTTGGGTGCTGACATCCCCTCCACCCCCACACTTCCAGGCTACTAATCCAAATAGAGGAGCTCTCTCATCACAACGGAAAATCCCTAGAAGTAACACCAACGAAAACCCCAGGAAACTTCTGGTTCCTAGCAGAGAATTTCATATTGAGCCAAACAGTGACTTCTACTTTTCAGAGAGTTTTCTTCCCCAAAAGATACATTAGAAACTTTTGAGCTCTTTTCTTATATCTACCCCTCAAGATCCAGCACAATCTGGGCAAAGACAGTACTTTATCCATAGGTCGAGACTTGTGTTTTTTTTGAGATAGGGTCTGGCTCTGTTGCCTAGGCTGGAGTACAGTGATATGATCTCAGCTCACTGCAACCTCTGCCTTCCCGGCTCAAGCCATCCTCCCACCTCAGCCTTCCAAGTAGCTAGGACTACAGGCATGCGCCACCACACCTGGCTAATTTTTGTATTTCTGATAGAGACAGGGTTTCATCATGTTGGCCAGGCTGGTCTCGAACTCCTGAGCTCAAGCGATCTGCCCATCTCAGCCTCCCAAAGTGCCAAGATTACAGGTGTGAGCCACCACGCCCAGCTCATACTTGTTGCTTTTAACGCTCAGTTTTTAATACTCCTGAGTAATATCCACTGTGTAATGACTAATGCAACGCACCTCTGGGGCCAAACATCTTATATAACATTCCCAGACTTACAGTCCTATTTTGTCTAAATCCAATACAAATAACTCAATTACCCAGAGTCCTATCTAGAATGATGTCATGTAAGGCGAGCAGAGGTCAGCATGCTCTTTCTGAATAGGTCAGAAGGTAAATACTTTAGGCTTTGTGGGTTACCATATGGACTCTGGTACATATTTTTGTTTGGGTTTTCTTATAATCCTTAAAAAATTTAAAAGTTGTTTTTAGCTCACAGGCCATACACATACAGGCCAGAGGTCATAGTTTGTCAATTCCTGAACTTCAAGAAAAATTGAATGCTTTGGAAGATACTAGTACTTAGTTGGGAACAAAGTAGCCTCCAGGGAAAACTTGATTGGTGCACTCGAAGCACTATAAATGACAGCCAATGGATTGGACCATGAGGTCAAAGGTTAGGGGGAGGGGTATTACCCGCTTCTGCTGCTCCAAGAGCTCATGTTCCTTCAGCGAATGATCTCCCTGCTTAAAAAAGAAAACAAGCTCATACAAGTACCAATACCCGACTTGCTTCTTGAGATCCTCTTCCAGTCAAGGGCCCATCTTCCAATATTTATTCCCGACCTTCCCAGAAGCCTTAGTTCTAGGACCCAGCTTTCTCTTAAGGCTCCACTGCCTCTTCAGGGACCTAATGAGGCCCAGGCCAGGGCTTCCACCTGCCCTACCTGCTTGGCACGTTCCTCCTGCTGCATCAGCAATGCCGCCTGCTGCTGAGCCAACTTCAGCCGCTCCTCCTCTGACAGTGCCACTGGCTCACCCACACGGAGAGGAGGCGGGGGCCCCAAATTTGGTGGGTGGGCCATAGGAAAGCCAAGGCCAAGGCCTGGTGGAGGTGGTGGGGGAGGTGGAGGAGGCTGCAAAGGGGGGAGTCCCAAAGGTGGTGGTGGCATGGGAATTCCAGGGAGCTGTGGAGAAAATACGATCATAAAACTAGGAAACATTTATCTACTCATCTGCACATATCTGGGGGATCTACTTTGAGTCAGGAGCTGGGATTCTAAGCTATATCTAAGTTAAATGATACATAGTTCCTACTTCATAAGAGGGAATGCTCCATAGCCCTATAAAGATATGAGAATGTTAACTTCCGGCACCAACCACAAGAAGCTATCCACTCTCTCCAGAAAGATCTCCTGAATACAGATTCTGCATACAATTCCAGGAGACTCAAAGACACCTCCGAGGCCATCTAGGGACTCCTCATCCTACACACAGAGATCAACAGATCCCAGGTCAGAGCCACTACTTTAGAGAAAAAGAGGCAAATCCTGGATCAGAAGCAACATGGAAATTGAGAGGACTTAAATAAACAGGAACCACTGTACCAAGGCAATGCAAACCCCAATGACTGTTAAATGCAAGGAGTATGAAATCAAATCAGGGAGCCCTCAATGTCTGACAAAAGAACATGGGAACTGTTCCTGGGGCAGGCAAAGAAGACAGTGATTGCTTCTAGTTGGGTAGGGACAAGTCAGGCTTCCTTGTATTCAAGCTGTATTTTTTTTTTTTTTTTTTGAGACAGAGTCTGTCACCCAGGCTGGAACACAATGGTGCAATCTCAGCTCACTGCAACCTCCGCTTTCCAGGTTCAAACAATTCTTGTGCTTCAGCCTCCCAAGTAGCTGGGATTACAGGCATCTGCCACGATGCCTGGCTAATTTTTGCATTTTTAGGAAAGACGAGGTTTCACTATGTTGGCCAGGCTGGTCTCGAACTCATGACCTCAAGTGATCGCCCGCCTCGGCCTCCCAAAGTGCTGGGATTTACAGGCGTGAGCCACCACGCCCTGCCTCTCTCTCTTTTTTTTTTTTTT
>NW_012115266.1:4039273-4050532 GCF_000951035.1 Colobus angolensis palliatus
TTTTTTTTTTGAGACAGTCTTGCTGTATCGCCCAGGCTGGAGTGCAGTGGCCTGATCTCAGCTCACTGCAACCTCCGCCTCCTAGGTTCAAGAGATTCTCCTGCCTCAGCCTCCCAAGTAGCTGTGATTACAGACATGTGCCACCACGCCCAGCTAATTTTTGTATTTTTAGTAGAGACAGTTTCACCATGTTGGCCAGGCTGGTTTCAAACTCCTGACCACAGGCGATCCACCCGCCTTGGCCTCCCAAAGTGCTGAGATTACAGACATGAGCCACCATGCCCTGCCTCTTTTTTTTCCCCTATTTTTTTATTTAATTTTATTTTATTGTAAGTTCTGGGGCACATGTGCAGGATGTGCAGGTTTGTTACACTGGTAAATGCGTGCCATAGTGGTTTGCTGCACCTATCAACCCACTGCCTAGGTATTAATTCTGGCATGCATTTGCTATTTTTCCTGACACTCTCCCAGCCCCTGCCCCATCACCCCCCCACACACCTTTTTTTTTTTTTTCAGAGAGGTAAAGTCTCATTCTGTCACCCAGGATGGAGTACATGGAGTACAGTGGCGCAACCAGAGCTCATTGCAGCCTTGAACCTCAGGGTTCAAGCAATCCTTGAGCCTCAGCTTAGAGAGTAGCTGGGACTTTATAGGCATGTGCCGCCGTACCCAGCTAATTTTTAAAAATTTTTTGTAGTAACAAGAGTCTCACTGTGTTGCCCAGGCTAGTCTTGAACCCTGGCTTCAAGAGATCCTCCCATCTAAGCATCCCAAAGTGGTGGGATCACAGGCATGTGCCACTGCACCTGGCCACAAGCTGAATCTTGAATGACAGGTAGAATTTGGAGAAGCAGACAGTGGAAAAGGAGGCAAGTATCAGCATCAAAGAGAGAACTGAAGAGCTCACAATTCTGTCATGGCAGTAGCTCCCTGCCCAATCAGTCAGTTGCATCCCAAGTACACTGCAAGTGAGAGGAAGGGCTACCCTGAACAGATGGAATCTTTTTATTCCCCACTCAGGTCAGGCGAGTAATGTGCAAGGGTGTGACATCTCACACATGCACGCGAACACCGAATCATCATGCTCATGAGCTACAAAAGGATCAGCAGATGGAATCTTAAAAAATGGAAGAACCTCCCTACCTGTGCTGACATGGGAGGTGGAGCGGCTTTGTCCCCATCTTCCCCTCTCAAAACCGGCCGATTCAGCACGATGCCAGTCTGCAAAAGAGAAAGGACTCTAGGTCAGTCCAAAACTAGCTGTTTCACTAATCGATGTTCTCTCCCAATTCATTCAACAAAACGTATCCAGTGCCTGTCTGCCAGCGCTCCGGCTGGGCACTGAGGAGGACCAAGATGGATACAAGAAATTACAACTAAGCTGGCAAAGGCAAGAACAAGCCAAAAAGAGCAAGCCTCCGCCTTGCTGTGCCGAGATAAAGAAAGAATGAAGACCGAGCCGTGATGGGGTATATAAGGTCTCCTGGAGAAGCTCGGCCTATCCTGACGTCCCGCCGCCAACACCTACCTGGCGGGTGTAGGTCTGCAGCCGCTCCACCAGCTCCTCGCGATTACCTGCGAGGCAAAGTACACGATCAATGGAGCAGGCAAGCCCAGCCAGGTCAGACCCCAGCGGCCCGCCTCCGCCCCTCGCGCCCGGGTCTCCCGGGTAACCAGGCTCCGCTTCTCCACAGGCCCGTAAAGTCCCCTCGACTTCCTGTATTCCTCACCCTGGATCGGAGCTCCGATCTCTGCCAACTTGGCCTGAAGCTCCTGGGCAGCCCAGGCGCCATAGTGGCCTGGAGGTGGCGGCGGCGGCAGCTGCAATTCCGCTTTGGGAGGCTCGGGATGCTCGGTCGCCATCTTAGCCGCAGGAAGGCGCGCGACCAACCCGGAAACTCGGGCCGGCCTCCGGGCCCACTTTCCGGAACTTCCGGCGGCGCCGTACGCCACGTCCTCTCTCGTTGGGAGGCGACGCGCACCGAGGCCCAACCGCTGCGGTGCGCTGGGCGACGGGATTCGCCGCAGACGCCCCTTTCTCCAGTGGCCCCTCGGCCGTCTGGTCGCTAGGCCTCCTGGGAGTTGTAGTGCGCAGGTCTCGGTCTCTGCGGGCCCTGCTCCCGGCTACGGCCCAGAAGGCCGGCGGCGGGCCGGAGGGCGGGGCTGCGGGGAGGGCTGGCCCTGCCCGGAGGGAGTGTTTTCTGCGCCTCACCTGCGGGAGCACAGGCTCTCAAGCCTTCCCGCCAGGCTCCCCGTTCAGATCCTCGGACGCTTAAGCTCCCAGGGAGTCCCGAGAGACTCATTTCCCCGGCGGCTCCGCGTTGCGGGCGCCAAGCGGGAGGCTGGAGCCAATGCCCGGGATAAAACAGTGTCTGATTGTCTGCCCGCCCACCCCCGGCCCAGGCCCGGATGAATGGGCTGAAAGGGGATCCGAGCCGGGAGAGGAGCGGGCCCGCCCGGGCTGAGCTCCAGCTGCCGACCTGGGGGAAGGGCGATACTAAAGCCCCCTTTTCCACCTTCCAGGCCGGCTCAAATGTCGTCTTCTCCACTAAGCTTTCTCCCGCTTTCCTTTCCTTTCTTGGAGTTCCCATAATACATTCGAATCTCCACCGTTTGTTAAGTCTTTCTTGCCCTTTCTTCCTACCTGCATCCCAAAAATGTGAGCAGGGACTTGATCTTTTTCAGTCTCGCATCACCTGCCGTTCAAGAGGCGCCCAATAAATGATTACTGGGAAAAACGAACAATGTTTCTGGTGACAATATTTGTGTCTTTTAGTCTCAAAAATAAACTCAGGCCCCTTTTCCCTCAGCCGCACCTGAACTGGGGGCCCACCTTGCCTCCCACTCCCCACCCCAACTCCCCGTGGTCTTTGGGGCAGAGGCAGATACTGGTAGGGATTCTTGCCTGCCTAGCATCCACCTCTCGCTGTCCCACACCATCAATTCAGTTTCTCTCCCCACCTCTGCCACTAGCTCTGCCCTCTCACTAACAGCCAGGCTCACTGTATGTGTTTTCATGTGTATTGGAGTACGGGAATGGGGAGACTTCAGTGAAATGGTCTCATTTTCCCCCAAACATCCCCTTCAGATCTTTTCTCCAGCTCCATTTTGCCAACTGTCCCCTGTGGAGAAGAAGCTGGGAACAGGGAAAAAAAGAATGGGGCACCAGGTCTGGGGAAGGTGAGGTTTAGGAGAGACAGGGAAAAGGACTGGGTTGAGAAAGGTTGGCTCACATCCTAGCACTGGGTGGGAAGTCCTCTTCTTCCTCCCCAAACCTTGACCTTTCCCCTTTGCATCAATATCACTATGGCAGGCTCCTGCTGCCACTCCCAGAGGGGAAGCCAAACCTGGAAAGGACAGTAAGGAAGACAGAACAATGGTGCCCTTCCCTCCAGCTTGTCAGCCCACTCAGGCAGAACCTTTCTAGCCCGAAGGAAGGCTCTTCTGCTCCCTGTAACTGGAGAGCCCAGGGCAGGTCGTCTGAGGCTGAAGGCCTCAAGCGATGTGTACCTGCTAGGGAAGGGGGCGGGGTCTCTGAGGCAGGATAAACTAAAGGCTGATGGTGGAGCCTCATTTTATGACAGCTCTGGGAAACAGGCAAGGTATCAAGATCCTCCTCCGCCCCCGACACAGTGGAGGATTGAGGGGCAGAGAAGGTGACATGCCCAAGGGGCCGAACTGGGGCCACCAGCAGTCCTTCTGACTCTCAGAGTCCCTATTTCCTCCTCCTTAACCGTAACAAGGACCCTCATACAATACTACCTATTTCCTATGTGGACCTAGAAGGGCGTATCCAGCCCCCTCCAGTCCCACCTTTGGATGACTACCCAGCTCCAGGATCCTTGCTTTACCAGGCCCAGAGCAAAATAGAAAGCAGGTGGGCAGGTCAGCCACAGAACTCAATGTGGGGCTCTCAGTGTCTGGCATGGCTTTGAGAGGTGCTGCTGCCCAGCTCCCAGGTGATAGGAACTGAGGACTAAGAAGTTCACATGGATCCTTCGTGTGTATTATCTCTGCTACCTCAGAACAGCTTCCCATTTTAGAGCTGGAAGCAATAGGGCTCAGGGAGTTGCCTCTTGACTTTGGGATTTAAGAGCAAACCAGGATTGAACTTGGGTTCTTTGATGCCTGATGGCAGGTGCCTAGGCAGGGGTCCCAGCCTCACTATAGCTCTGATCAGGAGTGAGTGGGTCTGGAGTCCTAGCGAGGAAGAATGGGTGAGCAGCCAGAAGCTACATCAGAAGGTATGGGGGACACGCTGGAAGGGAAGTGGGTGTGTGGGCACAGATGGGACCAGACAAGGCTGGAGCACTGCTTCTCTGCTGGAGGAGGATAGAGAGGATGTGGGTACATGCAAGTGTACCTGTGTCTCGCTCACCCAGGAGCCCAAGTATGACCGGTGGTGCCCCGGAATACCCAGCAATGCAGGAGTATCCAGACACCTTCCTGGCCTCAGTTTCCCTGTCTGAGTGAGAGAAGGTAGCTGGCCACATTAGTGTCCAACTCTGCAAGGTTGCCAGAGTAAGACAACTGCATCTGAAGATGCCACCCAGAGACTGTTCACGACAGCCAGCGGGCAAGCCGGGGGACCACCCCCCTTCCCGCTTTCTTTCCCCTCCCTTCTCCCCTACTTGCTCGCGGCCTGGCCCCGCCCCTCGCCTTCCTCCGGTGTGCGATGGGGGGCGGGGGGCGGGCAGAGCCGGGAGGAGCGAGCCTAGCGGACGCCGCCACCTGATCCCATCCAGGCGCTGAGAGGCAAGCCACCGGCACTTGGCGCGCAGGGCCCTGGGCACCCTCGGACCCCGTGCAGATTTCAAGACAAGGGTCCAGAGATAGCGGCGGTCGCCCCCAGCCCGGGCAAAAGGCAGAGCCCAGGCGCGCGGCGTGAGTACTGCAGTGGCCGGCCTGGGGTTGGGGGAGTGGGAGTGGACCAGACCGGGATGGGGGCCGAGAGGCGGGCGAGAGAGTATCTTGGGGGCCTAGTGCCTGGAAAGCATGAGGAGGGGGGCGCTCTACCCCTGGAAAGTGGGAGAAGATAGGGTGAGCGGGCCAATCTGGCCTATCCCCTATGGTGACCAGATCCCACTGGCAGGATCCCTGGGGGATGCTGGGATGAAATTGAGGGAGCGGGAGGTATGGTGCGGGTGGGCACTAATGGAGACAGGAGGATGGAGGGAATTCCGAGGCAGGGATGATGCGGGGGTGGATGAGAGAGAGAGGAGGCTGGGGGGCCAGGGGCAGACCTGGTGCAGGCTGGGGGGTGGGGGAGGAGGAAAAAGAGGGAGGTGGAAAGATTTGCTCTCCTGGGCCAGTACTCTGCAGACCCCCTGAAATTACCCTTCAGTAATTTGCAGCTTCCTCTAGAGCACCCTGGGTCAGGATCCCTCAACACTGGGCTGTCCCATCCTTCAAGTCAGGACAGGATGGAGTCTCCGGGCCATCCAGCAGTCAGGGCCAAGTAGTCCAGTCCAGGGCACCCCTTCCTCTGAGTGCATCAGTTTCAGCTCTGGAGCTCAGAGGAGACAGAGGAGAAAGGGCTCCTTTAGGAGGGTGGGTACCCAGGCCCATTTTCAAAGCTCTGGTAGGCTCTACTATTTCTTTGGTTCCCTAGAGAAAAGCAAGCAATTTGCAAGACTGGGCAGCAGCGTGAGGTAGACTGTTCTGACTAAAATTAGCACTGACATTCTGATGAGCCTGGGCGTCCTGACCTGCCTGGGATAGCTGGGAGAACTCTCTCCACGAAGAAGACACCAGGCAGAATGGGGAGTCGTGTGAAGCATCTGAAGGCAGGAGCCAGGGCCACTGCTCTAAAGCTCGGCTCCAGCAGCACCACCATGCACCCCATACCAGCCAGAAAATCAGATGTAAACCCAGCCCAATGACCCCTCCCTGACAGGCACTGCCTTGGCCCCATCTCCAAAACAGGCATCTTGGAGTCAAATTGCCAAGGCAAGGCACGCCTCCCACAATGTCCGAGCAGCACCCTCTCTCAGGACCTGGAATGTTTAGCCTGGCCGAGTGCCTGCCCAGAGGAGACAGGGTTACTGCTTCCAAATACCTGAAGGTCTGTCATGGAGAAAAATGTTCTGTGTGCTCTAGGAGGGCAGCACTACCAAGAGTGCAGAATGGGAGGTGGAAGGGGCAGGCCAAAGCGGGTGCTACCACTGGCAGGGTAATCCAGGCTGTCCCGGAAAGAACCTGAACAGCTGTAAGTTGCTCAGAAATGGACCAGGCTGTATCGGGAGGTGATGAACCCTGTCACTGACAGTGGCCATACAGGTGCTGGTGCCCACCTTCAGGGGCTGGTGTCCAGGGAATTCCTGCACTGAGGATGCCCTGTTCCCTACCCCTAAGCAGGCCTCAGACAGGGGCCTGGCTAGCTCCCCAGAGCTCAGCCATGTGGGAAAGTGGGGAAAGGCCTGGGAGTGGGAGGGGGATACCAGGCCCCTGTCACTCTCTCTGTGAAGCTAGTTGAAGCTCTGCCCTGGGAAAGGCCCCCATAGCTAGGCTTGACTTCCTTGGCTGACTCTGAATCCTCTGAGAAATAGGGTGGTTTCTGCAAGTTTAGCAAAAGTGGATGTAGACTCACCCCTTCCCCTCTTGGGACACTTCTGTCTAATCACCAAGTTCTCTAAGCAGCAGGAATGACAGAGGGAAAAGGTGTATCCTTAGAGGGCCAAGGGCTCTCACTTCCTCCTGCAAGCAACCCCAGCCAGGCCAGGCCA
The DNA here is from genome assembly GCF_000951035.1 of Colobus angolensis palliatus. NCBI lineage: Eukaryota > Metazoa > Chordata > Mammalia > Primates > Cercopithecidae > Colobus > Colobus angolensis. The sequence goes on from NW_012115266.1 coordinate 4,045,999, forward strand.
GCCCTTCTCTGCCCCAGCAATCCTTGAAGAAACAGGGAAGGCCTTAGACTTCCTCTGCTGTGCCCTTGGTTGCCCTCTGTGACTGGACCCTTCACCCTTGGCTCTGGCCGGATTAAGTCCGTCTGCAGGCAGGTGGAGGGAAGCAGCGATAAGGCCTAGAGAGAAGGGGAGGCATAAGCAGGACATCTTTCCACCCAAACAGGTTTAAATGTAATCCAGGATTAAGGCAGTGGGGTCAAGAAGAGAGACTGGAAGCCAAGCCCAGGGCTCCTGGAAAAGGTGATGATCAAAAGGGTTTTCACATTACCTCACCTCTCCTGGGACCCAGGTGTCCTAGTTCCACATGCACATGCCCATCAAGTTCCAGGCTCCCCCTCCCCCATGGAGAAGGATATGTGTGAGGGCTGAAGCTGAACTTGAACCTGGAGACTAAGGCCCCACCCTAGCTTGGGGACAGGCATCACTGCTGAAGCGGACTTTCCACAGAAGTTGCCCAGGATTGGGCTGCCCTTAAGCCAAGGCATTCCTGTGGGGAAAGGAGACTTGTGCGAGACCAAGCCCTCCTCCCTTCTCTCACTCCTGGGCTTACCTGGGATGGAAGCTCACCTTCTCCTGGAGATCCTCAGTAGGGCAACAAGCAGGAGCCACCTCTTACCCGACCCACACCCCCGCCCAGGCTGCCATCCCATTGCTTTGGTCAGGCACTTTTCCCTGCAGAGTCAGCTGATGGGGCTGCCTGGGTTTCAGGTGTCTGGGGGTGGAATCCATATAGGGCTCCAGAATTTCAAGACTTTCCTTTCCCTCATGAATTTCTCAGTCTTGGGCCCTCAGGTCAGGAGCCCAGCTAGGAGCACTCAGGACTCAGAAGCATGCAGAATTGCCAGAGTCTAGGGCAAGGTTGGGGAAATCAGTTCTCTACAGAAATAGCATATACAGTGCCTAAGAGCATGGACTTCGGAGCCAGAAACAGCAGGTATGAATCTCATTTCTACTGTTACCAGCTGTGTAGCTATGGACAAGTGATACCACCATCTCTCAGAGCCTCAGTTTCCTTATCTGTACAGTGGGAATAATATGTATGTCAGGGCTGTGGTGAGGACTAAATGGGAATAAGTATGTAATAATATAGTACATAGAGTAAGCCTGCAGTATCGACTCAAAGCCATATCGATCCAAGGAGGTGAAGGCCTGATCAGTGTTTCTGAGAAGCTCGGCTTCTCTGGGGAGTCAGGACAAACCCTGGGCTACAGCAATTGTGCAAGGAGTCCTGGAGGAGAGGAAACTTTGAGTTGAGACCTCTTTGTTCTGAGCTAAGCCCTGGCGCTGAAGCCACTCCACTGGGGAGACATGTACAAATGACCATGAGACAAAGACGAGTTAGGAGGAGGCAGAGAGACAGAGACAGGGCTGAGGGGTGGGAGTGGCTACGGCCTGAAGGGCTGGCTACACCCCAGACCATGTAATTCCACCCAAGACTAGGTTATCTGGAGCAGTGAGGAGATAGGGTCTTGGTAGCAGGAGGTAGGAATCTGATCTGCCCTGGCCTCTCTGCTCACCCCACCTCTTGGAGCTCTTGCATCAGACCTGCTGGGGCCCAGAGCCCATCTCCTCTGCCCACTGCAAACCCATCTGCCTTCTTCTGCCAGGCTTCTCGGGAACACTGGCCCTGCTACCAGAGCCACAGGATCCCCCATGAGTGCCTGTGGAGGGAGTCCTGGATAGCGAGACCCTGGCTGGTCCAGGGGTGGGTACTCTGCCATGCCACCCATCCTCCAGCGCCTGCAGCAGGCCACCAAGATGATGAGCCGACGGAAAATCCTGCTGCTGGTGCTAGGGTGCAGCACCGTAAGCCTTCTCATCCACCAGGGGGCGCAGCTCAGCTGGTAAGGGGGCGTGGCCTCGGCGAGGGGGCGGGGCCCCAGGGGGCCAGAGCTCCCCTCCCAGTTCTTCCACCTGCCAGAAGAGTCCTGCTAGGCTTGGCTCTTTCCCTCTATTCTGAACGTGCTTTCCCTTTAGGGCCACACAGCCTCCCTGGACAGGGACTGCTCTTCAATGAAAGGGTTGAGTGACTTGCTCAAAGTTACAGAATCAGTTAGCTGAGATCCGAATCCAGCTCAACTCCTTCCCACAGCATGCAGCTAAGCATCTCCGCAGTGGAAACAACTTCGCACGACTTCCCTAGTGCTGGGCAAGGCCAAGTCCCCTCACTTCTCTGAGCCCCAGTTTTCGCATCTATTAAGTGAGACATGGGGCCGGGCGCGGTGGCTCAAGCCTGTAATCCCAGCACTTTGGGAGGCCGAGACGGGTGGATCACGAGGTCAGGAGATCGAGACCATCCTGGCTAACACGGTGAAACCCCGTCTCTACTAAAAAAAAAAAAAAAAAAAAATTAGCTGGGTGAGTTGGCAGGCGCCTGCAGTCCCAGCTACTCGGGAGGCTGAGGCAGGAGAATGGCGTAAACCCGGGAGGCGGAGCTTGCAGCGAGCTGAGATCCGGCCACTGTACTCCAGCCCGGGCGACAGAGCCAGACTCCGTCTCAAAAAATAAATAAACAAATAAAATAAAGTGAGACATGATGTGTGTGACGCAGCCAGTCACCCTCATACAGGATACCATGTGATTCATGGGAACCCCGACCCTATTCTGACTCACTGTGTGAGCCCAACAAATCCCTGCACCTCTTTGGGGACTTGATGTCCCCATTTTCTACACTGTCTGCTCCTGAGAATGATGTGAATGGGCCCAGCCCCCCCTTGCCAGATAATTTGCTGGTTTGAAATCCCAAACACCCATATTTTAAGAATGAAGCAACAGAAATGAAAGCTTCACGAGGGCTATGATTATTGTTTTGTATATTACTGTATTTCTTGAGCCTAGCATAACCTGGCACATAGTGGAGACCCAAAAAATATTTGATGACTGAATGAATGAGGCTTTAGAGGCCATAAGAAAAACATAACAATGGTTGCTGCAGAGCCCAGTGCCAACCATCTACAAAGTGAGGAGCCAGTTAAAAAGTAAAAATGAGAAAGAACAAAAGGATTTAGTAACCATGTGAGTTGTCTCTAGACTTTGTGTAAGTGATCGTTCTCCTTTTGGCCCTCAGTTTCTACATATACAAAGTGGGATTCCTCAAAGATCTCCAGGGGTCTTTGTCCTTTATTTATTTCTGCATAAACAAATTATCTTAAAGCTTAGCAGCTGGAAACACAAACATCTGTTATTGTGGGTCACGAAGCCAGGTGCAGCTTACTGGGAACTTCTGGACCAAGGTCTTTCATGGAGTTGCAACCAAGGTGTTTGCTGGTGATGCAGTCTCATCTGAAGGCTTGATTGGAAGTGAGCAGCTTCCAAGCTCACTCACGTGATTTTGACAGGCTTCAGGTCTTGAAGCGGGCTGATGGACTGAGGGCCTTAGGTCCTTGTGGGCTTTTCCCACTTAGTGGTAGCTCCCTATAGGGCTGCCCACTATATGGCAGCTTGCTTCCCCCAGCATCTGTCATCCCGTATTGAGTGAAAGACACAAAGATACCAGCCAGTCACTTTCTATGATGAAATTTAAGAAGTGGCATCCCATCATTTCTGCCCTCTTCTCTTTAGATGCACTGATAAGTCCAGCCTAACACAGGCGAGGGGAATACTCAAGGGCGTGAATACCAGGAGGCTAGCAGGTATCATAGGGGGCATCTTAGAGGTTACCCAGCACTGCCCTCGACCTTTCCATGAGTGCAGACTAGGCAGGCTGCGCCATGGGGCATCCCACAGTCCTTGGGTAAGGCCAAGGGTCAAGCGGCAGCCCCCTCACACCCTCCTCTCTGCACACCCCCTGGGCCTGGCAGGTACCCCAAGCTGTTCCCCCTGAGCTGCCCTCCTCTGCGGAACTCGCCGCCGCGCCCCAAGCACATGACTGTGGCCTTCCTGAAGACTCACAAGACTGCAGGCACGACGGTGCAGAACATCCTGTTCCGCTTCGCCGAGCGCCACAACCTGACGGTGGCCCTGCCGCACCCGAGCTGCGAGCACCAGTTCTGCTACCCGCGCAACTTCTCGGCGCACTTCGTGCACCCGGCCACGCGGCCGCCGCACGTGCTGGCCAGCCACCTGCGCTTCGACCGTGCGGAGCTGGAGCGCCTCATGCCGCCTGGCACCGTCTATGTCACCATCCTTCGCGAACCGGCCGCCATGTTCGAGTCGCTCTTCAGTTACTACAACCAATACTGCCCGGCCTTCCGGCGTGTGCCCAACGCCTCGCTCGAGGCCTTCCTGCGCACGCCCGAGGCCTACTACCGCGCCGGCGAGCACTTCGCCATGTTCGCACACAACACGCTGGCCTACGACCTGGGCGGCGACAATGAGCGCAGCCCGCGCGACGATGCCGCCTACCTGGCGGGCCTCATCCGCCAGGTGGAGGAGGTTTTCTCGCTCGTCATGATCGCCGAGTACTTCGACGAGTCGCTAGTCCTGCTGCGGCGCCTGCTGGCATGGGACCTGGACGACGTGCTCTACGCCAAGCTCAACGCGCGCGCCGCCAGCT
>NW_012115266.1:4050742-4057431 GCF_000951035.1 Colobus angolensis palliatus
GCGAGTTGCGCGAGGCCCGCCAGCGCCTACTGCGGCGCTGCTTTGGGGATGAGCCAGTGCTGCGGCCTGCCGCGCAGATCCGCACCAAGCAGCTGCAGCCGTGGCAGCCCAGCCGCAAGGTGGACATTATGGGCTACGACCTGCCCGGCGGCGGCGCCGGCCCGGCCACCGAGGCCTGCCTCAAGCTGGCCATGCCCGAGGTCCAGTACTCGAACTACCTGCTGCGCAAGCAGAAGCGCCGGGGCGGTGCGCGGGCTCGGCCCGAGCCCGTCCTGGACAATCCCCCGCCTCGGCCCATCCGAGTGCTGCCTCGCGGCCCTCAGGGTCCCTGAGCTCCGCAGGCCTCTAAGAGTATGGGTCCTGGGTCCTGGGTCCTGCCCTGCCCTCCCAGGAGTTCAGCCAGGGGCTGCCTCCATGTCCTGCCCCGTGAGAGCTCTTTCTTTTCAAGGGGCTTGAGTCCCTTGCTGAACTTTGGGGTACGCCTCCCTATCGTGGGCTGAACCCCGCCTTCGGGCACGGCACTGATAGGCTGGATCCAGCACTGGGCCACCCTCTTCTTCCCAGCTGGTTGGTGATTTTGACGAGAGGCCTGAGGGCTGTCCAGAACTGCTCACTCTGCCTTTTTCTGGGGGCTGAGCGCCCCCGACCTGTCTTTTCCAAGTGGATAAGCCCAGGCCCCGCGGAGAGAGGCTGAGCCCTGGGGAAAGGCTGTTCTTGCTCTCCCTCCCAGGGCTTGAGGCTCCCTATACTTTTCTGTCTTCCAGGTTCTACCCTCCCCACAGACCTAAGCTGCTCCCAGTCTCTCAGAACCAAGAGTTCTTGGGTTGGGATTTTTGTCTGGTTGGTTTTTCTTTTTTTTAATAAAACATCTTTAAAATGTGCGAGTCGTATGTCAGTCATAGAAGCCGGATTCCCCACATTTGAGGATGAAACGGATTCCCAGGAGGAGCTGTGGCTGGAGCCATGAGGATGGGGGCGTGGACTCAAGGTCCCCCGCCACCTGGCATAGGCCCACAACCCTCCTCAACTGCTTGACTGACTAGGCCCCCAACACAGACTGGCCACCTCAGCCCCACTCACTTTCCACATCGTTCTTTTTCACAAAATTCTGCAACATTTACAGAGCATCATCTCTGTAACTTGGAGATACAGGTGAACCAGGTAGATAGGGCCTTATTTTCATGCAGCTCATGGGGAAACTTTGGAACAGGAGCAAGGCAGGTAAGCAAAGAGGAAGGACTGGAGGGATTAGAGCAAAACACCTCCTTGGGTGGAAGGAGGATCATTTTCAGGTAAGGAGCTGCCTAACTCAGAATTTGACCTCCCGCTGTGAATCACTGACTTCACTATGGCCTGCATCCCTCACAAGAAGACGACTCAGACTCAGATGAAGACCAATCCCTTTCTGCGATTTCCTTTAACACAGCAAGATACCCAGCACTTCAAGGTGAAATCTCCCTTAGACTGACTAGCAGAGAATCGGGACTTTTTCTGTTACTTTCTTCAGAGCTATATCGACATATCTGGACAAGTCATAAAAACAATAGCTATTATGGTCTACGGTGTGCCAGCCACCGTTTAAGGGCTTTATGTATATTAACTTTGGAGATGGGTGCCATTTTCCAGGTGAGGGAACTGAAACTTGGGGGAGATTAAGTCAGGGTCACACAGCCAGAAAGTGGCCACTAGGATCTGAACCAAGACAGTGTGGCTTCAAAGTCTGTGCTCACAAGCGCTGTCTGTAGTGCCATTCAAATAAAAAAGGTCACATGCCACAAGCTAGGCTGACTCCCAGCACCTTCCCCCAAAATAATGTAAAGGGAAGAACCAAGACACTGCTATCAGCAACTCTTTGTCCTGTTTTTCATGGAAACAACGACAAAGAGTTGTCGTTGTTTTCATGGAAACAACTCTTTGTCCTGTTTTTCATGGAAACAACATTGACCTGTTTGGACAATGAACATTGCAGTGATTGGTTGGCAGGATGCATGACATGCTGGGCTTGAAGGGGACTATTGGTATGGCACCCCACTTTTACCAGCAGAGCTCTGAAAAAGGCAATAATTAGAATCATGCAAAAGCATAGTTATTTTTCTGACATTAAGCAGCAGTAAAGACTTGTACCAGACTCAAAGTGCTCTATCCAAAAACAGGTGTCCTCTGGCCCCCAGCCAATAAGGTGCTTGCCATTGTCTCCATCTGCACCCCCAGCCCTAGCCTCTGGTCGTAACTCTGCCGGGAACATCCTTCACCTTGCCCTCAGTTGGCCTGGAAAATTCAGACATGCCTTTAAATCTACTTTTTTTTTTTTTTTTTTTTTGACAGTCTCACTCTGTCTCCCAGTCTGGAGTGCAGTGGTGCAATCTCGGGTCACTGCAACCTCCACCTCCCAGGTTCAAGGGATTCTCCTGCCTCAGCCTCCTGAGTAGCTGGGATTACAGGCACCTGCCATCACACCTGGCTAATTTTTGTATTTTTAGTAGAGATGGGGATTTGCCATGTTGGCCAGGATGGTCTCGAACTCCTGACCTCAGGTGATCTGCCCACCTCGGCCTCCTAAAGTGCTGGGATTACAGGCATGGGCCACCACGCCTGGCCAAGTCTGCTTTGATAAGTGTCCCAGTTCATTTATGTGTTGCCATAAAGAAATGACTGAGGCTGGGTAAATTAAAAGGTTTATCTGACTCAACCCTGATGACTAGAAAGTTCAGGATTGGTATCTGTATCTGGTGAGGGTCTCAGGCTGCTTCTGCTGGGGACCCCAAGTATGCAGAGACCACAAGGGAAGCAAGGGGATCACAGGAGGTGCCAGGTCTTTTTAACAACCAGCTCTTGGAACTGAGAGTGAAAAAACACACTTAATCCTCAGGGAAGGCATTAATCTTTTCATAAGGAATCCACACCCATGAGCCAAACACCTCTCATTAGGCCTACCTCCAACATTGGGGATCAAATGTCAACATGAGGTTTAAGGGACAAACAGCCAAACCACTGCAATAGGCCTCCCCTGGCCTCCCTGGCCGCCAGGCAGGTGGGCCCTCCTTTATAAACCTTGCCCCACCTCAGTAGAGAGCACAACTCTGGTCTCAGAAAAATCTGGAATCAGGGGCAAATGGAATCATCAGGTACTAGGAGAGGGTTCTCTGTTTGACTCAGGGGCAAGGGCAAATCCTAAAGCTGAGCAGAGGCTCTGGAACTCTTTGGTGGGAACATCTCCAGCTTCAGCCACAACCCAGGGGAACAGGCCTCAGCCCTTGGGACCCCAACCCCTAGGACTCCTGCAAAGAGGCTCCTTCCACCAACAAACACTGGGTGCTGCCCACTCTGTGCCTACTTAGAATGGTCCCAGAACTTTGGCAGTGAGTGAAACGTGGTCCCTGCCTTGAGGAGCTCACCCTAAGGTCTAGAGAAGATATGGAGGCAGCAAACCTGGCCAACAATGACTCGATGGGGATGATCTTGCCTTGTGATTAACCACTGGGGCTCTGGAGTTCAAACCCTGGCTCTGCCATCTACCAGTTACATACTTTGAACTTAGCCTTTGAGTCTCACTTTCCTCACCTGTGAAATAAATAGGCCCCTAGCACAGGGCCTGGCACACAGAGGTTCTCCCAAGATGGCATCTCTGGTTTCATCAGGACTCCTCCAGGGTCAACATCTTTCATGTTGTAGATGTTATAGTTTGACACATCTATTAGAGAGTTTTTCCACAGATGGAAGAAAGCATTTTGAGGAAGGGGTGAGTTTTTCTACTTTCCCCAAAGCCATGGTATGGACTATGAGCAGCCTTGACTTTTTATTTGTTTATTTGTTTTGAGACAGGGTCTCATTCTGTTGCCCAGGCTAGAGTGCAGTGGTGCAATCATAGGTCACGGCAGCCTCGAACTCAAGTGATCCTCCCATCTCAGTCTCCTGAGTAGCTGGGACTATAGGCTTATGCCACCATACCCAGATAATTATTTACTTTTTTTTGTAGAGACAGAGTTCTCAGTATGTTGCTCAGGCTGGTCTCAAACTCCTGGACTCAAGTGATCCTTCTGCCTTGGCCTCCCAAAGTGCAGGGATTGTAGGTGTGACTCATCGCACCCAGTCCAGCCTTGATTTTCATGAATATAGGAGCACAAAGTGTGTAAGGAGCAAAGAGGAGGACAGGAATGCCTGCCTGAGGTCAGGAGAGGTTCTCTGGAGAAGAGATGTCCCAGATGAGAACAGGGATGGAGGAAGGGACTCTGGATAGAGGGAACAATACATGCAACACGCAGAGATGCCGGGCCCTGTGAGACAGGGATGCTGGGCCATCTGGCTGGGGAGAAATACGCCAGTGCCAGATTATGAAAGCCCTTGAATGTCATGCTTAGAAGTTCAGATTGAGGCCGGGCATGGTGGCTCATGCCTGTAATCCCAGCACTTTGGGAGGCCGAGGCAGGCAGATTGAGGTCAGGAGTTCCAGACTAGTCTGACTAACATGGTGAAACACTGTCTCTGCTAAAAATACAAAAATTAGCTGGGCATGGTGGCGGATGCCTGTAATCCCAGCTACTCAGGAGGCTGAGGCAGGAGAATTGATTGAGCCTGGGAGGTAGAGGTTGCAGTGAGCTGAGATGGCGCCACTGCATCCCAGCCTGGGTGACAGAGCGAGACTCCATCTCAAATAAGAAAGAAAAAGAAGAAGAAGGAGAAAGAGAAGTTCAGATGGGCTAGTTTCTAAGGATCATGTGTATGAATCAAGATTCCTAATCCAAACACAATGATCCTGAGGGGATGGAGCCTGAAGGCATCACCCAGAGTATCTGGAATGAGATTGTCAACAGCTTTGACGACACGGACCTCTTGGAGTCCCTCCTTCATGGTTTCTATGCCTATGGTTTTGGGAAGGCCTCTGACTTCCAGCTGCAAACCAGTCTTCCTCCTATCAAAGGTTATGTTGTGGTTGATTGCTGAAGCCCAATCTGGGGCTGGGAATATGGCTACATTTGCCATATCCATTCTGCAGCAGATTGAATTGAATCTTAAGGCTACCCTGGCCTTGGTCCTGGAACCCATTTGAAAATTGGTTCAGTAGATGCAGAAAATGGCCATGGCATTAGATTATGTGTGTGCCTCCTGTCACACCTGCACTGGGGGCACGCACACGCATGTTGAAGTAGAAGCAGAAGCTGCAGATGAAAGCTCCCCATGTTATCGTAGTACTCCTGACCATGTATTTGATACGTTTCACTGGAGACATCTGTCTCCCAAATACAGCAAGAGGCTTGCATTGGATGAAGCTGATGAAATGTTAAGCCAAAGATTCAAGAACCAGATCTATGCCATATTCCAAAACCTCAGCCAGTCACAGTGGCTCACACCTGTAATCCCAGCACTTTGGGAGGCAAAGGAGGGAAAATTACTTGAGCTCAGGAGTTGGAGAATAGCCTGGGCAACAGAATGAGACCACCGTCTCTACAAGAAAATGTAAAAATTAGCTGGGCGTGGTGGCATGCACCTGTAGTCTCAGCTACTTGGGAAGCTGAGGTACAAAGATCACTTGAACCCAGGAGTTGGAGGTTGCAATGAGCTATGATCACACCACTGCATTCTGGTCTGTGTGACAGAGTGAGATCTGTCTCTAAAAATAACAATAATTAATAAATAAAGCTCAACAGCAACACTCAGATGGTTTTGCTATCAGCTATAATGCCTTTTGATGCACTTGAGGTGACCAAGAAGTTCATGAGGGACCCTGCCAGAATCCTTGTCAAGAAGGAAGAGTTCGGCCGGGTGTGGTGGCTCATGCCTGTAATCCCAGCACTTTGGGAGGCCGAAGCGGGCAGATTACGAGGTTAGGAGATCGAGACCATCCTGGCTAACATGGTGAAACCCCGTCTCTACTAAAAATACAAAAAAATTAGCCAGGTGTGGTGGCAGACACCTGTAGTCCCAGCTACTCGGGAGGCTGAGACGGGAGAATGGCGTGTACCTGGGAGGCGGAGCTTGCAGTGAGCCGAGATAGCACCATTGCACTCCAGTCTGGGCAACAGCGCGAGACTCTGTCTCAAAAAAAAAAAAAAAGAAAAGAAAAGAAGGAAGAGTTCACCTGGAGGGTATCTGCCAATTCTACATCAGCATAAAACAAGAGGAGTGGAAGCTGGGACCACTGTGTGACTTGTATGGAACCCTGATCATCATCCAGGCAGTCATCTTCACCAATACCCCAAGGAAGGCTGATTGGCTCACTGAGAAGATGCATGCCAGAGACTTAACCATTTCTGCCATGCATGGAGATATGAAGCAAAAGGAACAAGATATGATCATGAGGAGTTCCATTCTGGCCCTAGCAGAGCATTGATTACCACTGGTCTCCTGGCCAGAGAATGTGCCAGGTTTCTTTAATCATCAGCTATGACTTTCCCACCAACAGGGAAAATGATATTCAAAATGAGAGTCAGTCATGGTGGATGTTTTGACCATAGGGTGTGGCTCCTAACACAGTAACACCAGAAGACAGGGGGACTCCTCTAGACATCAAGACATTGAACATCACCCCCACTGAGGAGATGGCTCAGTGCTGTTGACCACAGCTGAGGGGAGCTGATCTGCCACCTGGCCCCAGCCAGGTGTCAATCTGGGGACTGAGGCTGGGCACAGTGGCTCACGCCTGTAATCCCAGCACTTTGGGAGGCCGAGGCGGGCGGATCACGAGGTTAGGA
>NW_012115266.1:4057876-4062747 GCF_000951035.1 Colobus angolensis palliatus
CCCGAGTAACTGGGATTACAGGTGTGTGCCACCACACCTGGCTAATTTTTATATTTTTAGTAGAGACGGAGCTTCACTATGTTGGCCAGGATGGTCTCGAACTCCTGACCTCAAGTGATCCTCCCTCCTCAGCCTCCCAAATTGCTGGGATTACAGGCGTGAGCCACTGCACTCAGTCTTGTCATTTTTTTCTTTGAATAAATGTGACTTTTGAGGCCAAAAAAAAAAGGAACAATGAACATTTAAGATGATTTTTTTCTTTGGGAGGGTGGGCTCTTGCCCCAGATGTCATCTGTTCTCTCAAAAAACATTTATCCATTTCTCCCGATCCCAGCTGAATTCCTCTGAGAATGATTCAAAAGGCCATACTATGTCAGTCAGTCTTATTTGTTGGGCCAAATCAGGAGGGAGATTTTAAAATATTTTTTCTAAAAGTTGGGATTGTTTTGCATGGAATGCTGGCATGAGTGGAATGGCCAGAGAGGACCAGCAGGGGAGGCCGGGCTGTCCCCAGAGCTGAGAAGACCACTGTCTCTGTCCATCTACAGCTTGTTCCTGGCACAAGAGAGTGCCGTGGCATGCAAGGACAGCTCTCTTGTAGGTGATGGGGAGCCACTGAGGTAAGCAGGAGAAAGGCCTTTAGTAACAAGCTGCATGGCCAGGTGTGGTGGCTCACACCTGTAATCCTAGCACTTTGGGAGGCCAAGTAGGGGTGGATCACTTGAAGTCAGGAGTTTGAGACCAGCCTGGCCAACATGGTGAAACCCCATCTCTACTAAAATACAAAATTAGCTGGGTGTGGTTATGCATGCCTGTAATCCCAGCTACTCAGGAGGCTAAGGCAGGAGAATGCCTTGAACCCAGGAAGCAGAGGTTGCAGAGAGCCGAGATCACACCACTGCACTCCAGCCTGGGCAACAGAGCGAGACTCCATCCAAAAAAAAAAGCTGCAAATGCCACTGAGAGAAGGCACGTTAATAAGAACAATGATACTAGCTTCTACTGAGCATTTACTGTATTAGGCTGTTTTTGCATTGCTATGAAGAAATACCTGAGTCTGGATAATTAAAGAAAGAGGTTTGGCTGGGGCCGGGCGCGGTGGCTCATGCATGTAATACCAGCACTTTGGGAGTCCGAGGCGGGTGGATCATGAGGTCAGGAGATAGAGACCATCCTGGCTAATAGGGTGAAATCCTGTCTCTACTAAAAGCACAAAAAAATTAGCCGGGTATGGTGGCAGGCGCCAGTAGTCCCAGCTACTTGGGAGGCTGAGGCAGGAGAATGGCATGAACCCAAGAGGCAGAGCTTGCAGTGAGCCGAGATCAACCATTGCACTCCAACCTGGGCTACAAAGCAAAAAAAAAAAGAAAAGTTTGATTGGTTCCCAGTTCTGCTGGCTGTACAGGCATGGTGCTGGCATCTGCTCAGCTTCTGGGGAGGCCTCAGGAAGCTTACAATTGTGATGAAAAGTGAAGTGGAAGCAAGCTTATCACATGGTCAGAGCAGGAACAAGGTCAGTGCCCTCTGAGGGGAGGTGCCACACACTTTCAAACAACCAGATCACTGTGAACTCAGAGCAAGAACTCGCTGATCACCAAGGGGATGGTGCCAAGCCATTTGATCACCAAGGGGATGGCGTCAAGCCATTCATGAGGGATCCACCCCATGATCCAAACATCTCCCACCAGGCCCCACCTCCAACACTGGAGATGACATTTGAACATGAGATCTTGGCAGGGCAGCGGGGACACACAGCCAAACCATATCACTTACTATATGCTAGGTCAGTGGTCCCCAACCTTTTTGGCACCAGGGAGTGGCTTTGTGGAAGACAATTTGTCCATGGTGTGAGGGGTAAAGGGGGATGGTTTTAGGATGAAACTGTTTCACCTCAGATCATCAGGCATTAGATTTTCATAAGGAGTGCACAACCTAAATCCCTCGCACATGCAGTTCTCAATAGAGGATTCACACACCTCAGAGAATCTAATGGTGATCTGACAGGAGGCAGAGCTCAGGTGGTAATGTCTATGGCCCAGGGGTTGGGGACCCCTGTGCTAGGTGCTCTTCTCTACACTTTATGTATTTTAACTTATTTGATTTTTGTTTTGTTTTGTTTTGTTTTTGAGATGGAGTCTAGCTCTGTTGCCCAGGCTGGAGTGCAGTGGTAAGATCTCGCCTCACTGCAACTTCTGCTGCTCAGGTTCAAGTGATTCTCCTGCCTGAGCATCCCAAATAGCTGGGATTACAGGCACCCACCACCACACCTGGCTAATTTTTGCATTTTTAGTAGACACAGGGTTTCACCATATTGGCCAGGCTGGTCTCAAACTCCTGGCCTCAAACAATCCACCTGCCTTGGCCCCTCAAAGTGCTGGGATTACTGCCATGAGCCAGCAGGCCCAGCCAACTTACTTGATTTTTACAGCACCCTAAAAGGTAGCTGTTACTCTTCTCTCCCTGTTTTATTTATTTTAGAGACAGGGTCTCACTTGTCACCCAAGTGACAAGTCTCAGCTACTCGGAGGGGGCAGTGGTGCGATCCTGGCTCACTGCAGCCTCAAACTCCCAGGCTCAAGCAGTCCTCCCTCAGCCTCCTGAGTAACTGGGATTACAGGAAGGTACCACTGAACACCCATCTATACCCCCTCTTGTAGAAGAGGAAACTGAGATACAAAAAGTTGAAGTGCCCAGGCTCATACAGCCGGGAGACGTTGAGCTAGGACAGAAACCAGAGTGCTCAGGCTCCAAAGCCCAGGCCCTTCCACCACAATACGTTACCCGACCCCCTGAAACACCCTCTCAGCCATCCCTGCAGTCTCTTTATTAAAGAGCCTCATTATAAAAGCCTCCTGGGAGCAGGTTTGAGTGGGAGGGAGGGGCAGGGAGCCCAAGTGCTTTGGGAGCCCAAGGTGAGGCGGGGCACAGAGAGAGAAGCTGGTGCTCCGCCAACACAACCGGGCAGCTTCCCAGAGTGGGCCAGAGGCGTGGAGAGGGGCTGTGGGGCAGAGGTGCCTGAAGAAAGGGGCTAGACAGTCAGTCCCAGCTAGAGGAGGGCATGGAGGACAGGAAGGGGAGCCCCTTTCTCCACCTCGTAGACTCTATATTAGCTCCTCTGGCCCAGCAGGGCTACAGAAATCTGAGGATCCCTGCCAGCCAATCCTCTTCTCCCCAGCAAGAGTTCCTCTGGTGCCCTCCAGTGGGCAAAGGACAGGACAGGCTCACCCTCCACCACTCCCATCCTCCACATTCATCCTGATCTCATGGGAGTGCTACAACACCCAGGCAACAGAGGGTGAAGGAGTCAAGTTCTCATGCTCCATTACAAATGGGAAGACTCAAGCCGGGCATGGTGGCTCACACCTGTCCCAGAACTTTGGGAGGCCGAGGCAGATGGATCAGTTCAAGTCAGGAGTTTGAGACCAGTCTGGCCAACATGATGAAGCCCCGTCTCTACTAAAAATACAAAAATCAGCCAGGTATGGTGGCGTGTGCCTGTAATCCCAGCTACTCAGGAGGCTGAGGCAGGAGAATCACTTGAACCTGGGAGGCGGAGGTTGCAATGAGCCAAGATCACACCACTGCACTACAGCCTGGGCGACAGAGTGAGACTCCATCTCAAATAAATAAACAAACAAATAATAAAGACAATAAATACTCAAAACTCATCACTTACTAATTAGTTTACTACAATTTACTTTTTTTTTTTTTTTGACACAGGGTTTCACTTCTGTTGCCCAGATGAGTAGAGTGGTGCGATCTTGGCTCACTGCAGCCCTGACCTCCCTGGGCTCAGGTGAACCTCCCACCTCAACCTGGCACCCCTGGTTTCACCGTGTTGGGCTAATTCTTTTTTAATAGACAGGATCTTACTGTGTTACTCAGGCTAGTCTCAAACTCCTGAGCTCACACGATCTGCTGACACTGGCCTCCTAAAACACTGGGATTACAGGCATGAGCCACCGCACCCAGCCAGTGGTGTGTTATTTACAGCCTATCTCTTCCAGGACAGCACTTGGTAGTGTTACACTGGTAACCTGAAATCAGCCATCGTGAGAGTATTTACACTACAAATCAACAAACATTATACATCAGAAGTTTTATTGATTTGTTGACTTTCTAGACCGGGGATGAGCAAACTATAAGCAAATCTGGCCTACCACCTGTTTTTGTAAATAAAGCTTTATTGGAACACAGTCACACTCATGTATTTACTTTTTGTCTAAGGCTGTTTATGCACTACACTGGTAGAGTTGAGTAACTGCAATAAGATCACATAGTTCCCAAAGCCTAAGACATTTACCACTTCATGGAAGGAGTTTGCTGACCTGTAGCCTGGATTTAAGAAAACACTGGAGGGGCCAGGCATGGTGACTCATGCCTGTGATCCCAGCACTTTGGGAAGCCAAGGCAGGCAGATAACTTGAGGTCAGGAGTTCGAGACCAGCCTGGCCAACATGGTGAAATCTCATCTCTACTAAAAATACAAAGATTTGCTGGGCATCGGGGCAGGTGCCTGTAATCCCAGCTACTCAGGAGGCTGAGGCAGGAGAATTGCTTGAATCTGGGAGGCAGAGGTTGCAGCGAGCCAAGATTGTGCCACTGCACTCCAGCCTGGGCAACGCAGTGAAACTCAGTTTTTTTAAAAAAAGAAAAGAGGCTGGGCTTGGTGGCTCATGCCTGTAATCTCAGCACTTTGGGAGCACAAGGTAGGTGGATTACCTGAGGTCAGGAGTTCGAGACCAGTCTGGCCAACATGGCAAAACCCCGTCTCTACTACAAACACAAAAATTAGCCAGGCTTGGTGGCAGGCACCTGCAATCCCAGCTACTTGGGAGACTAAGGCAGGAGAATTGCTTGAACCCAGGAGG
>NW_012115266.1:4063147-4065039 GCF_000951035.1 Colobus angolensis palliatus
AGGAAGGAAGGAAGGAAGGAAAGAAGGAAGGAAGGAAGGAAGGAAGGAAGGAAGGAAGGAAGGAAGGAAGGAGAGAGAGAGAGAGAGAGAAAGAAAAGAAAAGAAAAGAAAAGAAAGAGAAAAGCGTGCCAGGCATGGTCACTTATGCCTGTAATCCCAGCATTCTGGGAGGCTGAGATGGGAGGATCGCTTGAACCTAGGAGTTTCACACCAGCCTGGTCAACATAGTGAGACCCAGTCTTTACAAAAACAAGTTTTAAAAATTAGCCAGGTGTAATGGTGCATACCTGTAGTACTAGCTACTTGGGAGGCTAAAGGGGGAGGGAGGATTGCTTGAGCCCAGGAGTTTGAGGTTACAGACAGTGGTGAAGGAAAATTCTCCCAGTGGGTGGAACTCTGGGGCAATACATCTGTGGATGCTTTCTGTGGAGGAAAGGTGGCCTAAGGTACAGATTTACACAGACTCGTGAGCAGCATCTGATAGGCTAGCTAGCTGCAGAGACTTGAAAAGAGCACAACTGGCAATCCAATGGCCTAGGAGACAGGACCGTGAACAGCTTCTCAAAATAGTCACAGGGTGGGAAGATTCCCGTATGAAATGCCCATCAGAGAGCAATCGGTGGAGGAGCCCTCGGTGATGAGATAGGATGACTCGCCATAGATTGTGTCAGCCTCTTTACCCGGCCAGACCCATGCTTTCTCAATGGTCCCATACACAGAGTGCTCCACCACCAGACGTCTGTGCACGCTAGAAAATGGCTGTGCTCAATTGGCCAGGCGTGGTGGCTCATGCCTGTAATTCCAGCACTTTGGGAGGCTGAGGCGGATGGATCACTTGAGGTCAGGAGATGGAGACCATCTTGGCTAACATGGTGAAATCCCGTCTCTACTAAAAAAAATACAAAAAATTAGCTGGGCGTGGTGGTGGGTGCCTGTAGTCCCAGCTACTCGGGAGGCTGAGGCAGGAGAATCCCTTGAACCTGAACCAGGGAGGTGGAGCTTGCAGTGAGCCGAGATGGTGTCACTGCATTCCAGCTAGGGCGACAGCGTGAAACTCCGTCTCAAAAAAAAAAAGAAAGAAAGAAAGAAAAAAGAAAAAGAAAAGAAAAGAAAATGGCTGTGCTCAGGCCAGGTGCGGTGGCTCATGCGTGTAATCCCAGCTACTTGGGAGGCTGAGGCAGGAGAATCACTTGAACCCGGGAGGCAGAGGTTGCAGTGAGCCGAGATCACATCATTGCATTCCAGCCTGGGCAACAAAAGTGAAACTCCGTCTCAAAAAAAAAAAAAAAGGAATGCCTTTGTCTAAGTTTTTATACAGTGTTTTTAATTAGTTTTCATTTTTTTAAGATTTTTTTTTTTTTCCGAGACAGAGTCTTGCTCTGTCACCGAGGCTGGAGTGCAGTGGCACAATCTTGGCTTACTATAACCTCCGCCTTCTGGGATCAAGCAATTCTCAGGTCTCAGCCTCCTGAGTAGCTGGGACTACAGGCTCCCACCACCATGCCCAGCTATATTTTTTATTTTTGTATTTTTAGTAGAGAGCTAGGGTTTTGGTGTGTTGGCCGAGCTGGTCTCGAATTCCTGGCCTCAAGTGATTCACCTGCCTTGGCCTCCCAAAGTTCTAGGATTACAGGTGTGAGCCACCATGCTGACATTTCTTTTAGTTTTTAAAATTAAAAAGAAATATATTGCTAGGCCTGGTGGCTCACGCCTGTAATCCCAGCACTGTTGCCCAGGCTGGAGTGCAGTGACGAAATCTCAGCTCACCGCAACCTCCACCTCCCAGGTTCAAGTGATTCTCCCACCTTGGCCTCCCGAGTAGCTGGGATTAGAGGCGTGCGCCACCACACCCAGCTAATTTTTGTATTTTTAGTAGAGATGGGGTTTCACCA
>NW_012115266.1:4066079-4083680 GCF_000951035.1 Colobus angolensis palliatus
AGTTTGAGACCAGCCTGGCCAACATGGTGAAACCCCATCTCTACTAAAAATACAAAAATTTGCCAGGTGCACTGCTAGGCGCCTGTAATCCCAGCACTTTGGGAGGCCGAGGCGGGTGGATCACAAGGTCAGGAGATCAAGACCATCCTGGCTAACACGGTGAAACCCCATCTCTACTAAAAATACAAAAATAAAATTAGCTGGGCACAGTGGTGGGTGCCTGTAGTCCCACCTACTCAGGAGGCTGAGGCAAGAGAATGGCGTTAACCCGGGAGGTGGAGCTTGCAGTGGGCCGAGATCGCACCACTGCACTCCAGCCCGGGCGACAGAGTGAGACTCTGTCTCAAAAAAAAAAAAAAAAGATCAAGTCGTTTTTCAGTTTATTATCAAGAAAACAAAAATAAAATCCTGTTCAGTATCAGAGATCATGTCGTCAATATGTGAGGTTGTTGTTCTCTCTCAGGGTAGAGTCTTTTCTTTCTTTCTTTCTTTTTCTTTTCTTTTTTTGAGATGGAGTTTCGCTGTTGTTGCCCAGGCTGGAGTGCAGTGGCGTGATCTCGGCTCACTGCAACCTCCGCCTCCTGGGTTCAAGCAATTCTCCTGCCTCAGCCTTCCAAGTAGCTGGGATTACAGGCGCCTGCCACTACACCTGGCAAATTTTTGTATTTTTATTAGAGACGGGGTTTCAGCATGTTGGCTAGGCCAGTCTCAAACTCCTGACGTCAGGTGATCCATCCTTCTTGGCCTCCCAAAGTGCTGAGATTACAAGTGTGAGCCACCATGCTTGGCCTTTTTCCGTTTTCTTTTTTTTTTTTTAAATAGACAAGGTCTTGCTCTGTCACCAAGGCAGTGGAGTTATCACAGCTCACTATAGCCTCAGCCTCTTGGACTCAAGTGATCCTCCTGCCTCAGCCTCTGGAGTAGATGGAACCATAGCATACCACCGCGCTTGGCTAATTTTTAAATTTTTTTATAGAGAGGGTCTTTCTCTGTTTTCCAGGCTGGTTTTGAACTCCTAGCCTCAAGTGATCCTCCCTCCTTGGTCTCCCAAAGTTCTGGGATTACAGGTGGGAGCCACTGTTCCTGGCCTATTATAGTACATTTTATTGTGAGGATTTCACATTTTTTCCAAGTTTCTTGTTTAGTCATCTGTCCTGCCCTTCTATTTTATACCTTATTACCCTCTGTGTTTTACAAATGAGTCTAACGAGTTAACGTGGGGTTTTTTAAAACATGGCCTGGCCGGGCGCGGTGGCTCAAGCCTGTAATCCCAGCACTTTGGGAGGCCGAGATGGGTGGATCACGAGGTCAGGAGATCGAGACCATCCTGAGCTACACGGTGAAACCCCGTCTCTACTAAAAAAAATACAAAAAACTAGCCGGGCGAGATGGCGGGCGCCTGTAGTCCCAGCTACTCGGGAGGCTGAGGCAGGAGAATGGCGTAAACCCGGGAGGCGGAGCTTGCAGTGAGCCGAGATTGCGCCACTGCACTCCAGCCTGAGCAACACAGCTAGACTCCGTCTCCAAAAAAAAAAAAAAAAAAACATGGCCTGTGAAATGAAAGGGGAGAATTCTAGGCCTAGGTCCATGGACAAATCTGGTAAGGTTGGTTAGTGATAAAGAATTACAACCTAATTGCAGTTAGGTTCTTTTCCATTTTGCTGGAGCCATTGCTACGTGTCTAACTGCAAATCACAGCCACTCGACAAGTAAATGTGCCATTTTAAAAAAATATCTATTTGGGCTGGGCACGGTGGCTCATATCTGTAATCTCAGCACTTTGGGAGGTCGAGGCAGGAGGATCACCTAAGGTCAGGAGTTTGAGACCAGCCTGGCCAACATGGTGAAACCCCATCTCTACTAAAAATACAAAAATTTGCCAGGTGCACTGCTAGGCGCCTGTAATCCCAGCTACTTGGGAGGCTGAGGCAGAAGAATCGCTTGAGCCTGGGAGGCAGAGGTTGCAGTGAGCCAAGATTATGCCACTGCACTCCAGCCTGGCCAACAGAGTAAGACTGTCTCAAAAAGAAAAAAAATTTTTTTTACTATAATACTAACCTGCCTAATTCATGTTTTATCATGTTTACATCAACAGCAAAGTAGCAGGGAAGCAGCTGAGTCACAGCACTTACAAATTCTTTCTTTAGAAGGAAATTTTCCTCTGATTTTCTGTCACACCAGTTGAGTTTTGTTTGTTCCCATAAGTCAGTTGCTGGTGCATAAAGGGAGGTTGGGGAGGGAATTCAGTAGAGCAAGGACGATATCATCAGCCTCAACCTCCTCCCCAGGCCATGCGTGCTCACATACTATCAACAGACTTCCTGATGTCATGTTAAAAAATGAGAAAGACTCAGCTGAATGAACACAGTCCTGCTTTTCTTTCTTTTTCCTTTTTTTAAATTTTTTTTTGTGAGACAAGATCTCACTCTGTCACCCAGGCTGGAATGCAATGGTGCAATCTCGGCTCACTGCAACCTCTGCCTCCTGGGCTCAAGCAATTCTTGTGCCTCAGCCTCCCAAGTAGCTGGGACTACAGACGCGCGCCACCACATCCAGCTTATTTTTTTTGTACTTTAGTAGAGACAGAGTTTCACCATGTTGCCCAGGCTGGTCTCAAACTCCTGAGCTCAGCTGATCCATCCGCCTCGGCCTCCCAAAGTGCTGGGATTACAGGTGTGAGCCACCACGCCCGGCCCACACAAATTGTTTCTTTGTCTGCTGTTGGCAACAGATAGTGAGCTCCTTAAAACAGGAGCCATGTCTCTTTCATCACTGGGAACCCAGTAGCCACTATGGACATGGCTCTGACCAAGCACTCAAGAAGCTGAGACCCGTAAGCTTCCAGAAGAGCTGCGCTGTGCACAAATGAATTCAGCCTACAGGGCAAGCTCTGCAGTGGATTCCAGGAGGAAGACAGGAAAGCATGAAGGTTATGGATACAGACTTGGAGTGAGATAGCACTGACGCTGTTTTCATTTATCAAGCAACTCATTTATACTCTCTGAGCCACAGCACCTTTGTCTGTCAAATGGGGATAAACAATATCCACCATGTGGGGCTATTGTGAGGATTAAATTAAATGTGTATGGGCCGGGCACGGTGGCACAGGCCTGTAATCCCAGCACTTTGGGATGTCGAGGTGGGCAGATTGTTTGAGGTCAGGAGTTCGAGAACAGCCTGAGCAACAAAGTGAAACCCCATCTCTACTAGAAATACAAAAGAAATTAGCTGGGCGTAGTGGTGCATGCCTGTAATTTCAGCTACTTGGGAGGCTGAGGCAGGAGAATTGTTTGAATTCAGGAGGTGGAGGCTGCTGTGAGCTGAGACCATGCCACTGCACTTCACTCTAGGCGACAGAGCAAGACTCTGTCTCAAAAAAAAGAAAGAAAGAAAAGAAAATGTGTATGAAACAGTCCTCAATAAATGATGGCTGATAGTTTTATTTTGGTAATAACCCTAATAGGGGGTTTCCAGGATCAAGAAGCGAACAATAATGCCAATGAACATGTATTGGCCAGGCATGGTGGCTCACACCTGAAATCCCAGCACTTAGGGAGCACGAGGTAGGTGGATCATTTGAGGTCACGAGTTCGAGAGCAGCCTCGTCAATATGGTGAAATCCCGTCTCTACTAAAAATACAAAAATTAGCTGGATGTGGTGCGCACTTGTAGTGCCAGCTACTAGGAAAGCTGAGGCAGAGATTGCAGTGAGCGGAGATTGTGCCCCTGCACTCCAGCCTAGTGACAGAGTGAGACTCTGTCTTAAAAAAAATAATTAGCCAGGGTGGGGTATAGTGGTAGGTGCCTATAATCCCAGCTACTCAGGGGGCTAAGGCAGGAGGATCACTTGAACCCGGAAGGCAGAGATTGCTGTGAGTGGAGATCGTGCCACTACACTCCAGCCTGGGTGACAGAGTGACACTGTCAAAAAAAAAAAAAAAAAAAAACATGGGCCGGGCGCAGTGGCTCATGCCTGTAATTTCAGCACTTTGGAAGGGCAAGGCAGGCGGATCACGAGGTCAGGAGATCAAGACCATCCTGGCTAACACGGTGAAACCCCATCTCTACTAAAAATACAAAAAGTTAGCCGGGCATGGTGGCGGGCATCTGTAGTCCCAGCTACTTGGGAGGCTGAGGCAGGAAAATGGCTTGAACCTGGGAGGCGGAGGTTGCGGTGAGTCGAGATCGTGCCGCCGCACTCCAGCCTGGGTGACAGAGCGTGACTCCTTCTCAAAAACAAAGTAAGAAATAAACAAACAACAACAAAAACCCTGTATTATGCTGTTAATATAAGGTTTACATATCTTAACTTTTTTGATCCTGTGGGCTAGGTGTTATTATTCCCATTTTACAGAGGAAGAAACTGAGGCATGGGAAAGTTCAGCAACAAGCCCAAGGTCACACAACTATTTATGAGGGAGTCAGGCAGTCTTCACCCCAGAGCCAACTGATCTCTAGATGGGACTGGAGACTGGACCACTTGGACCATTTTCTTCCCAACAACAGGGCTAAAGCAGCTGATGAAGCCATGGCGCCCCATGGACTTCTTGGTCCAGCTTTGCCAGTGACCTGTGGGGTCCCCTAGGTCCAGTCCTTCCCTTTTCTTGACCTCGGTTTCCTCATTTACAATGAAGGAGTTTGACATAATAATTCTTGATTCTGAACTGTAGTCCAGCAAGAGACATTTGGGAATGAGGCCCTGGCCTGCTGGTGACATCATAGAGGGGGGAGTTCCACGAGAATAGTCAGGCCTTTCTGGAAGCCCAGTGACACAGTCTGCACTGAGCTCGGCTCAGGAAGGAAGGGAAATCCAGGCGGGGCCTGTTGGGCCCAGGTCTGGAGTTCTGTTCGCTCCAGAGTTCCCAGCACAGTCATGGATCAAAACTCAGTGCCTGAAAAGGCTCAGAATGAGGCAGACACCAATAACACAGATACGTTCTTTCGCTCCCACTCATCACCCCCACACCACAGGCCAGGCCACAGCGGAGCTCTCCACCATCACGACGTGCCTCACCGACATGGTGAATCTCACCACCCTCCGGAGTTCGAAGACTTACACGACCAAGCCTCCTCCTCCCACGTCCACCAACCTCAACACCACAGCGAGGCGTGGAATCACGGCAGAGCCCACAGCCCCACAGGCTTTGGCCTGGCTCCCTCTCAAGGCGCTGTCCCCTCCCACCATTCCTACGGTGAGGACTACCTTGATGAGCTCCACCGTGCTGGCAGAAGGCATCATGACGGGTCCCGGTACAGTGGGTTCCATGAGCAGAATGACTCCCACTACCATGAGGACTCTCACCATGGCAGACGCCAATATCTCGGTGCGAATTTATCCCACTATTCCTCTGGCATGCCCCACCACCCCGGCGAGGCTTCCCACCATGGTGGGTCCTACCTGCCCCATGGAGCCAATCCCTACAGTGAGTCCTTCCACCACAGCGAGGCTTCCTACCTTAGCGGGCTCCAACACGACGAGTCCCAGCATCGCCAAGTCACCCACCAGGGCTGGTCCCCCCACCACCAAGGCCAACACCATGGCAGGTCCCGTCATCACGAAGCCCACCAGCATGGAAGGCCTCCTCATCATGGACAGATCCTTTCCCCTCATTCCTCTGTGGGGTCCTACCGGCATAGGACATCTGACTGTCGCAGCGAGTACCACCATAGTGAGAACGCCCACCACACACAGCACCACCACCGGACCCACAGGCACCGAGACCACTACCAGCACCGAGACCACCACGGTGCGCATCATTCCAGTCACCTCAATGGCGACTACCAGCACAGGGACTACGTCCAGAGCACTTCCCAGCTCTCCATCCCACAGACGTCCTGGAGCCTGGTTCACGATGCCTCCGGCCCTGCTGCTTCTCATACAGGAGCCTTTCCCCCTCACATGGCACACCCACGGGGCTCGGCCCACAGCATGACTCGGTCTGTCAGCACAGTCCACTCACGTGCCACCCGGAGGTCCAAAAAAGTTCATCCCTGGGATATCTCCACCAAAGATTCAAAAGACTGGGACAAAGAAGAGGGGCAGTTTCGGAGACGCGAAAGTGAGTCTTTGCTGGGTCCCCTGTGCCAACTCCTGCTGCCTGGCACAGGTTCCAGACCTGATCTCAGCCCCGCACTGACCTTCCACAGATCGTAAGGCCTGAACCTCCTGCATATGTCCCCCATTGGCTATTCATTCTCCTGACTGTTCATGGTCCCATCTTTTATTCTTTGAATTATGCACTTCTTTAGGCCATGAGGTGTTTGTTCATTCAGTCACTGCCTTCTTTATTCATATGTCCACCAGTCAAACATTGACACTCATTCAATGTGGGTGCGTGACCTGCTTGGACCATGGCAGCACAGGGAAAAATTCAACACAGTCGCTGCCCTCGAGGGGCCCAAGACTGGGGGTGGTCACTTAGCCAACCACAGATCATCCTGTGCTCGGGGCCTGCCCTCCTCAGAACATTGACCACAGTGCATCCTATCTGTCCAGATTTCTCCCACTCAACCGTGAGCTGCTTGAGGGCAGAGATTAGGAACTAATGCCTGAATGAGGGCCTTATTGGAAGGCAAGGAGGGACCATGGGCTTTAGCTCTCACTCCACCGAACCTTCTTCCTAGTAGTTCAATAAACGTGACAACAGGCCAGGCGCAGTGACTCACACCTGTAATCTCAGCTGCTTAGGTAGAGCCGGGGAGAGCCTGGGAATCCAGGCTTATGTGAGGCTCATGCTGAGGAGAGAGAGGACACTGGGTGCTGGGGACAGCCCTGAGTGCACTCCTGTGTCCCTGCAGAGTGTTACTTCATAACCTTGGACTCCATATTCTTCTGCATCTATGTGGTGGAAGCCGTGTAGGCCAGGAGTTCGTAGGCCAGGAGTTCGAGACCAGCCTGGCCAACATGGTGAAACCCTGTTTCTACCAAAAATACAAAAATTAGCTGGGCATGGGGCAGGCACCTGTAGTCCCAGCTACTTGGGAGGCTGAGTCACGAGAATTCCTTGAACCCCGGAGGCGGAGGGCTGGCAAGCAGGTGGGAGTGACTATGGACGCTGAGCCAGGCTGGGGGTGCCTGGGACCTCGTGTCCCCCACTTGCACACACTTGACTTTCTGGCCCTGTTCCTTTCAGCTGGCCGGCTCCAGCGCATCCACAAGAAGGGACACTCTACTAATCTCTTGCAGTGGCTGTGGGAAAAGCTAACCTTCCTCATTCAGGGCTTCCGGGAAATGATCCGGAAGCTGACCCAATCCCTGGCCTTTGAAACCTTCATCTTCTTCATCGTCTGCCTCAACACCTTCATGCTGGTGGCCCAGACTTTCGCTGAAGTGGAGATCCGGGGCGGTAAGAGCCAGGGAGCCCTGTTACAATGGAGAAGCCACCGATGCTGTTCCAGGACCTCCGTGGGTCTGATCCAGTGCCAGGCGGTTCATAGGACTCAGCTCACTAGATCCTTACCCCTGGGAAGTAGATGGCATTGCCCAGCGTTTAGAGAGCGTCTCCTAAAGACCCCGCTGAGGTCAGCCAGCCCGAGACAGAAGGCCCGGCTAGCCAGGAGGCGGTGCTGTTCGCGCTGCAGCCACTAGGGGACGCATCTGCTCCAAATGTGCGACTGAGGGCGGGCGGGCGCCTGGAGCCTGAGCTTCGCGGGAAGGGCCGGGAACCCGAGAAGGCCCTGGAGGGGCGAGGGTGGAAGGCGCTGGAGGGGAGAGGGTGGAAGGCCGGGGAAGGCTGGGCCCTCCAATGTCATGGAGCAGGGTGAAGGACAGGAGCTGCCCAGCTCGCTGTCTCAGGCTCTATTCTAAGCACTTCGCTTGTGTTCATGCATTTAATTCTCACAACTTTATCAAGTGGACTTCAATAATCCCTATTTTATTTTATTTTAGACGGAGTCTCGCTCTTTTGCCCAGGTTGGAGTACAGTGGCATGATCTCGGTTCACTACAACCTCTGCCTCCCGGGTTCAAGTGATTCTCCTGCCTCAGTCTCCCAAGTAGCTGGGACTACAGGTGCCCGCCACCACGCCCAGCTAATTTTTGTATTTTTAGTAGAAACAGGGTTTCACCATGTTGGCCAGGCTGGTCTCAAACTCCTGACCTAAGGTTATCTGCCTGCCTCACCCACCTGAAGTGCTGGGATTACAGGCGTGCGCCATTGCTCCCAGACACAATTAAACCCATTTTAAAGACAAGAAAACTGAGACACAGAGCAGTAGTGAAGTCGCAGAGCTGTTTAGGTAGAGCCAGGGAGAGCCTGGGAACCTGGGCTTGTATGAGGCTCATGCTGAGGAGAGAGAGGACACTGGGTGCTCGGGACAGCTCTGAGTGCACTGCTGTGTCCCTGCAGAGTGGTACTTCATGGCCTTGGACTCCATATTCTTCTGCATCTACGTGGTGGAAGCCCTGCTCAAGATCGTCGCCCTGGGTCTCTCCTACTTCTATGACTTCTGGAACAATTTGGGTGGGTGGAGCCGGGGCCAGGCCGTGTGTGTTTAGTCTGGGGGAGGCTCAGGATGAGAGAACGGTGGGGAAGGGAGCGCTGCCGTTGGGAGCCCGCCAGGCTCAGGAACCCCGTGCCCTCAGACTTCTTCATCATGGCCATGGCTGTGCTGGACTTCTTGCTGATGCAGACCTACTCCTTCGCCATCTACCACCAAAGCCTCTTCCGGATCCTCAAGGTCTTCAAGAGCCTGCGAGCGTTGAGGGCCATCCGGGTCCTGCGGAGGCTCAGGTCGGTGGCCACGGCTCCCACCTGGGTTGGGGACTCCAAAGGAAGAGGGGACATAGACCGGGGCCCC
This sequence comes from Colobus angolensis palliatus, assembly GCF_000951035.1. Classification (NCBI taxonomy): domain Eukaryota; kingdom Metazoa; phylum Chordata; class Mammalia; order Primates; family Cercopithecidae; genus Colobus; species Colobus angolensis. The sequence continues at coordinate 4,074,878 of NW_012115266.1, forward strand.
CAAGAAATCCACTGTGACCTGCTCAAGGGATGGGGACGCAGGAGGCTGCTGACCCCAGCCTGCTTCTGCCTCCTGCCATGCACTGGAATCAGCCCCTTCATTTTTCCAGAGAGGGGCCAGGACTCACCCAAGTCATCAGCAAGTCAGGAGCCTCCTGCCTTCAGTGCCAGCTGTGGCTGCTAGGCACAAACACCCCCCTGCCCCACTGATGACTCAGCCCCCGCTCCACTTCTGCCCACAGATTCCTGACCAGGATCCAGGAAGTGACAGGGACCCTGGGCCAGTCCTTGCCATCCATCGCAGCCATCCTCATCCTCATGTTTACCTGCCTCTGTATCCTGGTGCTGCAGGGGCTGGGGTGGGGGCCTGAGGGGTTGCGGTGAAAGGGGTGTGGGGAGCAGGGATGGGGCAGGAGGAGGGGCGCTGGGACAGGGATAGGACCGAGAGCCAAGTTTGGCCCTGAATAGCCAGTCCTCTTCTCCGCGGTCCTCCGGGCAGTGTTCCGCAAATCTGACCCCAAGCGCTTCCAGAACATCTTCACCACTATCTTCACCCTCTTCACCTTGCTCACTCTGGATAACTGGTCCCTTATCTACATAGACAGCCGTGCCCAGGGTAGGACAGGCCCCAGGCTGCAGGGAGGGCGAGGGATTGGCGGGGTGGACCGGCCAGGGCTTGGTGACCCCATCGGCAAAGTGGGGCTTCTGATGCCTGCATGTCAGAGTGTGGGGAGGGAGCAGGTCGTGGTTGGGGATGGCAAGCACAGCCTGACTGTGCCCTCTCACCTGCTCCCAATAGGCGCCTGGTACATCATTCCCATCCTCATAATTTACATCATCATCCAGTACTTCATCTTCCTCAAGTGAGGACTCGCCCCTGCTGTGCTGCCCAGCACCACCCATGCTTCCTCCTCCCCCCGGGACCCTCACCCCAGCCCTCTCACCCTTGTCATGCCACACTGAACCTACAGGAAGTACAAGGTGCCCCCCAACTCTGGCCTCCTCGCTGAGGGCACACTCCTGTCCCCCTCTCCAGCCTGGTGATTACTGTCCTGGTGGATAGCTTCCAGATGGCACTGTTCAAAGGCCTCGAGAAAATGAAGCAGGAGGTACCAAGTGGGGTGGGACAGGTAGACCAGATCAGGAAGCTGGAGGAGCGAGGCCATGGGGCTCCAGGGTTGAGCAGGCCTGGGACTCTGGCAGATCTGTGGCCTCTTCTTCCCAGAGGGCCTCCCGGATCCAAGAGAAGCTGCTGGAAGACTCACTGACGGAGCTCAGAGCCGCAGGTACCAGCTCGGCCCGCCCTGGCCTCACCTGCCAGTGGAGGCCAGTCTCTCCATCCCCCTAACCTCCTTCCACAGATACAGAATTCCAGACTCAGTTTTAGAGTTTTAGAATTTGAGACTCAGGAGGACTTTAGTCCAGAGGACTCCAGGACAATCCTCCCAAAGCCAATTAAACTGCTTGTCAAATCTTTATTTATTTATTTATTTTTGAGATGGAGTCTTGCTCTGTGGCGCAGGCTGGAGTGTGGTGCTGCAGTCTCTGCTCACTGCAACCTCTGCTTCCCAGGCTCAAGCAGTCCTTCCATCTCAGCCTCCTGAGTAGCTGAGACTGCAGGCATGCGCCAGCACATTCACCTAATTTTTTTTTTTTTTTTTTTTTTTTTTGGTAGAGATGGGTTTTCACCATGTTGGCCAGGCTGGTCTCAAACTTGAATTCCTGACCTCAGATGATCCTCCCACCTCAGCCTCCCAGAGTGCTGAGATTACAGGTGTGAGCCACCACACCTGACTGTGCTTGTCAAATCTTAAAAGACCTACTGGGGGCCGGGCATGGTGACTCACGCCTGTAATCCCAGCACTTTGGGAGATCGAGGCAGGCGGATCACCTGAGGTCAGTAGTTTGAGATCAGCCTGGCTAACATGGTGAAACCCTGTCTTTACTGAAAATACAAAAATTAGCTGGGCGTGGTGGTGGGCGCCTGTAATCACAGCTACTCGGGAGGCTGAAGTGGGAGAATCACTTGAACCCGGGAAGCAGAGGTTGCAGTGAGCCAAGGCGACAGAGCAAGACTCTGTCTCAAAAAAAAAAAAAAAAAGAAGAAGAAAAGAAAAAAATATGTTCTAATTGGCTAGGCCTAAGTTACCTGTCCTTGAAGCTGGGGGGTGGGGCTAAGCTCAGCCAGAGGACTTGGACTGAAAGGGGGTAGAAGTGATTTGTTCCTCAGGAAAATTGGGGTACTTCTTCCAGAAGTGGGGTGGGTGCTGGACGAGCAAACAAAGGGAACTGCATCATGCGGCACGCCCGGAGAAGCAACCTCCTGGAGCAGCCTGGACAGAAACTCCGTTAGCCCTTATCTTCCTGACACATGGGGTTCCTCTGCCTCCTCTCCAAATCCAGGCCTTGACCTCACCCTTCTTTCTCTACATCCAGAGCCCAAAGAGGTGGCGAGTGAAGGCACCATGCTGAAGCGGCTCATTGAGAAAAAATTTGGGTCCATGACTGAGAAGTGAGGAGACAGGAAGGGAGTGAGGCCTGGGGTCTAAGGGTGAGGCCTGAGGGCCTGGCTGGAGGGTTGGGAGGGAAAGGGACATTGCCTGCCCCTCTAGAAGGGGATGGAGCGCTGAGGCTTGTGGATGAGCCTGTGGGTGCAATGTGGAGACCCTGAGTGGCTTCTGCACACCCAGAGGTGTGTGTGCCACCTGGCTAATCCCAGCAGCAGAGATTCCACCCATTCCTTCACCCCAGAACCATCCCCAACCTTTGTCAGGTCTGGGCCCTGTGAAGGCTCCAGGGACCCAAAGAGGACACAGACTCAGCCCCTGCCCATGAGGACCCCACCTCTAAAGACCTGTGTTGGGCCATGGAGGATGAGTAGACTTCAGCCAAGTGGAGGGATAATGAGGCAGTTGGAGGAACAGCTTAGATCAAGGCCTGGAAGCCAGATGCTCAACCTCCATTCCTGTCCACTTGAGTGGCCAGCTGGGCCAGGACATCTGGGGACTCTGTCATCCAGGCTGGAGTGCAGTGATGTAATCTAGGCTCACTGCAACCTCTGCCTCCTGGGTTCAAGCTATTCTCCCACCTCACCCTCCCGAGTAGCTGGGATTACAGGTGCACGCCACGACGCCCGGCTATTTGTGCGTGGTTTTTTTCAGTAGAGGCAGTGTTTCACCATGTTGGCCAGGCTGGTCTCAAACTCCTGACCTCAAATGATCCGCCTGCCTCGACCTCACAAAGTGATGGGATTACAGGCGTGAGCCACTGCGCCTGGCCTCTCACTTATCTTTCAAACTCAGCTCATTGACGCTGCCTCCAGAAGTCTTTCCAGGCCCCCAGCACGGGCAAGGTTTCCCTCCTCTGGGCCCCTCAGAACCCAACTTCACATCTCAAGGTGTCAGCAGCTGTCTGGCTCTGAGGGCAAGCTGTCTCTCATTAATCTCCATCTCCTCTGAGGCCAAGCTGTCTCTTGTTCATCTCCAGCTCCTCAGAGCACCTTGCTGTGTTCATTGTTTCGGGTGTTCTTTGATGAATGGGTTGACAAGATGGCCGGGAGGGTGTGAATGGGACAATGGGTAATATGGTGGGCGCATGAGTGGGTGGATGGACAGGTGGATGACTGACTACACTGCATGGTGAAAGTGTTAATGAGTGGGTGGGGGGTGGCTACAGGGAAGAGCAGGTGGATGGAGGGGGAGGTGAGTTGTGAGTGGCTAGAGGGCCAGATGGTGACTGACTGGATAAGGAGGTGGGTGGATGGATGGGCAGATGGTCGAGTGGGCGTATGGGGAGGAATGGGGCAGATAAATGGGTGGGTGGAGGGATGGGTGGTTAGGAGGATAAACAAAGCCAGAAGCCTCTGCGCTACAGGCAGACTTGGGCACTTTCTCGTATCTGGAAAAGGAGACCTCCTGGAAATAGAGGTCTGCAGTCATACAAATTTTGCGGGGAGGAGGCAGGCAAGAAGAGCCTCTGGGTGGTTCTGGGGTCCAGTAGGCCCAGCCAGCAGGTCAACCCAGCCCATCTCTGCGACCCCCACCCACCACCCACAGGCAGCAGCAGCTCCTGTTCCATTACCTGCAGCTGGTGGCAAGCGTGGAGCAGCAGCAGCAGAAGTTCCGCTCCCAGGCAGCCGTCGTCGATGAGATTGTGGACACCACATTTGAGGTGAACCAGGCAGGAGTGGGAAGGTGCTGGCGAGGCGCTTGTAGCCAGAAGTGTCCCCAAGTAACAGTCCCATGGGGATCGGGGAGGGCAGAGGCTGGTTCCTTCACCCACCTGTGCCCCCCTAACCCCTGCAGGCTGGAGAAGAGGATTTCAGGCAGTGACCGCAGGAGGACACCAGATACGGACTTCAACCCCTGGCAGTCTGCCCACCTGGGTGCACTGGGACGGATCCCCAGATCTGCTGGAAGGATTGTCTGGGCCCTGCAGAGCGGGGGCCCCAACAGAGTTTTTAAACCCCAGGAGGCTCCATGTCCTCACTGGCTAGGCCAAGGCACAGGGAAGGGAATTGGTGCACACACACGAACGAGTGTGAGCTGGTGCTCCCTATGAAAGGGGCTGCTCTTGATTCCTCCAGCCCTACCAGGGCCCACATGCTAGCTCAGCCCAGCAGGGCTTTAACAGCAGCTGGAGGGGTGAGGCAGAACGTGGGCTGAGCTCAGGTGTCGGTGGTGCCGGGAGAGCCGAGGAGGCAGTAACCCTGCTTTGGGGAGGAAGGCCCATCTGGCCCAAGAGTCAGGAGAAAAAGAATAGGCCTGAACACCCCAGGGTTGCCAGGAATGAGGACTCAGAGCCCGGGAACTCAATCCTGCCAGGACCCTCACTCAGCTCCAGGAGAAGAGCACCAACCAGATGGGGATGTCGTGAACCCGGAGGTCAGAGGTCATTGTCATATCCTGCCCTTCCTGGGATCAGACTCTAGAGCCCACTGAGGGGAGGTGGCGTCGGGGCTTCTCAAGTCCTTCTGACCTCAGGGCAAGGGGCGGGCAGGGATGTGTGGAGGACCCTGCTGCTGGGAGAGGGAAGCAGGGAATGAGGCTAAAGGCTGCGCCCCACTGCCTGCTCTAGGACTTAGATGACCTCCCGGACTGATAGCCTGAGCCTAGGCTGGATGTCCAGAGCCCCGTCCCCATGGCTGGGGGTGACAGTGGGACACTGGCTTATGCTGGGTGCTGGAGACCTAGCACTGAGTAAAGTGCAAGCCTTGCCCTGGCCCCAGGGGTCTCTCCTTGAGTGGAGGGTTTTCCATTATCTACAATAGCCATCTCACCTCTAGTAGAGGTGAATCCAGGGTGCAATTCAGGCCAGAGGGATTCAGGAGCGGGAGCTGAAGGGCAATAGTTTTTTGCCAACCCTCCCATCTCTGGGCCAGACCAGTCAGTGCTGTAGCTTCCAGGGCCCCAGGAAAGAATAAGCACCTCTCTTCCCTGGTCTGGCTGAAGGCACTGGCTGGCCCAGGACCCAGGAATAGACTGTGTGGAGGAAATGCCATATGGGATTTGGGAACAGATGCCAGGGGCAGAGAGGTCACCGGGCAGGTGTCTCTGGGCCTTGCCTCTCTCCACCACCTCACACCTCACACATTCATTCAGCAGGCATTTCCTGCCACCCACCCTGTGCCTGCCCAATGCTGGGAGCCCCTGCTTGGTGGCACATGGGAGCCCTTCTAAGCAGCAGGCCCCCCACACACCCTGGGCTGTCTGAGCTGCCACATCTGACAAGCTTGAGCAGAAACAGGGCTGGATGTCGTCTCCCGGGTCCCCAGCTCCTGTCAAATGCCACCCCTCAGCTTCTCACTCCCAGATGGGACCCAGGATCTACTTCCTGTTTCCTCGTCCCTACCCCAATATGGGCTCCGAAGGCAGGTGGCAGGGCCTGGGAGCTGGGGCTGCTGCTCATTAGGCCCTAGCCTTGGGCAGGGGACTAGGCAGGCACAAGCAGGGTGTGAGGCCTTGTCAGAAAGGAAGGGCCGTGGGATGCTCTCCGCAGCCACTGTGGTGCTGCCTGCCTGGGCCTGATGATGCCGACACCTAGCACCCCCGAGGCCCATATCCCAATTGTGGGTGTGTGCTGGTGCATCTGAGGAACACCTCTGGGTGTGGCACGTGGGTCCTTGGGTTGTGTTTGGGTTTTGTGTGTACATCTCCCGGTTGTTTCTCTAGGGTGTGTTGCTTCTGTGCTCATGAGTTGCTAGGCTGTGTTTCTCTGGGTATGCGTGTGATATCTGCCAGCATCTGAGTGTGTGCTGTGGGTGTCTGTGTGTGTATGTCTGGTGTGTTGTGCTTTGGGTGTGTGCGTGTGTATATGTATGGGGGTGTATGAATTGCAGGCACAAATTCAGGTGTGCAAATGTTGCAATGCCGCTTTCTTTTTTGAGATGGAGTCTTGCTCTCTCTCCCAGACTGGAGTGCAGTGGCGCAATCTCCGCTCCCTGCAACCTCTGCCTTCTGGATCCAAGAGATTCTCCTGCCTCAGCCTCCCGAATAGCTGAGATTATAGGGGCCCGCCACCACACCCAGATAATTTTTGTATTCTTAGTTGAGACAAGGTTTCACCATGTTGTCCAGGCTGGTCTTGAACCCCTGACCTCAGGTGATCCACCCACCTCAGCCTCCCAAAGTGCTGGGATTACAGGCATGAGCCACTGCACCCAGCCACAATGCTGTTTTCTTTAAATGACATTACATTGAATCTGTCCCCTCACCCCTCTTGTGGGCGGCAGACAAGCTCTGTTCCTCTAGGGCTCCCAGTCTAGCCCCTTTCAGGCATCTTGCCCAGGGCAAGGCATGAGAGGCGTCCTTGTGGTGTGGAGCCCACAGCGTGGACTGAGAAGCACTGTCCTAGTCCTCATAGTCTCTTGGCCTGCAGGGACTCTGCCATCATTGGGCCATATGCAGGGGGAGGAATCTTACAGGCTGGGAGCTCAGCGTCCTGGGTGAGGACCCTGCCTGCTTGAAGCCCCACATGCCACCCATGAGCTCCTCCTGGGGCTGAGCAGGAGCAGAGCACAGACTCCTCCTCGGAGTGCTCCCAGGCAGCCGGCCCTGTTCTTATCTCAGGGCATCGCCCCCGCTCTGTGAGTCTGCCCCCACCCCTTACCTCTGAGAATATCGGGAGTCTCTGGCTGTGTGTGGGGGCTCCAAGGTTTGTTCTTCTATGCCTGTGATGCTGGGGTGTTTGGGGGGCTCCACATTTGGAGGCTCAGCCCTGCACCTTCAGCACTGTCTGGGCTGGGACAGCAGCAGCTGTGCTGCAGGTGGCAGGGTGACCTCTCAGCTTGGGCGGGGGAGCTGGGAGCTGCCAGAAGTGGGGGTGGGGGATGGGGGCAGAAGTGAAGCACTGAGAAGAAACCAATGCAAGAAGCAGCACTGGCCATTTATTGTGACAGATATGGCCCATGGACCTGAAGTACCCTCCACCGTGGCCCCAAACCGAATGACCTTCGCCCTCAGGGACTTATCACACCTGCACACAGTTGTGCTTTAGGAGCTGAGAGGAGTTCTGCCAGGGAACCACAAGGACCTCAAAGTCACAGCGCAGCTTCTGTACAGAGAATATAGGGGAGAAGGAGGGGTGAGCCCAGCCTCGACCTGTCTCCTCCCAATAGCCAGCCCTCTGCCTGCCAGGCCAGTCCAGGGCAAGAGAAGGGCAATCACTGACCCAACGGATGTCAAGCCACATGGCCGGGACTAGATGCCAGATCTTGGTAGCCAACTTCCCCATTCCCCGAGGAAGCCCCAGCTTCCTTTCTGCACCCCATCTTGGCCCAGAGGCTGACTCATCCAGAAGGCCGACAGGTTCAGCCAGACATCTAGACATCTGCATGTCCAGCCAAACCAGTTCAGGCTGGACGACCTGAGTGCCTGAGGCTCTGGGGAGGGCTGGGGCTGGAGGAGCCTAGCTGTTACCTCCTGCTGCGCCCCTGCCGCCAGGGGGCAGGTGGTGAGGTCGACATGGTCTCCAGCGACCCTGGTCTTGCGGCAGTCTGTGCTCCCCATCTCCATCGTCAGGAAGTACTTGATGCCAGCCACCAGCTGGGGACATAGGGTAGGGGCAGGTCGGGGGTCTTAAGCCTTTATCCTCACTTCTCACCTCCCAGCATATTCTCCTGTTGGCTCCAGGCACTCAGGTGGGGAGAGAAGGGGAAGGGATGATTCAGACCTGGGGTCGCGGGTGGTGGAAGTTCTGGTGGGTGTGGAGGGTGGAGAGGCCTGGAGGCTGAGCCCCACCAGCAGCCTGGGCAGACATCAGACATGCCCCACCTGGGGAACTGCCCACTGTCCCCATCTGCCTGCCTTCTCCCCGATCCACCCCATCAGGGCAGAGACTAGGACCAGGCAAGCCAGGAAGGCAGGTAGTGCAATACAGGATTGAATGATGTCTTTCCTTGAAATTTAGATGGTTGCCCATTGCGGAGTTTTGGCATTAATTCGATTTTTTAAATATTGCATGAAAATATCCCGGTAGCGCTTTCGGGCCCCCTCCATGCAAGCCGAGGCAGCGCCTGTGGCCTCCCCCGCCTGGGCCAGTATCCCCTGCCAGCACCCCGCCCGCCGCACCTGGCTCTGCGCCTTGATGATGTGCGTGTCTCGGAAGTAGTAGAGGCTGTTGCTGCCCATGTTGTAACTGGCCACGGCCGCCTGCGCCGCCTTCTGCACCTGTGGGTCGTCGGGCGACAGGTCCTGGCGTTCTCCGACCATGCGCTCCTGCGGCCGGGCCCGGGCCTCGCGGGGCAGCTCCAGGAGGCAGAATGCGACCAGGGTCAGGCCCAGCGCCAGCGGGAGGCTCGAACGCGC
>NW_012115266.1:4083795-4092983 GCF_000951035.1 Colobus angolensis palliatus
CTGGGGCGGGGCTCCAAGTTGCCGGTTTCCGGGGTCCTGCGAGGTTCAGGGTGCCCAGGAGGTCGAGGGGGCGGCGCGCACCCGCGTGCCAAGACGCTTCCCTGCCCTCCAGGACACACCTGGCCCAGGGAGGGAGAGGACAACGAAGGTCCCCAGCAACAAGTGCCAGTAAAGGGACAGTTCACGGGAGGGCTGTTCAGAATGAACCACCAACCGCAGCTCTTCATGGGCTCTTACTGTTGCCACTATTTCCTAGCTGTGTGACCTCGGAGAAGTCACTTAACCACTCGCCGCCTCGGTTTCCTGGATGTTGTGAGGATTCAGTGAGCTGAAACAGGTAAAGTTCTTAGAAGAGGCCTGGCATAAACAGCAGGTGAGTAGGACACATTACTGCTCAGCGCTGCCTGACAACCTTCCTGGAGCGGGAGTGACTAATGTTTCCACCTGGCCAGGCGCCTAGGCATGCTTGTAATGCCAGCACTTTGAGAGTCCGACGTGGGAGGACTACTTGAGCCAGGGAGTTCAAGGCTGCAGTGAGTCGCAATCTCACCACTGCACTCCAGCCTGGAGGACAGAGCTAGATGCTGATTCAAAAAAAAAAAAAAAAAGAGGGCCGGGTGTGAGGGCTCACGCTTGTAATCCCAGCACTTTGGGAGGCTGGGGCAGGCAGATCACTTGAGGTCAGGAGTTCAAGACCAGTCTGGCCAACATGGTGAAACCCCCTCTCTACTAAAAGTACAAAAATTAGCCGGGCGTGGAGGTGCACACCTGTAATCCCAGCTACTCAGAAGGCTGAGGCAGGAGAATTGCTTGAACCTGGGAGGCGGAGGTTGCAGTGAGCCAAGAGGGCGCCGCTGCGCTCTAGCCTGGGTGACAGAGAGAGAGACTCTGTCTCAAAAAAAAAAAAAAAAAAAAAAAAGTCTCCACTTTACAGAGAAGGGAAAATGGATTTGCCCAGAGACACTGGTGGAAAATAAATGGTGACACTGGTTTCAGTGTGCTGGCAGTCTAAGTCAAATCTGTGATCTTAAACCAGACTGAGCCCAAAGGACACAAACTGCCCAGAAGGAGGGGGTGTCAGTCATGTCAGGTCTGCCATCTTACTGACCGCATGGCTTTGGGCAAGTCCCTCAACCTCCCAGACAGAGCCTCTGTGTCCTCTACTGAAAGACACCTTATCTCCTAAGTTTGTTCTGATATTGATGTTTCAAATCTGGCTCTCCTGTAGATACAGTGAGCATGTGCTGGAGGTACCAGCAAACAAGGCCCATGACTGTATTTTTAAAGTTTTAAAGACTCCAATAATTGCCAGGCACGGTAGCTCATGCCTGTAATCCCAGCACTTTGGGAGGCCAAGGTGGGCAGATCATTTGAGGACAGGAGTTCGAGACTAGCCTGGCCAACATGGTGAAACCCCATTGTAGCCCGCAGGGACCTAGGGGGACTGAACAAAGCCAGGCAAACGCAGGAATAAAAGACAAGAGACAAAAGAGTATTATTTGGAAGAAGTGGTCAGGGGGCACCTTGCCTCTAGTGGACAAGGGCCCTGAGCTTTACCCAGCCCTCTGTATGTATTAGGCAAAAGAGATAGCGAGAAAGGGGGGATGTTTGTCGGGTATGTCAGGTAGTTGTCAGCCAGCCATTTGGCCCATAGCAGGCTTGCCAGACTGCATCCTTTGAACAATAGGCGCTAATTTTCTCAGTAGATAACTTGAAGGAGCACAGCGCAAGGGAGTGAGGCCCTCAGCAAACCTTTTGGTGGCAGGGCAGTGGGAGTGTGCCTACATCCTGCATTCGTGATAAACAGTTTGCTGTTTGATCATATAGCCTTCAGTGGAATGCTGAGTTGGTCACGATCTCTTTGGCCTTTTTGGCTCCCAACACCCCATCTGTACTAAAAATACAAAAATTAGTTGGGTGTGGTGGTGCACACCTGTAGTCCCAGCTACTTGGGAGGCTGAGGTGGGTGAATCACTTGAACCTGGGAGGCAGAGGTTGCAATGAGCTGAGACCACGCCACTGCACTCCAGACTGGGTGACAGAGCAAGACTCCATCTTAAAAAAAAAGACTCCAATAATTAATAGATCAGGGTGGTGATCTGTTAATCACGTGGTGATCTATTAATCACACGGTAGCTCACACCTGTAATCCCAGGACTTTGGGAGTCGGAAGCAGGAGGATCACTTGAGGCCAGGAGTTTGAGACTAGCCTGGGCAACATAGTGAGCCCTCATCTCTACCAAAAAATCTAAAATAAATTAGCTGTGTATGGTGGTGCACGCCTGTGGTCCCAGCTACTCGGGAGGCTGAGGTGGGAGGATTACTAGAGTCTGGGAGGTTGAGGTTGCAGTGAGCAGTGATAGTGCCACTGCACTCCACCTGGGTGACAGAGCAAGACTCTGTCTCAAAAAAAAACAAAAAACAAAAAACAAAAAACAGATGAAAAGCAGTATTGAAGTAGTCAACGCAGGAAAAGTCTGGATTTTGTTGAAAAAAAATTTTTGTATGTGTGACAGAGCTCTGTCAGCCAGGCTAGAGTGTAGTGGCACTATCATAGCTCACTATACCTCAACTTCCTGGCTTCAAGCAATCCTCCCATCTCAGCCTCCCAAGTAGCTGGAACCACAGGTGCATGCACCTATACCTGGTTAATTTTTTTCACACCTGGCTAATTCTTAAATTTTTTTGTAGAGATGGGGGTCTCACTGTAGTGCCCAGGTGGGTCTCGAATGCCTGGCCTCAAGAGATCACGAGATCCTCCCGCCTCAGCTTCCCAAAGCACTGGGATTACAGGCAGGCCTTGCTGGAATTATTTGTCTGCATTTTAGAGTTCACTGTAGTTTGTACTTGTAATTCCATGGTGCTGGGGGGCAGAGGCTTATTGTCCCTGGGCCACTAAGATCTTGCAGTGCTTAGAGCCTCCAGGGGCTTCACTGGGGCTTGGAAGAGGTGCTAGGTCACAGTACGTAAAGAGCAGCTGGCAGCCCTCACTGTGATGGATACTGTGTATAGGCATCCAGTGTGTCACCCTCCCTTCCTGACTCTGGGCCTTAGAATTCCAGGACCACAGAAGGAAGTGATTTCCCACACAGAGACCTAGACCAGAGCAGTCACTCTGCCCAGGGCAGCTGCCAGCCTGCTACCTGCCTCACTTCCTCAGCCCAGCTGTGGAAAACCAACTCTGCCATCTTCCTGGGATTCCAAGGAACCGTCACAAGTTCCTGGCGGCCTCAGGTGTCTGGCTTAAAGGGACAGACTCCAGTTTGTGGAAGTGCTGGCCAAGCTTGAGTTGATCAGAAGGATGACGCCTGGCCAGGACTCTGAGCTGAGAGCCTAGGAGGGGTAGAGGAAGAGGCCCAGGATTGTGCCACAGGGGCGAAGTGGGAGAGGCAGCTCCCCTAGGCCTGCCGTCTCATCACTTGGAGCTTAGCCATAGCCACAGGTACCTCCAACACTCTCTCAAAAACTAGCCAAGGCCTGTCTGCGACTCGACTCACCAAGGGCACTCACCCCGCCTGCCACTGCTTTGTGCTGATGCCAAGGACTCTTTTGCAGTACAACCTAGCAATTTCCGAGCACTTTTCACCCACTAATTCTCACAAGCACCCTGAGGGAGTACACGTTATCCTCACTTTGCAGATGAAAAAGTTAATCAGAGAGGTCGGGACACTTGTATAAAGTCACACAGCTAGAATTGGTATCTTGGTGAGAAAAGGTGGGGGGTGGGGTTAACAATGATAAGAGCTCTTGCTGTGTGCCAGGCCTTGCACCAGGGATTCAATATATGTTCTTTCTTTCCCATAGCAGCTGCAGAGGCAATGATTATTACCTCTTCCTACAAGGAGGAAATGAGAGGTCAAAGGGGAAATAGTGGTGGGTTCTGGTGCATGAGTCCTTGGCTGCTCTACAGGGGTATGAGGGCTACTGTGCATGGTGTAGGGGTTGTTTCTTGCAGGTGGGGTGTCCCTGAGCAGACTTTCCCGGAGCCTGACTCCATCCTGTCTGGACCACTCTGGCTTCCAGGAGGTTTGGGCCAAACGTGAGCTTGAGGTTGGTCAAATGTACTGGCCACAGGGCACAGCCTCCAGTTTTGCAGTGGCCCAGACATCCCAACCCAGGTTGTCCACAGCACCCCTCTTTTGCCCCTGGCCTGATGGGTAGAGATGACCAGGGCAGGTTCTTGACATCTCCTTCCCTCTGGGATCAGGCCCTCCAAGGCCTTGGTGCTTCCCCCAGAACCCTCTTCCTTGAACCTTCAGTTGGGCAGAGGATATTGCCCTTCCCCAGGGCTCTGCAGTCCCATATCCTGAAAAGGAGATCTTTCGGCAAGGAAACCTGTAATCCAACAGGGATTAAAGCTCCCCTCTGGGGAGACGCGCTCCTAAGCGCTGCTGATTCACTGGTTGAATCGTCACAACCCTGCACCAGCTGGCAAGGAGGCTGTAGCTCAGGGGAGTGAAGCAACTTGCTCCAGATTGCATGGGGAGCAAAGGCCCAGAATCGGGCCTGGCTGGCTCTTCAAGGCTGCCACCAGTCAAGGCTGGGAGTGACAGGAAAGAGCCCTGGTCCCTGCAGGGAGGGGCCAGCCTGGAAGGGGATCAGCCGTCACAAGCACCTGCTGGGAGCCTTCCATGCTCAGCAGGCTCCCGTGGGGCAGGACTTGTGGTGGTCCAGGTAGCCTCCCCTTACTTCCTTTCTGGGGGCAGCAGGAGCCCTTCGGGACCCCAGAGTGCATGGGCTGTGTTCACACCAGGTTCTAGGCGGGCTCTGAGCACTCATGACTGGATCGGCTGAGGAGTGTCAAGCTCTGGCTGGGTGTGAGGGCATGGGGGCACAGGGTATTTGCTGATTTCCGGGCCCACCCATGTCCCAGGCTAGCGGATGGCCAGGCATGTCCTGTTGGGCACCACGGGCTGACACTTAACTCCCACCCCTCACCACCAGGTCTGCTTTCTGCGCCAGTATTCCAAGCTGTGGTCCCTTTGTCCTGCTGGCTGAGTCGGGCTGGATCTGAGAAGCCACACTGTCACAAGGTACATTCTGGATACCCTTTGTCTACTGCCGTCCCAGGACAGAGCCAAGAACTTGTGTGGGATGCAATATGGAGTCCTGATAAAGGGTTTGTGGTCTGCCACCTGGTGCATGCACTGCCTGCACCCCAAGGGACAGGTGAGAAGGCAGGTTCAAGCCCCTTCTAAGGCAAAGCCTGTGGGTGAGCTGGGAAAGGCAGATGACAAGGAAATAAAGCAGACAGCATGAGCCGCAGGCTTCCAGCAGGCTCCCAGTGCCAGAGTCAGGCCAGGCCAAATCAGGAGGCCAGTGTGGGCAGGAGCCCAGGCAAGGGCTTCGTGGAGGAGGAGGGAGTCTCCATGACCTCACAGAGCACCAGCAACAATCTGGCAGCATCAGGGCTGAGGTGTGGGTGAGGCCAGGGCCCTACAAAGTCCCCACCTAAGCACACCAGGCCTGCGACAGCATCATAGCATGAGGGTCAAGGCTGAGGGGCTTATCCGGGAAGACATCAGAAATAGTATGAAACTCAAGAGAGAGCCCTCGTGACCTCAGCCAGGCCTCAGACCAGCAGCCTCCCAGGAAGCAGCAGGAAGTACATGCTAGGCCCTGCTGCAGCCACCCAGTGTCCCTTTCAGGCTGGGCTACTCGCACTTCCCGGTCCCAGCCTTGCCCAGAACTCTCATCCCTACAAATAACAATTCAGTTTCTGACCTATCACATGGTCGTTCCAGCCTCAGGGCTTTATTTTTGGTTTTCCTTTTATATTTTTATTGTTCTGAGATGTAGCTAATACACAGAAAAGGGTGCAGAACACACTCTTTTGGTCCATGCCTGTACCACCACCCTGCAGGCCAGAAACACAGGTCAGGGTAGGCCAAGCCTACCCTTAAGCTCTTCCACATCCTCCCCCAAAGATAATCACTGTAGACTTTTTCCTTTACCATCTACCATAATCATTTCCTTTGTTTTCCTTCTAGTTTTACCATCTATGTAGGAATTCCTACGAATTTGTTTGGCTTCATTTGCTACTGAGATTTGTGTTGTACACAGCTATCATTTGTTCATTTTCACCTCTGTTCAGTGCCCGGTGGCATGAATGCGTATTTATCTACTCTAGCATTGACAGCTGCTAGTGTTGCTCCCAACATTGCAGCTGCGAACTCACCTCGGTCCTGCTGCAGGTGTTGGGGACTTTCTTCAAGGCACAGTCCTGAGAGAGGAACTGCTTGGTCACAGGGTGTGTCAGTTTTACTAAATAACACCCAACTGTCTTCCCAAATTGTTTAGACCAATTTATACTCCCACAGCTGGGTATCAGTTCCTGTTGCTTCACTATCTCATCAATACTTGGTATTGTCCAACTTAAAAGTGTTTGCAAGTCAGATGGGTGTTAATGGCATGTGATGTCTTATTACTAGCAATATGGAGCACCTTTCCTGTGCTTATTTACTGGGAGGGAACCTTCTTCTGTGGCTATCTTAGGTCTTCTACCTATTTTTCTGTTGTGCTGGTTTTTTTTGTTTTTTTTTTTTGAGACAGTTTCATTCTTGTCACCCTGCCTTGTCAAGTACAATGGCATGATCTTGGCTGACTGCAACCTCTGCCTCCCAAATTCGATTCTCCTGCCTTAGCCTCCTGAGTAGCTGGGATTACAGGCGTGCACCACCACACCCGGCTAATTTTGTGTATTTTTGGTTGAGATGGGGTTTCATCATGTTGGCCAGGCTGGTCTTGAACTCCTGACCTCAGGTGATCCACCCACCTCGGCCTCTGAAAGTGCTGGGATTACAGACGTGAGCCATCACGCCCAGCCAGTCCACCTTTTTCTTGATTGCAGTTGTATTTGTGCTACGGAAATACTCCTTTGTTGTTTATACTGCTGCAAATATCCTTTCCCTACAACCACCTCATTTTCCAAGTGGGAAAACTGAGACTCAGAGAGGATAAGCCACATGACCAAGGAACACATGGCCCGGTCCATGCGTTTCCAAGCTAGTTCTGAGTTCCAGTCTGGCTACTTCCCAGGAGCAAGTTCACAGGCAAATTAGCCTCTCTGAGCCTCAAGTTTCCTCACCTGTAAAAGAGAAAATAATTATTATTGTGAAAGAAAAAAATGTTTGCAAAGATTTTAGCTTCAAGCCTGGTTCTTACTAAGTGTTCAAGACATAATAGGGCTGGCCGCGTACGGTGGCTCACACCTCTAGTCATAGCGCTTAGGGAGGCTTAAGGATCGCTTAAGGCCAGCCTGGGCAACACAGAAGGGCCGTCTCTATTAAGTTAAACAGTAAACAAAAAGAACAGGACTAAAATGTACTGAGGTGTACTCCCCTCACACCCTTCCAGCTGTGATGCCTGTGCTCCTTCTCCTACCTAAGACATCATGGAAGATGGCAAGCGCCCCTGCCCACCCTTGCCGAGGCCAGGAGAGCAGATGATATGATGACTGGCAGGTGAACTCTCACCCACATCTGGCCCACCCTGTCTGGTACCTCTGACTCCCACTGCCTTTTCCACCAGGTGCTGCCTCGCCCAGCTGTTGACTTAACTGACATCTGGAGCACAGTCCATCTGGCTCCCAGGAAAAGATGCGCCCACACCCTCCCCCACATCGCTCGGGACTGAGACACAAGTCACCTGCCTGAGGCCTACATGGCTAGGGTGACTGCCCTCTGGGAGTGGAAGGGAAGCTGCCAGTTTCGGTCTCTACTGATAAGGAGTGAGAGACATGGTCCGTCCCTGGAGGAGAGGCAACTCCCAGCCCACTTGCTTTTCAGTGCACAAAGCCCAGTCATGAAAGCCACTGACTTTATTGATCTAAAAAACTTTACAAGGACAGTGACTGTTCTGCCCAAAAATGAGCCAAATGGTATCAAACGGACTGAAAGTGAGGGTCAGGGGTGAGGGACGGGGCCACGACTCCATTCAGGAAAGCTGGTAACTGTCACCAGGGAACTGGCAAGGGAAAAAGGGCGGGGGAGGCATGCAAGAGCGAGAATCCAAAAAAGTTGAAATGGTGAGGGGAGAAAACTCCCAGAAGACCCTGGAGTACGTCGGAGGCGAGTACGACAACAGCAATCATCTTTTCCTTCGTAGAGGGCAGGGGAGGAGTCCCTACTCGGCTGCAAACTCCGGATGAGGGCTGGGGATTGAGAGCTTCCCAGAGAGGATCACAAGAACGCGTCGCACCACTCTCGAAGGCATCCGAAGCAGTCCCGGGACTGCTTGGCGTTGGCGCCACACGTGTCCTTCAGCCATTCCCGGAAGAGGTCTTCATCCTTCTTTAGCACCAGAAACTGGCCAAGGACAACATAGGCCTGCAAAACAGGGAAAAAGGAAGGGGTGTGCTGCTCAGTGTTCAGTGAAGGGTAAGAGCAAGGCGGCCATTCCTGTGCCATTCAGAGTACACAAGCCCAAGAAGCAGCGTGGGTTTTGCCCCCATCTCCTCTCCACCAGGTGCCCAGGCTCTGGCAGCCTCTTCAGATTATACCCCACTGTCCACCCCCTAGCAGATGGACTCACTTCCCTCCCACCCCCGCCTGCACCAGGTACAGGCGGCCACCCCACACCTTGTCAAAGCCCCTCTCCTCCAGCTTCTTGCCCAGAACTTCACCAATCCCAGCCAGGCTCCCCACTGGCTTCTCCCCCATGGGCTCTGCCACGAAGTCTCGGTGCTTTTGGGAGGTTGTCATCTTGATCAGGCTTAATCTAGGAATCCCAAAAGAAAGGCAGATTAGGGCTGAAGACCTGGAACTCCTAAGAGCCCATTAGCAATCTCACAGTAAGAGGCAGCCAAGCCAGGGGTTACGATGGCTTGCTTGCTCGATCCCCTCATCCTGAAAGGAGAAAACTGAGATCCAGGGAGACTCTTCCCTACTATTCGGAAAAGGAGTTTCTTCCTGCAGGACCTGGATTTTGATCTTGCCCCAGAGAAAAAACGATCTTGCCTAACAGGTGGCGCAAGCGGGGCAGTGGGAAGATTCCCAGAGGCAGTAGCCAGGACTGCCCGGAAGCTGTCACTCCCTCTGTGACCTTGGCTGAGCCAAGAAGGCACTGAGTGCCTGGAACAGCCACTTGGCGTGGAAAGCTAACCAAAGGGTCTCTCTACCTACAGGGCGAAGCGCACACCGAGCGCTGCGCACACCCGCTACGCGCCCACGGGGTTCACGCCGCACCCC
>NW_012115266.1:4094288-4102890 GCF_000951035.1 Colobus angolensis palliatus
CCCAAGTAGCTGGGACTACAGGCGCCCGCCACCACGCCCGGCTAATTTTTTGTATTTTTAGTGGAGACGGGGTTTCACCGTGTTAGGATGGTTTGGATCTCTTGACCTCATGATTCGCCCGCCTCGGCCTCCCAAAGTGCTGGGATTACAGGCGTGAGCCACTGCTCCCTGCCGGAGTTACTTTTACATGACATGCACTGTATTGTCCCATTCTGTAACAGTGCTGAGTTAGCTGTTGTTTTTCTGGGACCTAGAGAAGTTGAATAGTTAGGAAATACACGAAGGTAGGATTTGAATCCAGGCAGTTAGACTTCAGAGCCCATGTTCTTAACCAAGACACCGTGTCACCCCTCAGTAAAAGGCCCCTCCCCATCTTCAGAACAGTCCTGGGTTCTGAGCCTGCCATCCAAGGAACTCAGGAGGAGGAGTTGACAGTCTCTTCATTCCTAACCACTCTGGGACAACTTCAGCATGTCTCAGGCCACCAAGAGGAAGCATGTGGTGAAGGAGGTGCTGGGGGAGCACATCGTGCCCTCCGACCAGCAGCAGATTGTCAGGGTGAGTGGCTTTGGGCACAAGCTGCTCTGCTCCCCACCCCTCCAGCCCTGGAGGGCCCCTGGGGTGGTGGCAGGGTGCGCATGGCTGAGAGAGTGTTTGACCGATGAGACTGATTCTTGGTCTCTCCTGAACCAGGTACTCAGGACCCCAGGGAACAATCTGCATGAGGTGGAGACAGCCCAAGGGCAGCGCTTCCTGGTGAGCATGCCCTCCAAATACCGCAAGAACATCTGGATCAAGAGAGGTGAGAGGATCACTCCTGTAATCCCAGCACTTTGAGAGGCTGAGGTGGGAGGATCGCTTGAGACCATCCTGGGCAGCATAATGAGACCTTGTCTCTACAAAAAGTAAAAAATTAGTTGGGCACGTGCCTGTGATCCCAGCTACTCGGGAGGCTGAAGCCTGAGAATCACTTGAGCCTGGGAGGTGGAGGCTGCAGTCAGCTCTGATCATGCTATTGCATTCCAGCCTGGGCAACAGAGCAAGACCCTGTCTCAAAAAAAAAAAAAAGCAAAAGGGAGGTGAGAGAGGCAGCCCTCTGTAGGAGATAGAACCACTTCGTGTGGCTTTGGCTTTCCTTATTGCAGGCAGGCCTGACTTTGCCTTTTCTCTTCTTACCTACAGGGGACTTTCTCATTGTTGACCCCATTGAAGAGGGAGAAAAGGTGAAGGCTGAGATCTCGTTTGTGCTCTGCAAGGACCACGTGCGCTCCCTGCAGAAGGAGGGCTTTTGGTAGGTGGTCCCCTTGATCACTGACTCTGGCTTCTGAAGGCATTGCCTTCCTAGCTTGGGAATTAGGGGAGGGAAGGTCATGGCATCCCAGGCAGAGATAGCTGGAAACAGCTCTTTTGTGAGAAATTGATTTGTCCTCCCTGACTTTGCTCATCTCTTGGCATAGGCCTGAGGCCTTCTCTGAAGTGGCTGAGAAACACAACAACAGGAACAGGTGAGGAACAAGCCTTGCGGTGGGGCACATGGAAAATGAGGGGTTCATGCTTTGGTGCCTTGGGGGAAAAATAGAGCCTTTTTTCCTCCTTACATAGGGTATCTGTTGAGAGCTTCTGCATATGTGGTACATAGTTATGAATGTGGCTTGAAGGTCAGATTCTCTGGGTTAAAATCCTGACTTTGCCACTTAAAGCTGAATGACTTGAAGCACGTCATTTAATTCCTTCAAACTCTATTTTCCTTATATATAAAATGGGAGCGTTGTGAGGATTAAAGAAGTGGATGGCTTGTAAAATTGCTTAGTGCAGCATCTGGTGTGTGATGCAGGTTCATTAAGCGTTAGTTGGTGGTCATAGAATCATTCCTGACTGAAACAAATGGCTGTGGCACACGTTTGGGGAGTGGGGTCAGTCTTTAGCCTGTTTCTCTAGCCAAGTTTCCCCACTGTTTGCTCTGCCTCCGTCCCTTGTTTTAGTCTTTAAAGGGTGCTGTAGGGCCCTGACTGCTGGGCCGGATGGTCCTCCTTTTTTTGGAACTCCTTGATTGTAGATCTGGTTTTCTCAGAAGGTGCTGGGCTAACTCTGCTCTCTTCCCTTCATGCAGACAAACTCAACCAGAACTCCCAGGTGAGCCACAGTTATCAGGAGAGGAGTCCAGCTCAGAAGATGATTCTGACCTGTTTGTTAACACAAACCGCAGACAGTATCATGAGAGTGAGGAGGAGAGCGAAGAGGAGGAGGCCGCCTGAGACTCCAGGATCCACTTTTCCACTTGCTCAGGGACTGGCCCCTGGCTCTTCTGGGCTTGGACATTCCCAGGGTGCTCTGCAGATCTTCACCCCTGGGTGAGGACAAAGCAGAGCCCCTCTCTGAACTGATGTTTTGATTAGGAGAATTAAACCCCTGGTGGGTTGGTGGCTTGTTCTGGTGTCTGAGTGGCTCTCTCGGGGAACGGAGACTTGTGATGAAGTGAAGAACTGCTCCCTGGTAGAGACCTTGTGACTGGGTGGGCTGAATGGGAAGGAAATGGGAAATGGCTGGAGACTTTCCCAGGTGGTTTGTTCTTTCTTACTGGGCACTTAGAAAGTGCCAGGCCCTGCGCTGGGCCTCCTTGCATGTGTGTAACAGCTGGGAGCACTCCTGCTTCCTTGCCCGCTTGCAGTTCATACCGATTCAAGCATTCAGGATGACAGCCCTAGGACCTAACACCCACCTGCCTCTAAGACACTCAGGAGCCCATGGTGCCTCGTGCTCTTCTCCCCGCCTTTCTAGTCACCCTGCGTACGGGAGTGCTCACCTCCAGCCACTGTGTCCGTCCCCACGTGCCATCCCGTCTCTCCCACCACTCTTCACCATCCATCACCTCCAGAAGGTGGCTGGCAAATCTCTCTATCCTTACCTTTGTTTTGAATGGTCCAGCCGTCTGACTTTATTTGAAACTTGATTATTCCCTGAGGACATTGATTGTCTTGTAACCTTTTAAATGGAGGCTGCTTTTCCACCCTCACCCTTCATCCTTCTAACCAGCCCTGACATTCTCATGATTAACCTTCTGTCTTCACTTCCCTCTTACGTAGCATCAGTTCCATGGTCCACCCTACACCCCCGTCTCCCTCCATTCTGTTCAGCTAGTAAAACCCTAACCCTGGGTAAACCCAGTCATTCACCTCTGCCCAAACCCAAGTCACCGTCATTAGGTGAGAAAACAGCCAGCCTGGCCACCCGTTGTACCTTAAGTTTATCGTTACAAACCTCAGATGGACACTAAGCACTGCCCAGTGGATCTACTCTGGGATGTCTATTTCGAAACTTCTGTCTTATCTATCAGTTCCCCCTTCTTGTGGTAGTTACCACAACCCATGCCTCATTAAGAAACAGCAGCTATCAGAGGGAACACCTGCCTCCCCGTTACCAACTCTGCAGATGTGCTCACATACCTTCCCGTTGTAAGCCAGTGGGACTTAAACCTTACTTCTTGTGCTTCAAAGCCCCCTTTTTTTTTTTTTTTTTGAGACAGATTCTACCTGTGTTGCTCACTGGAGTGCAGTGGTATAGTCTCCGCTCACTGTAACCTTCACCTACCGGATTGAAGTAATTCTCCTGCCTCAGCCTCCCAAGTAGCTTGGACTATAGGCATGCACCACCACACCTGGCTAACGTTTTGTATTTTTAGGAGAGATGGGGTTTTGCCATGTTGCCCAGGCTGGTCTCGAACTCCTGACCTTAAGTGAGCCTCCTGCTTCAGCCTCCCAAACTGCTGGGATTACAGGTGCGTGCCGCCATGCCTGGCTAATTTTTGTATTTTCAGTAGAGACAAGATTTTGCCATGTTGGCCAGGCTGGTCTTGAACTCCTGACCTCAAGTGGTCTACCCACCTCGGCCGCCTAGAGTGCTGAAGTTACAGGTGTGAGCCACTGTGCCCGGCCTCTTTTGCTTTCTTAAAGACTTTGGTCGGGTATATGTGTTGTTGGGTTTTGTTCTGTTTGGGTTTGGGTGTTTGATTCTTTTGTTTTTTTTGTGTTGTGTTTTTGGCCGTCCTGTCTACTGGGTATGATGTGTTAGTGCCAAGCGTGCTGTAGAATCTCCCATTTCAGAAACAGGCGTGAAAACCTGTGCTGATTCCCACGTCTTCCAGCTATCACTTCATTTATCTGTTTCTTATTTACTTCCTCTTATAGTGTGGCTTTAAACAGATATACATCTGTACATATGTATGAATATACATGTATAAAATGTATAGATATATATACAAAAAATAGATGACATGGGTTAAAGATATGTATGTGTGTGTATCTATAATTCATCTGAAGTTGTCTTTTCTGAGAGGTAGCAAACTTCTCCTAAAGGGAAAGTCACTTGTCCCTATACTATTTCCTATTTCTTGGATGGTTCATTCTTTGCTCACTGGAAATATCTTTTTTTTTTTTTTTTTTTTTTTGAGACAGAGTCTTGCTCTGTCACCCAGGCTGGAGTGCAGTGGTGCAATCTCGGCTCACTGCAAGCTCCGCCTCCCAGGTTCGTGCCCTTCTCCTGCCTCAGCCACCCAAGTAGCTGGGACTACAGGCGCCCACCATCACGCCTGGCTAATTTTTTGTATTTTTTTAGTAGAGATGGAGTTTCACTGTGTTAACCAGGATGGTCTCAATCTCCTGACCTTGTGATCCGCCCACCTTGGCGTCCCAAAGTGCTGGGATAACAGGCGTGAATCACCGTTCCCGGCCCTATTTTTTATTTTATTTTATTTTAAAATAAATATTGTAGAAAAATTTACAGTTTTTCATCTTCCTATCCAGAAATGAGGTATGTTCTTTGGGAAGGTGGTGTGGTCTTCACATGGGCTTTTACTTCCAATTTGATTTAGTCTTCGGAGTTTTATGAAAGTCCTAGTTACTGGTAGTGAAGGATCTGTGGAAATCACCTTTGCCTATCCCTGGCATCCACCTGTGTGTCCATCTTTGTGTTGCCCACTTTGTTGAATGCGCAGTTCTTCAGTTGATCTTGTGGCTTTCTAGATAGCCAAATCGTATCCCACTAATGGCAGTTTCATTTCCTCCTTTACACTCATGTCTATTTCTTGTGAATCTCGGAGGCCAGGACCTCCAGTGTGATGTTGCATGGCACCCTTGATTGCCCCTTTCTCAGTGGGAATGGTTTTCACGTTGCGTCCTGAGGTAGGGCGCTTGCTCTGGGCTTCCAGTAGATGATCTTCATTAGGCTGAAGATGTTTTCTTCTGTTCTAGCTTATTGGGTTTTTTCTTTTTTTCCCCTTCCCTTTTGTTTAACAGTGATGAATGTTGACATCTATGGAGCAAATCAAAAGATTTTATTGTGTGATTGTACTGAATTACAGTAATAGGTTTCCTAATGTTGAACGCACCTTGCATTCTGATATAAACCTTGCTTAGTTTTACAGTATATTACTTATTTACTTGGGAGTTTTTGCCTCTGTCCCTGGGCCAGTCCCCTCCCTTGTTTTAAAAAATGACCTTCCTGTTCTATTTCAGTATTAGCTTTATGGTAGCCTTGCAAATGGGTTTGGAGACGTCTTTTTCTTCAGGCTTGAATTGTTTATAGACCAGGCATCTGTTTCTTCATCGTTTTGTAGAACTTGTTTACAAAAACATCTGTGCTGGATACTTTTTTCAGGGGTTGATCTTTGCCTTTTAGTTTATTCGGTTGTGTTCTGTCTACAGTTTTCTATCCTTGAGTCAATTTTGATAATTCGTATCATTCTAGGATCGTATTTCATATATATTTAAACTTTTTGGGCAAAAGGTCTTGCATAATATTTGTATTATTTGGAACTTTCTTTTTTTGTTTGTTTGTTTTTGTTTTGTTTTTGAGGCAGAGTCTCGCCGTGTTGTCCAGGCTGGAGTGCAGTGGTGTAGTATCGGCTCACTGCAACCTCCACATTCCGGGTTCAAGTGATTCTCCTGTCTCCGCCTCCTGAGTAGCTGGGATTACAGGCGCCCACCACCACGCCCGGCTGATTTTTGTATTTTTAGTAGAGATGGGGTTTCGCCATGTTGACCAGGCTAGTCTCAAACACCTGACCTCAGGTGATCTGCCCGCCTCGACCTCCCAAAGTGCTGGGATTACAGGTGTGAGGCACCATGCCTGGCCTATATGGAACTTTCTTCTAAATGACAAAATTGAACTTAAATTAGAAGTAAACAAGGCTCGTTGACCTGAGGTCTCTGAGTGGCACGCTTCGGACAGGGTAAGCCAATGCCAGCAGCACGATTCCTCAGGCTCTCTCATTTATCTCTGTCATCTCTGCTCCCAGCTGATCAATGTCTTTCCCTCCTACAGATGTTTTCTGTATGAAGCTTGAGTTTATACACAGAGATCCTTCTTGAGGATCCCTGTATTTCAGTGAAGAGCAGTGGGTCTTCCTCAGGTCACTTGCTGTGCTGGAGCAGTCACTGCAGCCAGGGCTGGGGGTAGGAGGGTGTGGAGGACTGGGGTGGGGCAGGATGAGCCACAAGTAATTCTTATATGTTTCCCATGGAATAGAGAGGTTCTATTACCAGAAAAAGTGGGGCAAGGGGTGAGGGCAGGTGAAATCAAGAAACACATGTTTATATTTTGTATTTTATTTGGCTAGCTTTGCAAGAGGTCTTCCTTACTGGCCTTTTCCTTCGTTTCTTTGGGTTTGTTTGCTCATTCTGGATTCTTGAGATGTGTGCTTAGCTAACTTAATTTCAATTTCTTTTCTAATATAGTCAGGGCTATACGTTTTCCTCTAAATAGTCCTTTGTTGCCCACTTTGTGTGTGTTTTTTTTTTGGCCTTGTATCTGTAAGCTTGGTCTTATGTTTTTCTTCAGCTCTCTCAGTGATACTGTGATCCACCTAGTAACATCTTTCTTTTCCCCCTAAAACCTTTTTGTTTCCACTTCATCTCTTACCAGCCATTCAGCTTCTGTGGGCTGTAACTAAGGGTCCTGATGGAGGCAGGGTCCTTGTATTCTGCACGATACTTTCCTATGTCATTCTCTGAAGCTGAATTCCACCTCTGTTCTCCCAACGGAATGGTGGGATCCAACCATGTATGAGTAGATCTCCCAGAGTGAGCTGAGATCTGACGTTAAGAGCCCCTTGTCCCGATGTCATGGTCAGTCCCTGTGACTGGCTGCCTAATAGTCCTTACTGGCTTCTCTTGCAGTTATGCTTGAGACTTTGTGGCCCTTCAGACTCTGCACCTCTGTCACTTCAGGACTAACCTCTACAGCCAGGTCATTTCCACCACGGCTTCCCCGTGTGGCCCAGTGCACTTTCCTCCCTTGCCACCCAGCCACCCCTGTGTGTGCGCCAAGGAGCACAGATGGCAATCTGAGCTCACCACATGGATTTCCTCCTCTAATCTGTAAATGTGGTGGAATATCATAAATTTCGCACGTTAAAATATCCTTGCATCCCTGGAGGAAGATAGTCGTGATGGATTTGTTATTATGCTGCCGGATTTGGTTCTCTGGTATTTGGCGTCCAGGTGTATAGGTGAAATGGTTTAAGCTTTTCCTTTTCTATAGTGCCCCCACCCTTTGTTTTGTATCAAGGTTATACCAGCTTCATAAAATAAGTTGAAAAGTGTTTTCCCTTTATTTTCATTACGAGAGTTTGTATAAGATTGGAATTTTGCATTTCTAAAATTTTTGGTAAAGCTTGCTGTAAAACCAACCATGCCTGGTGTTTTTATTTTAGGTGAGTGGGCAGGTAGGTTGAAACTAAATTGTCAGTGGTGATAGATTACTCAGGTGTTCTGTTCTTCAGTCATCTTTTCAAGGAAAAAATTTTTATATTATTTATTTATTTATTTTTGAGACAGGATCTTGCTGTCACCCAGGCTGGAGTGCAGTGGCACCATCTCTGCTCACTGCAACCTCCGCCTCCCAGGTTCAAGTGATTCTCATGCCTCAGCCTCCCAAACAGCTGGGATTACAGGTGTGCGCCACCATGCCCGGCTCATTTTTGTATTTTTAGTAGAGAGAGGGTTTCACCATGTTGGCCAGGCTGGTCTCAAACTCCCGATCTCAGGTGATCTGTCCACCTCAGCCTCCCAAATTGCTGGCATTACAGGCATGAGCCACCGCACTCAGCCCCCATATTTTCTCATGTTTGCTATGGCTTCAAATTTACTGGTACAGAGTTATTTGTATGATTGCCTTATGTTTGTAATCTTGGCTGTATCCAAAGTTATGTCCCCCTTTTTATATGTAATATTGTTTATTTGTGCTTTCTCTCTGTTATACCTGGTCAATCTTGGCAGAAGGTCATTATTAGTCTTTTCTAAGCACCAGCTTTTTGTTGTCATTCTTTGTCATTGGTATTTCATTAATTGCTGCTCTTACCATATTTCCCAGTTATACTCCCTTTGTTTTTTGTTTTTCTCTCATAACCAGTGGGAAACAAACCAATCCCTTTGGGTTTATTCTGTAGTTCTTTTTCTTTCTCCTTTCTTTTGTTTTGTTTTGTTTCTGAGACAGAGTCTTGCTCTGTCACCCAGGCTGGAGTTTAGTGGTGTGATCTCAGTTCACTGCAACCCCTGCTTCCCAGGTTCAAAGAATTCTCCTGCCTCAGCCTCCCAAGTAGCTTGGA
>NW_012115266.1:4103236-4107832 GCF_000951035.1 Colobus angolensis palliatus
TTTTTTTTTTTTGAGATGGAGTTTTGTTCTAGTTGCCCAGGCTGGAGTACAGTGGTGTAATCTCAGCTCACTGCAAACTCTGCCTCCCGGGTTCAAGTGATTCTGCTTCCTCAGCCTGCTGATTAGCTGGGATTACAGGCGCCCGCCACCATGCCCGCCCAGCTAATTTTTTGTATTTTTAGTAGAGACAGGGTTTCACTGTGTTGGCCAAGCTGGTCTCAAACTCCTGACCTCATGATCCGCTGGCTTCAGCTTCCCAAAGTGCTGGGATTACAGGCTGGTCTCGAACTCCTGACCTCAGGTGATCCACCCGCCTCGGCCTACCAAAATGTTGGGATTACAGGCATGAGCCACTGAGTCTGGCCTATATTTAAACATTTTAGTTGGGTGTGGTGGCACATGCCTGTAATCCCAGCTACTTGAGAGGCTGAAGGGAAAGGATTGCTCAAGCCCTTGAGGAATTTAAAGCCAGCCTGGGTGACATAGTGAGACTCCATTTCTATAAAAAATTAAAAGTCAAGAATAATTAAATATTTAGTTGGTTATTTTTAATAATGTGAGCAGCTTCAAACCCACCACCACAAAATAAAAGCTAGGACTTTAACAATAACCCAAGCAACATACTCTGCCTCCCATCCTACCCTGACCATCCCATTCTCTGCTGTCCCACCCAAGGCAACCATCGTCCAAATTCCATGTGCACTTGTTTTCTTTTTACATGGTTTGCTTTATTTTTCCTTATTTTATTTATTTATTTATTTGTTTATTTATTTACTTTTTGAGATGGAGTCCTGCTCTTGTCGCCCAGGCTGGAGTGCAATTGTGCGATCTTGGCTCACTACAACCTCCACCTGCTGGATTCAAGGGATTCTCCTGCCACAGCCTCCCAAGTAGCTGGGATTACAGGTGCGCACCACCACGCTTGACTAATTTTTTTTGTATTTTTAGTAGAGACAGGATTTCACCATGTTGGTCAGGCTGGTCTCAAACTCCTGCCCTCAGGTGATCCACCCGCCTTGGCCTCCCACAGTGCTGGGATGACAGGTGTGAGCTGCTGTGCCCGGCCTGGTGCTTCATCTTCAGTAGTTGCCCAGCTGTCCCCTAGGAAAGTGACTTGGGTCACAGAACCCTGGATTTTGTCTTCATTCAAGGCCCAGCCATCTCTACTGACCTGTGTCTGAGAAGCATGCAGAGAAGTTTGGGTGGTTTCCTCAGTGGGAGCCGCTCTCAGAAAATCATTGATAAATCAAGCAAGAAGTCAGGACACCACGGACACCACCAGCGGTTCATGCTGTGCGTGTGTTTGATCCACTGGCGACATTTGCAAGAGAATCCAAAAGTCCCTGTGGGAGGTGTGGAGGCATGATGCCGCATGCCTCACCTGGTGACACTGAAGAATGAAGAATTAGCAGTAGAGGCTGGGCGTGGTGGCTCACACCTGTAATCCCAGCACTTTGGGAGGCCAAGGCAGGTGGATCACCTGAGGTCAGGAGTTCGAGACCAGCCTGCCCAACTGGTAAAACCCTGTCTCTACTAAAAAAATACAAAAATTAGCCAGGAGTGGTGGTGCACACCTGTAATCCCAGCTACTCGGGAGGCTGAGATTGGAGAATCACTTGACCCCAGGAAGGGAGGCAGAGGTTGCAGTGAGCCGAGATGGCGCCACTGCACTCCAGGCTGGGCAAGAGCAAGACTCCATCCAAAAACAAAAAATAACAGTGCCCAGGGCTGTACACCAGGTGCCAGTACTGGCAGCAATTCTTTCAGTTATTGTGATAGATTCTCATGACGATAGAATACTCACTTTGTTATTTAACCCTTGCTAATCCACAAAAAGTTGCCAAGTACCAGAATCCTTTGTTACTAACCAGACCAGGCTGTTCATTCTTGAACAGCGTTGGGGCATCACTTTGTTTTAATAACTCTTGTACGAGAAGAGCACTGTCTTTTCCTCCTGGTAGCAATGTGGCTCCAACTACTGGCTGATGTAAGAAGGTACAGGCAGTTCCTGGCTGTGTATTCAGCTGACATTTAGAGAAGCCACCAGCAGAGGTCACCCTAAGCACGTAAAACCAGCAAGTCAGCACCTTGCCTCGGGCTACAGAACCCTAAAATATCGAACCTAGTAACACAGTCTCCTAAGGGAGCTGCATTCTTGGTCCAGTCAAAAGGTCCACATGCCCCAGCCGCAGTTAGGATGCTGGTGAACCACTGCGAACACAAGCTCCACGCCCGCAGAGATGGATTCACTCACCAGGTATGGTCAGAAGTGGCCTTCCTCCCCAGCAGCATTTATAAGCTGGAGTACAGTGCTTGGAGGGTGGTGGGGAACTGCCCTGGTTTGTTTTTTTTATTTTTGGGGGGATTGAGTGTCACTCTTGTTGCCCAGGCTGGAGTGCAGTGGCGCGATAGCTCACCACAACCTCCGCCTACTGGATTCAAGCGATTCTCCTGCCTCAGCCTCCCGAGTAGCTGGGATTACAGGCAGGTGCCACCACGCCTGGCTAATTTTGTATTTTTAGTAGAGATGGGGTTTCTCCATGTCGGTCAGGCTGGTCTCGAACTCTAGACCTCAGGTGATCTGCCCGCTTCAGCCTCCCAAAGTGCTGGGATTACAGGCGTGAGCCACTATGCCCGGCTGCCCTGGTCTTTCAGTTAGAAAGCACCCAAATTGAGGTGCAGGAGGACTCACGTGGCGGTATCGGTATCTGGACAAGGATGAGGTACCCCTGTAGTTATTGTCTGAGGATTCAGGGAGCCTGGGACCTGGTATGTTGGCAGCAAGGAGGGGCTGGTGAGACCTAAGAACTGTGGCCTCTGAAGGGATCCTCTCCCCAGCGCCCCTCAGCACATGTATTCAGCTCCTCTTCTAGTGACTGCTGAAGCTTTCAGGCCTTTGGGGGTTTTGCCTCCCTGCATTCTTCTCTGAAGACTCCAAGTGCCTTCTTTCACGTGAGTCCCCCAGGCACCTCATGTCTGCCATAATTCAGCTTTCGGGAATGGAGGTTTGTCTTATCGATCCTACTCATGATCTGTGGCCACACCCTTCCTTCCTTCCTCCTGCCCTCCCTTCCTTCCTTGCTTTGCGATCTAGGCTCACTGCAAACTCCAGCCCCTGGATCCAAGAGATTCTCCTGCTCCACCCTCCTGAGTAGCTGGGATTACAGGCACCCGCCACCACGCCTGGCTAATTTTTTGTATTTTTAGTAGAGAGGGGGTTTCACCATGTTGGTCAGGCTGGTCTTGAACCCTTGACCTCAGATGATCCACCCGCCTCAGCCTCCCAAAAGTGCTGGGATTACAGGCATGAGCCACTGCACCCAGCCCACACATTCCTTTTGTGGGGGTGGGGCCGCAGGGAGACCTGTCCATCTGTCCTCCTGCTTCTTGCTTCTCCCTTTCATTTTGTCCAGGGTTGACAAATCAGCCATTTCTGAGGACCCCTCCTCTCTGCCTCCTCCCCAAGGTGGAGTGTGCACTGGCACAGAAGGGCTGTGTTGCTTCTCTCACTCCCCCTGACAGGTGTCTGGGGAGGGAAAGGTCTGGGACCCGAGGCAGAGCAGGTGGCATGCTGTGTCTGTTGGGCAGGGGTGAGGTGGGGAGGACACTGGCAAGGCTTGTTAAGGCCGGGAGGTATGGGGCTCAGGGACTCAGAGAATCAACATGCAATGACAGCATTGGTGTGTCTGGGGCTCAGGGAGAGGGAAGTGGGACCCAGCCTGGCCGGAGTGGAGACCCTGAGTGGGGCCAACTCCGTCTTCCCAGTGTGTTTGGGCTTTGGAGACATGCCCAAGGCAGGACAGCACTGATTCTCACCATAGCCGTGGGGGCCAGGACGGCTGTCTCCTCCCTACACCACAGTGAAGACATTCAGACCAACAGAATATAGGAGTTTATCACCAACAGATAGAAGGAAACAAACTTCAGAAACAATGAAAAGATTTGACTATCAGTATTTTAATTAATATCACAAAATATGTTAAGAGCGCTTACCATCTTTTTGTCTGATCTGGAGTAGTTTAAATAGCATTTGAATGGTGTATTGTCTAAAGGTAAAGCCTTTAGATAATAAACTTTTTTTTTTTTGGTATGGAGTCTCACTCTGTCACCCAGGCTGAAATGCAATGGCACGATCTCAGCTCACTGTAGCCTTCGCCTCCCAGACCCCAAGTGATTCTCCTGCCTCAGCCTCCTGAGTAACAGGGATTACCGACACCTGCCACCATGCCCAGCTAATTTTTGTATTTTTAGTACAGACAGGGTTTCCCCATGTTGGCAAGGCTGGTCTCGAACTGCTGACCTCAGGTGATCTGCCCACTTTGGCCTCCAGAAGTGCTGGGATTAAAGGTGTGAGCCACCGTGCCGGTCAAGAAACTTTTGAAGTTTTAAAAACATCTAGGCTTGGTGCCTTTTTTGATGTGTCAAAAAATAACCACAGCAAAGATTTACATTGTTCTTAGCTTTGGAAAATGGATAGCTCTTTATTAGAAGGCACTGTAGTGGGAAGACAGCAAGTTACAGGCCTAGGAAATGAAGAACTTTAGAGAAGAGAGGAAGGAGAAGGCAAAACCAGTGAGCTAGTTCCTTATGCCATAT
>NW_012115266.1:4108271-4113013 GCF_000951035.1 Colobus angolensis palliatus
GCTCACTGCAACCTCTACCTCCCAGGTTAAAGTGATTCTTATGCCTTAGCCTCCTGAGTAGTTGGGACTACAGGTTTGTGCCACAAGCCCGGCTAATTTTTGTATTTTTAGTATAGATGGAGTTTCACCATGTTGGCCAGCCTGGTCTCGAACTCCTGACCTCAAGTGATCTGCCCACCATGGCCTCCCAAAGTGGTGGTATTACAGGTGTGAGCCACTGCAGCCAGCCAATGCTTGTTATATCTTAACATGAACTCAACATCAATTTTTTTTCTTGAATACTGTTATGTATACAAGAAAGTACACAAATAATACATTCTCACAAAGTGAGCACTCCCTTATCCAGCACCCAGATCAAGAGACAAAACGGCCCCCCAAAGAAAGCCCCGTAAGGTTTTGCACTCTCTACTGCCCCAAACCCCTATCATTATGATTATTATGATTATTATGATTATTATTATTATTATTATTTTAAGAACTGGGGTCTCTTTCTGTTTCCCAGATTGGAGTACAGTGGTGTGATCAGAGCTCACTGCAGCTTCAACCTCCGGGGCTCGGGCAATCCCCCCACCTCCAGCCTCCTGAGTAGCTGGGACTATTGGCACACACCACCATGCCCGGTTAATTTTTAAAATTTTTTTGTAGAGACAGGGTCTTGCTTTGTTACCTAGACCGCTCTACAACTCCTGGCTTCAAGCAATCCTCCCACCTCAGCCTCTGAAAGTGTTGGAATTACAGGCATGAGTGACTGCACCTGGCCTTCTATACTGCTTCTAACAGAATAAAAGAATGTTGCCAGTTTTTGTATTAAATGGAAGCAGACAGGAGGTACAATTTCACGTCTGTGAGGTTCATCCATGTTACTCATTCGGTTATATGAATGTCTACCCTTTGTTGGTTTTTTTTTTTAGAGACAGGGTCACCCAGGCTGGAGTGCAGTGGCCATTCACAAGTGTGAGGATAGCTCACTGTAGCCTCAAATTCTCAGGATCAAGCAATCCTTTGCCTCAGCCTCCTGGGTAGCTGGGACTACAGTTACAGGCATGAGCCACCACACCCAGCTACATTTAAAAAATATTTTTAGAGGTGGTTGCCAGGCTGGTCTTGAACTCCTGGCCTCAAGGGATCCTTAGCCTCCCGAGTTGCTGGGATTACAGGCACAAAGAACCATGCCCGGCTATTTCTTCTTCTGTTAATGGACATCTGGGTTGTTTCCAGTTTGGGGCTGTTATAAATAGTGCTGTTAAGAACATTCTTGTTCATGTCTTTGGCTGAACATATGCATACTTTTCTGTTGCTAAGCCAACATGTTCTTGCTCTCTCTTTTTAAACAAAGTTCTATAATGGAAATTTTCAAACATACTCAAAAGTAGACAGAATGGAATAATGAACCCCATTGTACCTGTTACACAGCTTCAGTTTTGTTTGTATTTTTGGGGGATTTTTTTGAGACATGGTCGTGCTCTGTCATCCAGCCTGGAGTGAGGTGGCATGATCCTAGAACACTGCAGTCTCCAACTCCTCCTGCCTCAACCTCATGAGTAGCTGGGACTGCAGGTGCATGTCACCACACCTGTCTGATTTTTAAATTTTTTTGTAGAGATGGGGATCTCACAATGTTGCCCAGGCTGGTCTTGAACTCCTGGCCTCAAGCAATCCTCCTGCCTCAGCCTCCCAAAGTGCTGTGATTACATGCACGAGTCGCCATGCCCAGCCAATATCATCATCATTATTACTAACAATAAGACTATTAAATGTGTTCAAGAATTCATTATGTTAATTTAAATAATTATTTTAATAGACATCCTACTAGAGATGTGAGGTCAAAATATTCTGTCGTAAAATCTTTTGAAATAATTCTGGTTGGATGTGGTGGCTCACGGCCAGAACTGCAATGGGTGCAGTTGCCTGAACTGAATCCTTTTGCTAAAACAGACTATTGGCTGGGTGTGGCTTATACTGCAATCCCAGCACTTTGGGAAGCTGAGGCAGAATTGCTTGAGCCCAGGAATTAGAACAGCCTGGGCAACATAGCAAGACCCTATCTTTGCAAAAAAATTAGCCAGACATTGGCCAGGCGTAGTGGCTCATGCCTGTAATCCCAGCACTTTGGGAGGCTGAGGCGGGCAGATGTCGAGGTTAGGAGATTGAGACCATCCTGGCTAACACAGTGAAACCCCATCTCTACAAAAATACAAAAAAATTAGCCAGGTGTGGCGGCGGGCGCCTGTAGTCCCAGCTACGCGGGAGGCTGAGGCAGGAGAATGGCGTGAACCCGGGAGGCAGAGCTTGCAGTGAGCCGAGATGGCACCACTGCACCCCAGCCTGGGCGACAGAGCAAGACTCCATCTCAAATAATAATAATAATAATAATAAACAAAAATTAGCCAGACATGACAGCATGTGGCTGTGGTCCCAGCTACTCAGGAGGCTGACGTGGGAGGATCACCTGAGCCAGGAGGTCAAGGCTGCAGCTAGCCATGATCGTACCACTGCACTCCACCCTGGGCAACACAGCGAGACCTTGTCTTAAAAAAAGTAAAAACGACATTACTAGGCTGGTGACCTGCTAGTGGTGGCTGCAGATGGAGAGGCTTCCCTCGGCAATGATTTAGTGGGGTGGGATGGGGGTGGGGCTGGGCCCAGAGGAACTGACCCCCTTTGTACCATTGAGTGAAGCCAGTAAACCTGCCGCACCCCAGGCATACCCCCTTCTATGAGGTACTGCCCAGCCCGGCAAGCAAGCGTGCCCACTGCTCATCAAGGCGGAAGGCAGGACTCATCAGCTTGTAGTCAATGCAGTGCCTGCAACAAAGCTGCTCCAATCCAGAATGCACCCCGGGGAGAAATATGTCTGAAGTCATCATAGCTGTCTCATCTGCAAAGTGACTTCCCAGAGGGTTACCTGACCTCGGCCCTGCTGCAAAGGAATCATCACTGTGGGGTCCGGAACCTCAGGTGGGTGTCTGGGCCATCCGCGGGCACTGCAGGAATACTCTTCCGTGGACAGAGTGCAAATGTCACCCTCGCTGCAGGAAAGTGTCACCTACCAGTGCAGACATCCATGGAAGTGATATCTGCTGCCTACTTTGGTGCAAGGAAGCACGCAGGGTGACACAGGCCTCCACACAGCCTGGTGTCTGTCATCTTGCTGGCTGTGCTGTGTTTGGGCCTGGCCCTCTTTTGGGCCTGCCTGAAGGTCAGCCACCCTGTCCAGAGCTTCTCCTGAGCCCCACGAGGACTCACAGACTGTGCCTGGCCCCTTCAAGGGAGCAGGGAGCCAGCAACTGCCATCCTTTCTGGGTAGAGGTGGGAAGAAGCCGGGCTGTGTTTGGGTCTGGGGTAGGCAGAGCCTCTGCTGGCCAGCCGCTCCCTCAAGGCTGCTGTGTTTACAGAGAAGCAAACCAGGTGTTGTTCCTAACACTGAGTCCCACAAGAAGACAGTTCTAACCTCGTCCTTCCCATACACTCCCCGAGAGCCATTCCTGTCCCTTCCACATTCCAGAGCACGACGGGTGGGCACCCCTGGGCCTGCCTCGGCTCCCTCAGGCTCTTCTCCCTACCTTCCACGTCCTGATGTGGGGGTGGTGACAGCCGTGGCTCTGCAGACCGCAGGATCTGGCCTATATGTGACCATTTAACAGAGTACGTGTCCCTAGGCCTGTATTTCCCTTAATTCCTCCCTCGAGCCCCCTAGCTCCCAACTGTAGTATTTAACTGGGCTGGGGCTGGGTAGGGTTGCTCTATCCTGGGGGTGGCCAGGGACTCATCCAATGCTTATAAATAAATAAGGCCACGACTCGAAGAAAAAAAAATAGACATTAGGCCAGCTGGGGTCTAAAATGAGGTGGAAGTGATGCATCAGTGGTACTTTTCCCGACGTCCTGGGTAGTGTTATGTGGGAGGACGCCCTTGTCTGCAGGAAACACACACTCAGATGGGGCAGTACGGAATCCCCTCGTCCAGTGATTGTCAGATGCTTCAAGGGGAACACCTTGTATTGCTTGCAACTTTTCCTATGGGTTCTAAACAGTATCACAGTTTCGGAAACTCTTTTTAGCAATCTCTGCATTGCCAGGGTCACTGCACATGGGGCAAGTCTCCCAGGAGGCACTGGGCTCAGCCCTCCCCATACCGCGTGCACAAAACACTCCCAGCCCAACCTTGGGAATTTCACTCCTCTAGACACAGACCAGAGTGGCACAGGACAGCCAAGACAGAAGGTGGCACCTGTGCCCTGCCCAAAACCCAATCCCCAGCCCACCAGGCTGGGCAGTCCTGGGCTACCCTGGGCTCTCTGACAGGGAAAGATTACAGGACAGTGACCTGTGCAGCCCCCGAGGCCAGGAGAGAGCAGGGTGATGAGTTTCTAAAACCGCCTTCCACTTTCTATCAGAGAGCCGGCCCTGCAGAGATGTGACCGACAGCCAGGGAAGAAGGAAGGAGCCTTAGAGGACCCTTCTCGCTCTCTCTTCCGTCGTTTAGTTGTGTCATCTGATAGCCGGGTCTCACCTAGCAGGAGCCAGACTCTGTGCCACACCCAACCAAGGATCTAACCCTGGAATCTGTACCACAACCAGGGAGGAAAAAATAAGGAGGGAGCTTTATTTAATATGAAGGTTGCGGCGGGGCCGGGGAGGGAGGGCGCTGTCACTTGGTGATGGTGTTCCTGCAGAGAAGAACAGGGCATGAGGCTGCAGAGGTGGGCACAGGCCACGCCACCCCTCCCCTCCCCACCCCAC
>NW_012115266.1:4113289-4129243 GCF_000951035.1 Colobus angolensis palliatus
GGGTCAGGGCCACTCAACAAGGGTTGCAGCAGGCCCCACACACCAGCCACCCCTGCCCCGGCAGGCGCAAGGCCCCACCACGTCCCCAAGAGCACCCACCGCCTCCTCATCTAGCTTCTTCATCCGCCGCTCTGTCTTCATCTTGCCTGAGCCCTTGCCATGGAAGCGGTGGGACAGCTGCCGGAAAGCCTGGGGACACAGGGCATGAGGGGAGCTGCAGAGCCCTGGCTGGGGCCGGAGCCACCTATGCCCACAAGGTGTGTAATAACAGGGCGGGTGTTGATTCACCCCAATGCCAGGCCTGGGGTGGTGGGAAGGGGGATAGGAAAAGGGCACAGACCCTGGCACTCTGCAGGACCCCAGCAGACGCCGGGAGACCAGCTTGGCTAGCGGATGCGCTGCCATGGTGGCAGAGTACAGGGAACCTGGAGACCTGCCACGCAGGCGCGGGGCCTGGACGCTGGGGCTGGAGGGAGACACACCGCAGACAGCATGCGGGCAGCTGAGTGGTGGGGCAGGAGGGTGGGGCAGCCTACGAGAGTGATGGAAGGGTCTGGATGCTGGAATGGCCCTGCGGGTGGGGACAGGAGGGCAGAGGTCCCGAGTGCCTGCTGGACCCTCCTGCCAGGCCTGCGAAAGGACTGCTGTGCTCACTAGAGACAAACTGAGGCACAGCCCTTCTCGGCCCTGAGGGCCCCTCCCCATCCGTGGCACTTCACCAGGCCCCCGGCCAGAGGCTGATGGAGCCAGGACCCTGGGGCATTGCACGGCCCTGGGCTTGGCCTCCCTGTGGCAGGCTGGGCCTCCGCCTGCAAAAGGCCCTGCTCACCTCCTTGGGTGTGAGTTTCCGGCCCGTCTCATCCACGTATTCGATCTTAACATCAGGTTTGTAGCCGTCCTTCTCCTTGAAGTCCTGTGTGAAGCCTCGGTACTCCTCCCGCCGGCTGTACTTGTCATCGATGGCCCTGGCCCGAGACAGAGGGGGCCTTAGTGTGAGGAGCTGCTGCCTGCTGTGTTCCCGCAGCTCTGAGCTGGCACAGGCCCATCAGCCCTGCACACACCCCGCCACACTCACATCTTATCCTCGATGCAGTACACGGCTGAGGGCAGCGACTTGTTGGGGGCCTTCACCCGGGCCACCTTCTGCACTGTGGTCTCCAGCAGCCCTAGGGACGGAGGGGTTGTGAGACTCCCAACCCCTTGAGGGCTGCAGCTCCAGGGCCGCCTGAGAAGGCAGAGCAGGCCCTGAGGGGGCACCTCCCTTTCCTTGTCTCTGGAAAGCCATCAGGCCTGTTCCACAGGCAAAGCGAAGATGCCAGAAATGAGCCCCATGCCAAGGGCCACTGGCCAGGGAAATGCAAAGCTGGGGTCCTAACACCAGGGCTCTCTGTGCCACAGCTGGAACAGTTTCAACTCCCCTCTCCTTCCTGGAGCAGGTGTGGAGCCTCAAAGGCAGAGCAGACGGACAGATGCCGGCGTGGAGGGGAAGGGGAAGGAGTGGCTCTGAGCCAGGGAGTTGGCTCCAGCATTGGGACTGAAAGGGGCAGCAGAGGGGACCGGAGGGGACCCTGCCTGCACCTGCCGCACTGCAGGCCCTCACCAGCCCTTTTCCTGCTGCAGCACCCAGGCCCACCCAAGTCAGGGCTGCCCTGAGCTCCCTACCTTTGTTCTGACACAGGAGCAGGGCAGCCGCCAGCCCCCTGTTCACGATGGGTTCCTCGTCCAGGATGGTGGTGGAGGAGGCAGAGAACTAGGGCACACGTGACAGGGGTGGTTAGCAGGCCACACCGGCTCTTCTCAGCCCCACCCACTGGTCACCACCCGCCAGGCACCAGGCCTCCACAACATTTAATTTCCTCACTCCTCAGATCACCCTGGGAGCTCTGCAGAGCTCACTCTGGCTGAGGCTCTGGACACTGAGCCCAGTGCTCATCTCCAGCTTGAGCGCCACCCCCACGCCCACCCGCCAGTGGCGCAGCCCTCACATCCTGCTGCTGCTTCTCCTCGTCCAGGTTCACTGTGCTCCAGCCGATGTTCTCCTCCCCGTCAGATTCGGAGCCACCGTTGGCCGAGTGCTCCTCATCCCGTTCAAAGTCCTGGGGCACAAAAAGCCAGGGTTGGTGCAGGCGCCCAGCCAGCCCAGGGGAGCGCAGGGTGGGGCCGCCCCAGACGCACCATGAGCTCCTCCTGTTCCTCGCGGTTGCCGGCCAGCCCGTAGGTGGGGATCTCCCCCAAGGTGCGGCAGAACTCGGACGTGGCGTTGAACACGATGGCCCCCTTCCGCTCAGGATCCTCATCCTCCTCCCAGCCCCGCTGGCGAGACTCCAGCTTCTTCACAATCTCCACCACCTGGGGGAGGGAGCAGCTGTGGGCAAACCCAGCAGTTTCTGGGGGTGATGCCATTGAGACCCAGGAACCCAAGGGTCCTCCCTGGCAGCAGCAAGACAGGCCACGCCCATAGCCCATGCAGGCCCAGCTGCTCTCTGCATCCTGACTCCACTCTGCACCTCTTTCACTGGGGTCACTGTTCTGCTCCAAACTTGTCAATGGGTTTGGATGCCGTTTGAATGAACACCCAACATCCTACAGGGCCTTCCTGACCAGGCCTGTGCCGATCCCCCTCCAAAGCCCCTGGCACACTACCTCAGCCTCAAGCTCCTTCCTCCAGGGTCCCTCCTGCCACTCGCCCCTCCCCCAAAAAACTCGTTTCAGGACTCTAGACAGCACTTCTAGAACCCGCAGGGCGGTGAGGTGGCCCACTCTTTTGACTTCCCACAGCCTAGCTTCTTGCTTCCTGCTTCACCAAGAAAGCAGATTCCGTGACACAGGAAGAGAACTCACTCGTGCTGCCAGCACTGAATCCAGCGACCCCCACACAGGCACCAGCACCCTCTGCTTTCCCCACTGTCGCAGATGCCCAGCCACACACAACAATTACCCACTATCTCCCCTCTTAAAAAAACTCCTCCCTCAACAGCAAACTTCTCACTCCTTAGTGAAGGTTCGAGTCACTATGTCCACTTCTGCACCCCTCTTCCATTTTATATTACATTCATTTTTTAAAAAAATCTTCTGAGGTGGATGGATTGCTTGAGTTTGGGAGATGGAGACCAGCCTGGGCAACATGCCCAAATCCCATCTCTACAAAAAATATAAAAATTAGCCATTGTGGTCGCACACGCCTATAGTCTCAGCTACTGGGAGGCTGAAGTGGGAGGACTGCTTGAGCTTGGGAGATCAAGGCTGCCAAGATCACACCACTGCACTCAAGAGTGGGCAACAGAGTGAAACCCTGTCTCAAAAAAAAAAAAAAAATCTTCCAGGGGCTGGGTGTGGTTGCTCACATCTGTAATCCTAGCACTTTGGGAGGCCAAGGCTGCAGCATCACTTGAGCCCAGGAGTTTGAGACCAGCCTGGGCAATAAGGTGAAACACAGTCTCTGAAAAAAATACAAAGATCAGCCAGGCATTGTGGTGTACGCCTGTAGTCTCAGCTGCTTGGGAGGCGGGGGTGGGTGGATCGCTTGAGCCTGGAGGTTGAAGCTACGGTGAGCCGTGATGTTGCCACTGCACTCAAGCCTGGGCTGAGCAATACCCTGTCTCAAAAAAAAAAAAAATCTTCCAGGACATCCAGGAACATTTATTTTTTAATGAATTTCATTGTAAACATAAAAGGGGGTATATCTAATGCATCATATGCTATTTATTTATTGAGATCATCTCACTCTGTCACCCATGCTGGAGTGCAATGGTGTGATCTCGGCTCACTGTAATCTCCACCTCCCAGGTTCAAGTGATTCTCCTGCCTCAGCCTCCCGAGTAGCTAGGACTACAGCTGCATGCCTCCACGACCAGCTGATTTTTGTATTTTTAGTAGACACAGGGTTTCACCATGTTGCCCAGCCTGGTCCCAAACCCAACTTCAAGTGATCCACCCACCTTGGCCTCCCAAAGTGCTGGGATTACAGGCGTGAACCACCACACCCAGCTGCTATGCGGTTTTTTTTGTTTTGTTTTTTTGAGACAGAGTCTCGCCGTTGGCCAGGCTGGAGTGAAGTGGCACCATCTTGGCTCACTGCAACCTCTGCCTCTCGGGTTCAAGTGATTCTCCTGCCTCAGCTTCCTGAGTAGTTGGGATTACAGGCATGCGCCATGCCCAGCTAATTTTTTTTTTGTATTTTTAGTAGAGACGGGGTTTCACCATGTTAGCCAGGATGGTCTCGAACTCCTGATCTCGTGATCCACCTACCTCAGCCTCCCAAAGTGCTGGGATTACAGGCATGAGCCACCACGCCCGGTCGCTGATATGCTTTTTAAAACAGTAACTAAACACACAGCCATGTCCCTCTGCCTTGGGCTGGGGCAGCATCACTAACGCCCTGCTCAGACCTGAGCGTCCCCTCCCCATCTGTGGTCATGACTCATTGGCTTGTCTTCATGGCTTTGGCACCTAAGGACCTGCCCCTGAACGGTTATTTTGTTGTGTATTAAGAATTCTACAACCTGAGCCACACTGTATGACTCTTCTATAATTTGTTTTGTAAAAAAATCTGTGCCTCCGAGAGTAACCCTGATGCACATGGCTGTAGCTCATCAGTTTCCACTATGGAATCACAGCCCGTGAGCTGGATGCTCCTCGATCTCCAGCCCACTAAGGATGGACTTTTTTTGTCACAAGTACTGCAGCTGCAGGCCCACTGACACTGTCTCCTGGTGCAGGTGGGCACACTCAGGAGAGGCGTGGGGTGAGCCCGGGGCACACACACGTTCCCTCTCATCTGATTAGACTCCTGCCTATGGCTGTGAGCAGCGTGGCTGAGGATTCTGGCTGCTCCACGTCTTTACTCATACTCGCTACTGTCAGGCTTGGACCTTTCTGCAGAATTGTTTGGGGGTGGCAGGTGCCTCATTGTTTTGGCTCAGCTTTCTGTGATCCCTCCTGAAGCTGAGTTCACTGGGTATTTTCCTGGTCAGTTAGGCTTTCTCTTCTGTGAACTGCCTGTCTTACCTACATCTTTCGCCTATTTTCTGTTTTGTTGATTTGTTTTATCTGTTGGTATACTCTTGACATCAACCCATTCTTGGTTGTATATATGGGCAAATATCTTCTTTTTTTGGTCTGTGTTTTTACATTCTTCATATGTTTTGTAAAAAAAAAGAAAAAAGAAAAAAAAACTTATGTTCCAATGTCTTTTTTTTTGAGACAGAGTCTCGCTCTGTCACCCAGGCTGGAGTGCAGTGGCGAGATCTTGGTTCACTGCAAGCTCCACCTCCTGGGATCATACCATTCTCCTGCCTCAACCTTCCGAGTAGCTGGGACTACAGGCGCCCGCCACCACCACGCCTGGCTAATTCTCAATTTCTATGTAGTTATATGTTCACTTTTTCCTTCATGGTTTCTTGAAGAAACCCACCCATGGAACCTGTTTCTTTTTTTTTTGACACAGGACAGGATCTTGTTCTATCACCCAGGCTGGAGTGCAGTGGCCCAGTCATAGCTGACTGTAACCTCAAAGTCCTAGATTCAAGCAATTCTCCTGCCATAGCCTCCGGCTAGCTGAGGCT
The DNA here is from genome assembly GCF_000951035.1 of Colobus angolensis palliatus. Taxonomy (NCBI): domain Eukaryota; kingdom Metazoa; phylum Chordata; class Mammalia; order Primates; family Cercopithecidae; genus Colobus; species Colobus angolensis. The sequence continues at coordinate 4,118,854 of NW_012115266.1, forward strand.
TCAGACACATGCCGCCATGCCCAGCAAATTAAAAACACATTTTTAGAGATGGGTTGGGCGGGGGGGATCTTGCTATGTTGCCCAGGCTGGTCTCAAACTCCTGGCCTCAAGCAATTCTCTTGCCTTGGCTATGCTAACAACTTAAACAAATCTTTTCTTTTTTTTTTTTTTTGAGATGGAGTCTCGCTCTGTCACCCAGGCTGGAGTGCAGTGGCCGGATCTCAGCTCACTGCAAGCTCCGCCTCCCGGGTTTACGCCATTCTCCTGCCTCAGCCTCCTGAGTAGCTGGGACTACAGGCGCCCACCACCTCGCCGGGCTAGTTTTTTGTATTTTTAGTAGAGACGGGGTTTCACTGTGTTAGCCAGGATGGTCTCGATCTCCTGACCTCATGATTCGCCCGTCTCGGCCTCCCAACGTGCTGGGATTACAGGCTTAAGCCACTGCGCCCGGCCTTAAACAAATCTTTTCTACCAAAAAGTTAGAAATGTAATTTCCTTAGTTTGATTCCGAAATGTTACGTTTTTACTTTGAAGTTCTTAATCTATCTGTAAGGTATGAGGTACAAACCCAATTTCACTTTTTCCCCAAATAGATAACTGACTGTCCCAAGCCCCCTCACTGCACTGATGAGCATCTCTTTCCACTGGGACACGGTTCTGTCTCGGGGCCCCTCTGTCTGGTCTCTCTGTCCTATTAGTCTATCCTTATGCAATCCCACACTGCCACAATGCTCCTACTTTATCCAGTTTCAGAATCAGTTTGCCAGCTTCGAAAACAGTCCCTACTGGGATTTTTACTGGAATTGCATTTAACCTAGAAATGAACTACATGATATGGACATCTTGACGATACGTTGTCCTGTCTAGGAACTGTGTACCCCCTAAATTCATATGGGGAAGCCCTAACCCCCAATGACTGTATGTGGACAGACTACCTTTAGAGAGGTGGAGATTGCAGTGAGCTGATAGGAGCCACTGCACCCCAACCTGGGCGACAAAGTGAGACACGGTCACAAAACAAAACAATCCCTCAATTCCAAGGATCCTCTCTGTCCTCTCCATCCTTTCTCTCTAGTTCATTGACTGTATTAACCTCAATCTAGTAATTCTTCAACCACATCACGACTCCAGGCCCTGTCCTCACACCCATCACTCTCTGTTATGTCCCTCAGTACCCAGTTTAAACTCGGGGGAAATCAACAGAACCTCTCCTTTGTGAAACGCTTAACTGCCTTGTCCCTCCTCCCTAGAAAACCCAATCCTCAATCCCACCATCTACCGCTTCAGGGCATTGATCCCACCATCCCCCTCCTGAGCAGCCCATTAATCCCACCATCCCCTCCTCAGCTCATTAATCCCACCATCCCCCTCCTCAGCCCATTAATCCCACCATCAACCTCCTCAGCCCATTAATCCCACCATCCACGCTGCCTGGCAGGCCTGCTCTCCTCCAATGGTATGTCTGCCCACCACTCTCCAGAACAGTATCTCCCGTCTCTTCGCACCGCCACCCCTGCCTCCTCGTCACTCGAAAACACCGGAACAATCGGACATGGGCTGCCTTGACTTCCCCTAACCAAGGTCACCACAGCTGCTGTGCCCTCCCCACCTTCCCTCCCGAAATAAATGACGACACGAGCTGGCTTCACTCAAGCCCACCCTCCATTTGTACTCTAGGCTCCACCACTGCCTGCCAAAATCTTTTTCCTCTTCCGTCATAAATTTGTCTCTCCCACATACTCTAGAATCTCCATTAGTCAGAAAAAGGCTCCTTTGCGGAAAGGAAACTTGATTGGATGCTGCTTACAACAAAAAATTAAAGGCCAGGTGCGGTGGCTCAAGCCTGTAATCCCAGCACCTTGGGAGGCCGAGACGGGCGAATCATGAGGTCAGGAGATCGAGACCATCCTGGCTAACACGGTGAAACCCCGTCTCTACTAAAAAATACAAAAAACTAGCCGGGCGTGGTGGCGGGCGCCTGTAGTCCCAGCTACTCAGGAGGCTGAGGCAGGAGAATGGCGTGAACCTGGGAGGCGGAGCTTGCAGTGAGCTGAGATTCGGCCACTGCACTCCAGCCAGGGCGACAGAGCAAGACTCTGTCTCAAAAAAAAAAAAAAAAAAAAATTAAAAAGACATTTTGGGGGATAACTGGAAAGTCTGGGCATGCGAGCTGCTGTTTTACAGCATTTATGGGCTTGTTAGGGCAGTGTGGCTATGAGGGAGAAGGCCCTGATTTCGCGAGATGCCTGCTGAAGTAGTTAAGGATGCAGTATCATGATATCTGCAACTTGCAGTGGTCAGCAAAAAAAGAAGAGAAAGAACTGTAACAATATTTATAATTACTGACTCTAGAAGACAAAGGTGTTCACTGTGATAGGCTTTCCACTTTTCTGCCTGCACAGTATGTGGGGTGTGGCTCATATGTTTAAAAAACCTTCTAGGTGGCCAGGCGTGGTGGCTCATGCCTGTAATCCCAGCACTTTGGGAGGCTGAGGCAGGTGTATCATGAGGTCAGGAGTTTGAGACCAGCCTGACCAACATGGTGAAACCCCGTTTCTTCTAAAAATACAAAAATCAGCTGCGTGTAGCAGTGTGCACCTGTAGTTCCAGCTACTCAGGAGGCTGAGACAGGAGAATTGCTTGAGCCTGGGAGGTGGAGGTTGCAGTGAGCCGAGATCACGCCACTGCACTTCAGCCTAGCAACAGAGCAAGACTCCGTCTCAAACAACAACAACAACAAAAACTTTGTAGGCTAGACTGGGCCTGGTGGCTCAAGCCTGTAACCCCAGTACTTTGGGAGGTGGAGGCAAGAGGATCGTTCAAGCTCAGGAATTTGAGACCAGCCTGAGCAACACACTGAGACCCTCTACAAAAATTCTGCAAATTTGCCAGGTGTGGTGGCGCATGCCTGTGCTCTCCACTACTTGAGAGGCTGAGGCAGGAGGATCCCTTGAGCCCGGGAGTTCAAGGCTGCAGTGAACTATGATCACGTCACTGCACTCCAGCTTGGGCAACAGAACGAGACCTTGTTTCTTAAAACAACAACAGAAACAACTTCCTAGGTGAGTCTAATGTTCAGGCAGGCTAAGATCCATGGGACTAATAACCCTTACGTTCATTTCAGTCATAAAACAGCCCTGTCAGCCTATCACCCCATTTATCTGTTCCTTTATAGAGCCAGGCCATGCAAACTATGTCCCACCACCTGTTCGTAGAAATAAAGTGTTACTGGAACCCAGTCACGCCCACTCATTTACAGACTGTCTTGGCTGTTTTCCCTACAACAGCAGAGCACCCAAGGTGCCAGACAGAGACCATACGCCCTTAAACCTCAAATACGCCTTCTCCAGCCCTTAAACCTCAAATACGCCCTCTCCAGCCCTTTAAACCTCAAATACGCCCTCTCCAGCCCTTTAAACCTCAAATATGCCCTCTCCAGCCCTTTAAACCTCAAATATGTCCTCTCCAGTCCGGACTGGCCTCTGTCCTGGGTGCAGCCCTCACTTCCTCAACTCCCCTGTCCTCCCGGTCCTGAATCCACTGCAACCGTTCCCTCTTTGCCTCCCAGTGGTATGAGAAGCCTCCCTCTCTTGCTCCCTCTCCTGGACACGCTTTCATGGCTTCCTCCTAGGTGAGAAGCGTGGGGTCGGGCTAAAAATGTGGCCTCTGGAATGACGGAGGTGACAGAACCTTCCTCATAGGGTGTTGCTGGGAGGATGGAATGAATCAACAAATACAGAGCATGCGGGCAGTGCCTGGCACACTGTGCCTGTGGGGCAGCGATGACCATGGGCTCAAGGCTCCCCCTGCGTTGGCCTCCTGACCTCTCCGTCTCAGCTCACACCACCCCCTCACTCTCTGCTCTGCTCCGGCCTCCCTGGCCCTCAGGCACTCTAAGGTCTCTTCTCCTGAGATACCTGCTGGTTGGTCTACCGCCTAAACGTCAGCCTGCCACCTGCTGCCACCCCTAATCCCCCGCAAGGCTGGCTCTTCTGTGTGACTCAAGTCTCAGCTGAACTAGTACCTTGGAAAGGTCTTCCCTGCACTCCCCCGTCTAAGATCCCAACCCCTAACACAGTATATTGGTCTACTGAGTGCCCAGCTCCCGTCACCATCAGAAATTACCGTTCCTGCGTTCACAAGGTCACTGCTGCTCCCTAAGCTCTCCCCCACACACTCTAGAAAGCCACTTCCCTGAGTCCAGGGCCCCATGGCTGTCCTGTTCACCAATGACCTTCTCGGCCCAAGAACAATGCACTACTCACAGCAGGCATTCAACAAACATGCACAGGAAGAGAGAGGTGAGGAAAGGATCCCCTACTAAAGCAGGCATCTAAAAACTTTTGCAAAACATGACTTTTAAATAGAAAACATGACTTTAACCAGGGCTGGTCGCAGTGGCTCACACCTGTAATCTTAGCATTTTCGGAGGCCAAGGCAGGCAGATCATGAGGTCAGGAGTTGGAGGCCAGCCTGGCCAACACGGTGAAACCCCGTCTCTACTACAAATACAAAAATTAGCCAGTGTGGTGGCAGGCACCTGTAATCCCAGCCACTCAGGAGGCTGAGGAATGAGAATCACGTGAACCAGGGAGGCGGAGGCTGCACTGAGCCGAGGCCGTGCGATTGCACTCCAGCCTGGGCGACAGAGCAAAACTCTGTCTCAAAAAAAAAAAAACAAAACCCAGAAAACAAAAAACAAATGGAAAAGAGGCTTCAGACAGGAATGTGGCTGTTGCCTATGACACATGTGCTCGTGAGGACAGATGACTGCCGACGCACTGGTAGCCCCAGGCCTGCCCATGCCCAGCCTCACCTTCTCGCCACTGTCTCGCAGCTGCTGTAGCTGCTGTAACTGTCGCAGCCGGCGTCCCTTCTCCAGCTGCTTCTGCAGCTCCAGCTCCGCCTCGTCCTCCTCCAGCACCTGCGGGGACCCCGGCTGTGGAGCTCCACCTTCCTCTGGGGGAAACACAGGGGATGCCTGCTCAGACCATCTCCTCCAACCCGGGGCTCCTGTCCCTGCCCCCTCCCATCCCCTGGCCAGGCCCTCACCCTCATCACTGATGTCCATGTTCTCCACTCGGGTGTCGTCCGACGGCAGGGGCTGAGGCACGGGCTCCTTCTCCTCCTCCACCTCAGACACTCGGTGGCGACCCCGTCCCCGCAGTCTGAGGGAAGGAGGCCTCTCTGGTGAGCACTGGCCCCCGGGCCACCCCAGCCCAGCCCTCTCGCCCCACCACGGTGTCCAAGCCCACCTGGAACCAAAGTCCCCATCCTGAGTCTGGTCCCCAAGAGGCAACAGGTCATCCGCCCGCACTACGATCTCCTTCTCCTTCTTGCGGATTTTCCTCACCCTCCGCTTGGTCCTTCTAAAGGCCACCTGAGGGGAAGAGGGAGGCGTGGGTCGGGGTGGGGAAACACAGGCCACCACAAGCCCACGAGGATGAACGCTTCTTTGGTGTTCCTCCGTGCTAGCCAGTGTCCTGAGCACTTCTCACACATGAGCAACACGTGGAGTGGTTACTATCTCCACTCCATTGGTGAGCTAGGGAAACTGGGGCACAGAGAGGTTAAGTACCTTCCCCAAGGTCGCCCAGCTCCTAGGTGGGAGAGCCGGGCAGTCTGGCTCCAGAGTCCTGCTCTTACCCACTGAGCAAGACGCCTACTACACCAGCTGTCTACCTCACGTTCACACAGTCACTCTGCAGACAGAAGCCACGCACACCTTTCCAGTCACCCCTCACCCACGCTGTCACTCCTCACAGCAACCTCAGGAGGTGGCTCCTATCACTGCCACTCCAGATGGGGCACCCCAGGCTCACAAATGGCTTACCCAAGGCACAAGCTGGCAGCATGGCAGAGCAGAAACACTAACCGGGGCCCATCTGGCTCAGCAGCCCTGACCCGTCAACACCTGGTGCCTCCCCAGGTTGCCATTTACTGCTCGCCCACGAGGCCAAGCGCTTTGTGAACACAAATACTTGCCCTCTCTTCCCAGTGCCTGCTGGCAGCGCAGGAGCCCCAGGGGGAGGGAGAATCGTGACCCTGAGTATAAGGTGCAAGAAGGCTCACCATCTCCTCAGGTGTGAGGTACTCAGAGGCCAGCCGGGGCCCCACCGTGCTCAGGGACTGAGCCTGCAGCCGCAGCTTGGCCCGGATCTCCTCCAACTCCCGTTCCCGCAGGCCATCAGCCATGCCCCCCTGCTCCAAGCGGAAGGAATGCGGCTGCTCCCCCTCAAGCTCTTCGTCGTACTTGGACAGGATAGAGCGAGGTTTTTGCTGCAAGGCAAGAGGTACAGGTTGGGACCCAGGGTGGCTCCTGAAAAGCCACTGAGCCACCACCTCCTCAGAGCCCCTATTCCCGACATTCTCCACCCCAGCCCCCGCCGCCCAGCCTGCTCGGGCCGTGCCTGTGCCAGGTCGTCCACACTCTCGTCCTCGGCATAAGGCAGGTAGTCGGGCTTCTTCTTCCGCAGCTCCACATTTTTCTCTGCCCGCTCCTTATCCACCAGGTTCACGTTCACCAGCACATCCTCCTCCTCCTGCAGCACGCCTGCGGGCAGCACAGAGCAGTGGCCACTCACACTTGTCCGCAACTCAGCAGAGGCTGTGCCCCGACCCAAGACACCCAGCTCGTGTCACCTTTGTCCTTGAGGGTCAGGATCATGGTCTCCCCTTCTCGGAAGGAATCAATGGCATGCTCCACGGTGAGGCCCTGCAGGTCCCGGGCACTGTACAGGTCCTAATGGAAGAATCAGGCGAGTAAGGAACCTCCCTCCATGCGCCCAACCTTGGGATTCCAGTAGCAAGGCCGCCAGTGCGCCCTGCACCACCTGCCCCGGCTGCTGCAGCCTCACCTGCCGCCTCTGCCCGAACTCCTCCTCCACCAGAGTGCTGACACCAAACTCTTGGTCCATCTCCTCCAGTAACTTGGCCTATGGGACAGGGAGGGGTGACCTAGGACCTCAGGCCACTCAGCATCACCAGAAAACACTCAGGGCTCTACCAAGTGGAGTGCAAAAAGAGCAGGTCTTGCAGGAAAGTTGCTGAGAATCCAAACCGGATGCTACCGACCATAGCCCGTCCCCTCTCCGAACCCCGTCTCACCTCTCTGGGGTTGGCCCCTGCCTCAGTGCCCAGTCAGGCCACCAGAAGCACTGGGCAAACACCCCATGCTGCCCAGGTGCTCACCCTCTTCTCTGCCAGGTCCTTCTCCTTCTGCAGCTGCCGGCTCCTCTCGATCCACGCTGCGGTGTCGTCCAGCCAGGGATCATCCTCTCCTAGGGTCTTTATCTTCCTGAAGAGGGGAGAAAGTGATGCTCGAGGAGCCCAGCTCCTGCTCCCAACCCCACTCAAAAGGCAGCCAAGGATGGTGGCCTCCCCAGCCCTTCCCTTGCCTGCCCTGGCCAGGACCCCTCACCCCAGCTTTTGGTTCAGCAGGCGCTTCTCCTTGGCAGCCGCCAGCTTCTCCCGCAGCTCCTCTCGCTGTCGCAAGGCCATAGGATTGATGACATCGGCTGTCACGGGCTCCTCCTTGGTGCCCGCCTCTGGAAGGGGGGCCCAGACGTGAGGCTACGCCCGCCCATGGCTGGTGGGGAGAGGAGGGAGCCACTCACCCTGCCCCCTTCCAGCTCAGGGGGCCAGAAGGGGTCAGGACAGGAAGGAACAATCCTTCACCTCCCTGCTCCCACTTCGTCCCCACACTCCTGGCCAACCCACGCAGCACGACAGGACCCTCTGTGGCTCCAAAGCTCCTCAAATTGTGCTTTAAAGAAAAACAACAGACCCACCCCCGCACAGCCCAGTTTGCAGCAAGTGTGCACGGCTTCCAGTCCATCTAACAACACCTCACAGCCAGAGTGAGTATGCGACGGCCACGGCTCTAACTCAGAAAACAAGCAGAGTCCCAGGTCCCCATTATAACAGCAAGAAGGGACCTCGTGCCTTCCGGCAAATATGCATGTGTAAGACCACTAAACCGTGCCGAACCTGCCCTCTAATCCCACCTTCTTCAAAGACCCCTTCAGATGGCCCTTTCCCGCAAACCCCATCCTCAGCCCCATACTCACCCTTCTTGATGGCATTGACCTCCAAGGGTTTCAGCCCCAGCTTTGCCCGGAGTTTACTGAGAACAAGAGATACAAGTGTTAGGGGCTATCAAAGACACAGGGTGCCATGTGCATTTCCAGACAGACAGGAGGAGAAACAGGGTGGGAGTGAGCAGTCCCAAACACACGGTCTGCCCCAGGAAGCCTAGGACACTGGGAAGGGCCCTGGCCTCCAAAGCAGGAAACATGGGCGCCAGCCTGGTCTGCATCTAACCGGTGAATGCCACCTTACTCTTAGGTATTAGTTTCCTCTTCTATAACTCTACTGTTGGCTAAAATTATTTATACAACCTTTCCAACTCCAATTAGCACACTTTCATGTGAGAAAGCCTCCCCAGGGCTGGCCCCAGAGCCACCTATCTTAGAAAAACAAAGTGGAAACAAGGGAGACAGTACTCACTTGGTCTCCTCGATGCTGAGTGAGGAGGCATCGCCTGAGCTAGTTTTGGAGCTGGCAGCTGGAAGAAGAAGAAGCATGGCTCAGGAGCTGAACATAGGGCCAAGAAGCCAGCATCATAGGCTCCAACTGCAGGATCAAAGATGAGGGCCCCTCACCAGCACCTGGGCCTGATGAAACAGCAGAAAACAGCAGCTTCTTCCACCCAAGCTCCCCAGCAGCTCCTCTGCCCGAGTCCAGTCTCAGAGCCCTGCCTCTTCTGCGCACCTTCCTTTCCTGACCCAAGAGATCCAAACTGCTGCAGTCACCATTCTGCCCTCTCCTTTTTTCTTTCATTTTTTTTAAGAGACAAGGTCTCTTAAAGAGATGGAGCAAGACTTTGTCTCAAAAAAAAAAAACTCTTCCTTTCCTGCATTCCCATCCTGTATCTTAAAGGCTCCACTCTCCACCTGGGCCCTGGATCCCAATCTCTCCAGGCTCCCCAAAGTCACCAGTCTCCTTCGTTTCTAATCTAACGGGTTCTTTTCAGTTCTGGTTTTGCTTGATCTCCTGTGGTATATGTGGGACTGTTGATCACTCCCTCCTTCTAACAATACTCTGTTTCCAAAGTTCCCATGACACAAAGGTTTTCCTGCCTCTTTAGTTACTCTATTTCCTTTTTTTGGTAACATCTTTCTCTGCCTACTACTAACATAAGGGCATTTCTCAGGTTCTATTTTTGACCCCGGCTTCTCATGTCGCATTCTTTCAGGGGGCTTCACTGGCCACCCAGATACTGACTCCCAGTGGCTTTATCCAGTCCAATCTCTGGATTTCCCCATGCACATAAACCTTGACAACCCCAAAAGTGAATTATCTTCCCCCACCCCGCTCCAAATCTCCTTCTCTTCCCTACTCCTCAATTTCAGTAGAAATGACACCCACTACCTATCTGGCTACTCAAGCCAAAATTCAAGGAGTCATCCTCAATTCCTTCTCCTTCCCACCCTCATACAAGTGCTGAGTTCTGTTCATTCCTCCTCCAAAACACCTCTCCAACCTGTCCACTTCTCTCCACCCCACTGCTGCTGCCTTGGTGCAGGCCACCATCAGCCCTCACCTGGTCTGTAGCCCTCCTGATTTCCTGGTCTCCAATCCTGACCACCTTTGACTAAGTTCTCAATCTAGTAACGTTTACAAAAAAACGGATCTGAGCAACTCACTCCTCAACTCACAGCCATGGCTCCCTACTACCCTCAAGACAATCTACATTTCTTAACAAAGCCTACAGTACAGGGTCCTTTGTGTTCACATCCCTGCCTATCTTACTCCTTCCTTTCTCTACCATGAGCCCTACAAGATTCGTCCAATACGATTCGTCAAATACCAGGTTTTTCTTGCCTCTGCATACGCTGACACTACTTCATTCATTCATTCATTCAACACATTTACTGAGAATCTGTGATTGTACCAGACAACTGAGGAAAATGAAAGCCCTCTGTCCTCAAGGAGCCAGGTGGAGACAGTCTACCTCTAATCCCAAACAACCGTAGAAAAGCTTTTTTGAGACCGAGTCTCGCTTTGTTGCCCAGGCTGGAGCGCATTGGCGGGATCGCAGCTCACTGCAGCTTCTAACTTCTGGGCTCACGGGATCCCGTAGAAAGACTATTTAATAAGAATTGATATAGACAGCCTGGGGGTTTCCTGGCCCGGAGAGCTTCGCTGACACTGCGCGCACACCCAGACCCGCGCGTTCCGGGACCCCTGCCCGACCCGCCCCTGCGCAGGCCCCGCCTCCTCACCGGCCTCATAGCCGTCATCGCGTTTCTCCCGCTTCACGCGCCGCTCCGAGGGCTCTGCCTGGCTGCGCTCCCGCCCGTGCGTGCTGCTCCGGGCCTCAGCTTCC
>NW_012115266.1:4129338-4136459 GCF_000951035.1 Colobus angolensis palliatus
CGCTTCCGTCGTTCGCCACCGCTACCGCCACTGCCGCCACTCCGGTGCTTGTGTTTTTTGTGTTCCCGGTGCCGCGGCGGCTGCTCGGTGGCGCCCCCGGTGCCGGCCGCCGCCGTCGTCCCGGTCGCCTCCTTCTCTCCGCGGTGCTTCTTGGACGACCCCATAGTGGCACGTCCACTCCAAGCCCGGCTGCCGCCGAGCACAGACAACGCAAAATGGGAATACTTCCGGGTCGCTCGGCAGCCGCTGTCGTGTTGCCGGAAACTAAGAGCGGCTGCTTCCGTCGCTCGCCTTGGAGCCGGCCCCAGAGACTCATGGGAAAACCGGGATCACAGCTCCCCTGCACATTCGCGCCGTCGCAGGTCGGGTGGGTTCTTTGAGCCAGTGGTCCCGTTGTGCATGCGCTCCTCGAGGGAAGCGGAATTAACCCGGAGATGGGATCCCAGAACTGGAAGGACTTAGAGGACATTAAGCCAGTGTCTTCGTGGCTGGAAGTTCCTCCCCGGCATCCCTGCGCTTGCACTTCAGCGGCAACGGGGTGTTCACTACCTCACGGCCTTTCCGTAGACACCTCCCTCCTACAATGGGCGCTCGCTTAGTGGACTCCTAGGGTCGTGGCTTCAACGTGTGTTGTTTTCCCGTTATCTCCAATTCCACAGCCCAGTTTCCGACCCGCTATAACCAGTATCGTCAGGGAACGCTTCCTTCCCACGTTCCCTGGTTTTTTTGTTTTGTTTTGTTTTTTTCCCTTGAGATAGGATCTCACTCTGTTGCTCAGGCTGGAGTGCAGTGGCGCGATCACGGCGCAGGGCAGCCTCGACCTCCCGGGCTCAAGTGATCCTACCCCCTCAGCCTTTCCAGTAGCTGGGACTACTACGAGTGAACGCTACCACGCCCCTTTAATTTTTGTATTTTTTTGTAGATGGGAAGGGGGTGTCTCCAACTCCTGAGGCCAGGCTATCCACCCGCCTTGGCCTCCCAAAGTGCTGAGATTACAGGCATGCGCCCCTGCGCCCAACCCTGGATTGGATTTTTTAAACCCGCGCCCCGTGAACTGTTAAGACTGAAGGAGCGCCACTTGAGCGTCAGTGTATCCGTGGAAACCCTGAAATTGAATGCAAAATGTGGCACATCTGTGTGTATGAGTTTTTTTCTTGAAGAGAGGAGCCCTAACTTAAAGCTACTGGGACTTAAAACCCCAGTGCAGGCCGGGCGCGGTGGCTCACGCCTGTAATCCTAGCACTTTGGGAGGCCGAGGCAGGCAAATCACGAGGTCAAGAGATCGAGACCATCCTGGCCAATATGGTAAAACCCCGTCTCTACTAAAAATACAAAAATTAGCTGGGTGTGGTGGCGCGCGCCTGTAGTCCCAGGTACTTAGGAGCCTGAGGCAGGAGAATGGCATGAACCCGGGAGGCAGAGCTTGCAGCAAGCCGAGATCACCCCACTGCACTCCAGCCTGGGCAGCAGAGCGAGACTCCGTCTCAAAAAAAAAAAAAAGCCCAGTGCACACAATCCCAATCTGTCCTGAAACCCCTCCCCTCACCCAACAGTTGCTCAGTCTGTGGCTCCCTGCCTGGCACAACTCAATATGTGTTAGGATATGAGCATGTGTTAGGATGTGAGCATGTGTTGGGATATGAGTGTGTGTTAGGATATAAGCATGTGTTGGGATGTGAGCGTGGGTTGGGATATGTTGTATGCACCCGTTTAAGGGCCCACTCCCTCTCCCACTCACTGGGCGTCCTTAGAGGCAGGAGTCATTCCATCTTATTCACGTGTGAATTTATAGGAACCAACATATACATTGGAGATGGGGTGGAGAAGTTACAGCTCTTGCTCTTTGAGATGTCCCCACTCCTCAGGAGCAGAGAAGGGGCTGTGTGTGCTGTGTGGGGGGAACCAAAAGAGCCAGAGCTCCTGGAGGGGAGGGGGTGTGGGGACAGAGCTAAGCCTACTGCCCACCTACCTGTCACCTCCCACTTCCAACCCGTAGCTTCCACCACCACCACCACCAGCAGAAATCTCACACTGTGTTTACCATAAAGCCTTTAATTTTATCTCAGGAACTGCACTCCGGGTCCAGGCTGGGCTTGTAGTACCTGTCAGGCTGGCTGCCGGTGGGTTCTGTCCTTGGGGGCCTCTGAGGAGAGTGCTCCATTCTCACCCCCATTGACCTGTGGCTCCTTCAAGACACAGATAGAGGCCCCTGGCTCTGCAGTTCTCACCCCCATGCCCAAGAAAACCACTGACAATGTGGCTTCAAACCCTGCTCCTGTACTGGCTTGCTGTGTGATCCTGAGCAAAGTGACTCTCCCTTCTCGAGTCTCACTTTCCTTATTGCCAAGTGGGCTTCATAATCCCTGCTCTGTACGAGGTTATTCTAAGACATGGGGTGACCAGCGTGGTGGTGCCAGCCCCTAATGAGAGCTTGGTGTGTGGCTGCTCACGTGGTTGCAGAGTCCCAGACTGGCTCTGCTGTTTGTTCGCTCCTGTGTCCTTAAACATGGCCCTGCCCCCAGGTCCTTTGTTTCCTCGTTGAGAAGTAGGAATGACAACCCTGGCCTTGCCTTCCTCTGGGCTCTCTGCCTGTCCTGGGGGAGGCCCTCCAGAGCCCAGAGCGCTGGTGTGGGCGCCCCTTCCCACAGCAGCGTGGCAGGGCCAGTTCTTGACCTGCCGGGGAGACTCACCTGGGTTTCCTGGGGGTGCCTTCTCTGTCCACCTTTCCTGCCTCAGACAGAAGCTGCTCTTCATCCAGCCCCAGTGCTGACAGCACCTGGGAGAAGCGCCGAGTGACAGTGAGCCGGGCATTGGCCTGAGGAGAGAGAAGAGGGCTTCTCGCTCTGCACCAGGGCTGCCAAGGGCAAGGTGGGGCTCTGCTTACTGAGGGAGTCCCAGGGATTCCAGAGGGCAGCGGCCCTGGGATCCTATCTGTAGGGACCTACTCGCATCCTGCTTCCCTAATCCACTCAGCCAGTTCTTCACAGGGGGCAGCTGTGTGCTTGTCCAGGTGCCAGCCTCACCTGCATGGCCTGCTGGAACAGGAAGGGCCGGGCCTGCACCCTGTGCTGGATGCCTTGCAGCTCCGCTTGGTACTCAGCAAAGCGTTGTCGCTCCTGGCGCCTGCAGGGGAGACAGGCCTTTGTGCAGCTAACCATGGACACAACTGTTGATCTCCACTCCTGAGCCGGCTCATCTTCACTAAAGACTTGATATTCACGTCCTCACCCTCACCTTTACAAAGCTATTTCATTCCCATTCTGGCCTGGATTCCTTGTGAAGTCAGCCAGGGTGGAAATTATTCACCCAGTTTACTGATGGCTCAGGAGGGTTGAGGGACTTGTTCAAAGTTGTGCAGCTGGGAAGTGAGGGGCCAAGCCCTGTGCAGCCAGGGCTTGCCAATCTTCCTGTGCCACCCCCATGGGAAAGGGACCAGTGCTAGCTTCTGAGCTTCCAGACACCTGCTTACATAGCCTTCCTTCCCCATCCTCTTCCCCTTGAGGGGGAGCTCTGGTTGTCGGTTGTGTGACTTTGGGCGAGGCCTCTCTTGGGGCTCTTGGCTCTGGGCTCAGTTTATTTCACTGTGCTATATAGCAGGGATTGGACAAGCTTGCCAGCATTCTCTCTGGTTCTTATAAGCAGACAGCTTGGAAAATGAACAGAGAAACTAAAAAATATATATATATTTCAAATTTAAAAAACACACCCTGGAAAGATGAGGGTTCCACTGGGGAAGCACAGTTTTCATTTCTAAAAACCCAGCATGGCCACATGCGGCAGCTCGCACCTGCCATCCCAGCACTTTGGAAGGCCAAAGAGGGTGGATCACTTGAGCCCAAGAGTTTGAGACCAGCCTGGGCAACATGGTGAAATCCTGTCTCTACAAAAATTAGCCAGGCGTGGTGGTGTGCCCCTGTAGTCCTGGCTAGTTGGGAGGCCAAGGTGGGAGGATCGCTTGAGCCTGGGAGGTCTAGGCTACAGAGAGCTGAGATTGTGCCACCGCACTCCAGCTTGGACAACAGAGCGGAGACCCTGTCTCAAAAAACCCAAAACCCAGTTTGTGCACTTGTCATAAATGTGTCTGCTTGACAAACTTGAGTGTCACTGCCACTGATGAAGAGAGCACCCTAGCAGCAAGAAGGGCCTTCGGGCCACACCCCACATGGGACCAGGCATCCATCTGTGAAGCACATAAGAGAGGCCTTGAGGTGTGGAGGCAGCACCCGTGGACAGGAAGGGAGAGGAGATGCAGACAAGACCCTAAGACCTGTGCTGGGACCTCAGCGAGTGTGCTTGGCCCTGTGGAAAAACGCAGCCTTGCTGGGCCATGCCCGTTGGCCCTGTGCCAGGGAGGGAACCGTCCTCCATTGAGAAAAATACATGGATTTGAAAACTCATGGCCAGAAACACAAGTTACTGCAAAAAAAGGGCTTTCACTATTTAGGGAGGAATTTATGGCAGTTACAAGGGGAGGTGGGAAATGAGCTGGCAGTCCCTATCTTTTCTGTGATATTTTGTGCACTTTTCCTGCTGGATGCTTTATGCTATTTCTGTTAGAGGTGACAGGAGCCGGCCAAGGCGGGCAGATCTCGAGGTCAGGAGATTGAGACCTTCCTGGCCAACATGGTGAAACCCCATCTACTAAAAATACAAAAATTAGCTGGGAGTGGTGGCGTGCCTGTAATCCCAGCTACTCAGGAGGCTGAGGCAGGAGAACTGCTTAAACGGGGGAGTTGGAGGTTGTGAGGCAAGATCGCACTGCTGCACTCCAGCCTGGCGACAGAGTGAGACTTTGTCTCAAAAAAACAATGACAGGAGCCCTGAGCAGAAAGGGAAGTGGTGCCTGTGGGTGTCAGCCCCGTACGTCATCTCAGAATGGAAGGAAGACACATCCCTCCCTCCCACAGGACAACCTCTTTTGTGCCCGCCCTTCCTAGGCAAGACATAGTCTCCTGTTCTGCTCAGACAGCGAAGTTCACAGGCTGTAAGGGCTGAGAGACTGCATGGGAGATATCTACTTATGCCTTAACCCTCTCAAATAGAAAGTAAAAGGAGTGAGGTTGAATCACTCTTTTTGCTGCACCTGCCACTTGGAGTTCTGAACCTTACACTTCCTGCCTTACTATGAAAACAAAACACTTGGCCGGGCGCGGTGGCTCAAGCCTGTAATCCCAGCACTTTGGGAGGCCGAGACGGGCGGATCACGAGGTCAGGAGATCAAGACCATTCTGGCTAACACGGTGAAACCCCGTCTCTACTAAAAAATACAAAAAACTAGCCGGCTTGGTGGTGGGCGCCTGTAGTCTCAGCTACTCAGGAAGCTGAGACAGGAGAATGCCGTGAACCCGGGAATTGCAGTGAGTCGAGATTGTGCTACTGCACTCCAGTCTGGGTAACAGAGCGAGACTCCATCTGAAAAAAAAACAAACAAACAGAAAATGGTCACAATATAGGAAGAGAACAAAAATGCGACTCTTCAGCCGACTGTAAACAATGGCAGTCTCCCAGAGTGGAGTCACAGGGCTGTTCACCTTCTCCAGGCATTATTTCTGTAATCTTTGAAATTTTATAACAAGCATGTCTGTCTGGCATTGGAAATCAGGAAATGAAGATTTGAAAAAGGGTAATCATACATGAAGCATATTTTAACCTTGACCATTCAACAGCTGCAGAGATTGTCTTTATTAACTGGGTGGCCTTCCATGGACCCCTTCTCCCCATGACTCAGTGTCCTTATCTGGAAACACAGTGAAGTGGCCTGGCCAGCCCCAGGGAAGGCAAGGGCTGGTGCTCCTCAGTCCTATAGACTGAGACCTGGCACGGCCTCCCTGCCTTCTCCCAGCCAGGCCTCTCCAAGCCCAGGCTCCCTACCTCAGCTCCTCCAGCTTGCACTGGGCTGCCCCAGGGCCCCGGCTCCCTCTGGGTGCGTAGGCTGCCAGGCAGCGGGCCACTTGCCGCTGTACATGCTGTGTTCGGGCCCGCCGCAGCTCCGCCTGCTGCCGCTCCTCCTGCCGCTGCCGCTCCCAGGCCTGCAGCAGGCTCCTTGGGTGAGAAAGGGAAGGGGAATGAGAGGTTTATGGGCAGCAGGAGCCTCACAGAGGGCCAGGGGCTGGATAAGGGAATATGGGAGCCTGTGGGGAGGGGCTGCAGGGTCCAGAGCCAGTGTCCTGGGAGTCGGGTTTGTCATGGAAGTCCATGACAGAGACTGCCCTGGAGGCTCAGCCCTCGGGCCTAGCTCAAGGCCTTTCCCTACTCATTCTAGAAGTCTCCTGCTTGCTTGCAGGCCAGTAAGCCTTGCGCGGTGGTTCATGCCTGTAATCCCAGCACTTTGGGTGGTGGAGGCAGGTGGATCACCTGAGGTCAGGAGTTCGAGACCAGCTTGGCCATGTGATGAAACCCCGTCTGTACTACACATACAAAAAATTAGCCAGGCGTGGTGGCCCAGACCTGTAGTCCTAGCTACTCGGGAGGTTAAGGTGGGAGAATCACCTGAGCCCAGGAAATCAAGACTGCAGTGAGCCATGATTGAGCCACTGCACTCCAGCCTGGGCGACAGATTGAGACCCTGACACAGACACACACACACACACACACACACACACACACACACAAAGAAAGCTTAATGACACTTGTCTGGGCAATGGTTTTTTGGATATGACCCAGAAAGCACAGGCAACAGAAGCAAAAATAGACAAATGAAATTGCATCAAACCAAAAAGCTTCTGCACAGCAATGGCGACAATCAACGGATATGACATAGAATGGGAAAAAATATTTGCAAACCATACATCTGAAAAGGGGTTAATATCCAAAATATGTGAACTCAAATAACTTAGTAACAAGAAAGCAAATAACTCAATTAAAAAATGGGCAAAGGCCAGGCATGATGGCTCATGCCTGAAATTCCAGCACTTCGGGAGGCCAAGGCGGGCGGATCATTTAAGGTCTGGAGTTCGAGACTAGTCTGGCCAACATGTTGAAACCCTGTCTCTACTAAAAAATACAAAAAAGTTAGCCAGACCTGGTGGTGTCTGTCTGTAATCCCAGCTACTCAGGAGGCTGAGGCAAGAGAATCGCTTGAACCCGGGAGATGGTGGTTGCAGCAAGCCAAGATTATGCCA
>NW_012115266.1:4137314-4138713 GCF_000951035.1 Colobus angolensis palliatus
GGCCACTGCACTCCAGCCTGGGCGACAGAGCGAGACTCCGTCTCAAAAAAAAATAAAAATAAAAAAATAAAAATAATAATAATAATAAAATAAGCAAATAACCCAAATAGACATTTCTCAAAAAAAGACATACAAATGTCTTTTTCATCACTAATCACTAATCATCTGGGAAATGCAAAATAAAGTGATAATAAGATATCACCTCACACCTGTTAGAATGACTATTGTCAAAATGATGAAAGATAAAAAGGGAACCTCTGTTTACTGTTGGTGGGAATATAAATTAGTACAGTCATTACAGAAAATAACATCAAGGTTCCCCAAACAAATTACAAGTAGAACTACCATGAGATCCAGCAACCCACTTCTGGGTACATATTCAAAGGAAATGAAATGAGTATGTTGAAAAGGTAGCTGCACTCCTATGTTCATTGCAGGAATATTCACAGTAGCAAAGATCTGAAATCAACCTAAGATTCCATCAACAGATGAATGGATAAAGAAAAGGTGGTATATATACACGATGGCATTCTTCAGCCTTAAAAAGAAAATCCTGTCATTTGCAACAACATGAATAAACCTGGAGGACACTATGTTAAGTGAAATAAGCCAGGCACAGAAAAACAAATACCATATAATCTCCCTTATGTGTCAAATCTTTAAAAAATCAAACTCAGCATAACGGGACCCCATCTCTACAAAAAATTTAAAAATTAGCCAGCGGCCGGGAGCGGTGGCTCATGTCTGTAATTCCAGCACACTGGTAGGCTGAGGTGGGCAGATCACGAGGTCAAGAGATAGGGACCGTCCTGGCTAACACGGTGAAACCCTGTCTCTACTAAAAACGCAAAAAATTAGCCGGGCGTGGTGGCGGGTGCCTGTAGTCCCAGCTACTCGGGAGGCTGAGGCAGGAGAATGGTGTAAACCCAGTGAAACCCTGGTGAAACATAGTGAAACCCGTCTCTACTAAAAATACAGAAATTAGCCAGGTGTAGTGGTGTGTGCCTGGAGTCCCAGCTACTCAGGAGGCTGAGACATGAGAATCACTTGAACCGGGGAGGCAGAGGTTGCAGTGAGCGGAGATTGCACCACTGTAGTCCAGCCTGGGTGACACAGTAAGACTCTGTCTCAAAAAAAAAAAAAAGAATTGTGGGGTGCGTAAGAATGCTGAATGAGGCTGGGCGCAGTGGTTCACGCCTGTAATCCCAGCACTTTGGGAGGCCGAGACGGGAGGATCACGAGGTCAGGAGATCGAGACCACCCTGGCTAACACAGTGAAACCCCATCTCTACTAAAAATACCAAAAAAAAATTAGCTGGGCGTGGTGGCGGGCGCCTGTAGTCCCAGCTACTCGGGAGGCTGAGGCAGGAGAATGGCGTGAACCCGGGAAGCGGAGCTT
>NW_012115266.1:4138899-4142191 GCF_000951035.1 Colobus angolensis palliatus
AGCGGAGCTTGCAGTGAGTGGAGATCGCGCCACTGCACTCCAGCCTGGGCAACAGAGCAAGACTCCATCTCAAAAAAAAAAAAAAGAATGCTGAATGAACTCTCCCCTACCCTCACATGCCACCTGTCACCAGTCACCAAGGCCTATTGAAGCAGCCTCTAAGTGTCTCTTAAATGGATCCCCTCCCTCCATTCACAGGGCCTCCTTGTTCAGGTCCTTATGGTTCCTCACCTCAGTGTTGACAACAGTCTCCTCATGGCCTCCAGTCTCCCCTTCAGCTCCCACTATCTCCTTTGCTTTAGAAACAGAATCTTGCTCTGTTGTTCAGACTAGAATGCAGTGATGTGATCATGACTCACTGCAGCCTTGAACTCCTGGGCTCAAGAGATCCTCCTGACTCAGCCTCTAGAGTAGCTGGGGCTACAGGCACTTTCCACCAAGCCAGGCTAATCTTTTTTTCCTTTGTAGACACAGGGGTCTCGCTATGTTAACCAGACTGGGTTTTTTGTTTGTTTGTTTGTTCGTTTGAGACAGAGTCTCTCTCTGTCACCCAGGCTGGAGTGTAGTGGTGCAATCTCGGCTCACTGCAACCTCCGCCTCCCAGGTTCTAGTGACTCTCATGTCCCAGCCTCCTAAGTAGCTCGGACTCCAGGCATGCACCACCATACTTGGATAATTTTTTTATATTTTCAGTAGAGACAGGGTTTCACCATGTTGCCCAGGCTGGTCTTGAACTCTTGAACTCAGACAATCTGCACGCTTTGGCCTCCCAAAGTGCTAGGATTATAGGCGTGAGCCATCACGCCCGGCACCTTAAGTTCCTTTTTAGAGACAGTGTCTCACTCTGTTGCCCATGCTGAGTGCAGTGGCTGGATCATAGCTCACTGCAGTCTTGATCTCCTGAGCTCAAGAGATCCTCCTACCCCAGCCTGCTGAGTAGCTGGGACTACAAGCATGTGTCACCATGTCCAGCTAATTCCAAGTCTTTTAATAGTTACATCCTAAGGGCCCAGGAGTAGATAATAAATGTTGGATTAATCACTTAGTTAATAGTTTAACGGATGGATAGAAGAAAAGATGGGAAATAAAAGTGGCTGTATCAGTAGATAATTGGCCAGGTATTCAGAGAGATGGGTGAATGGTTGAGTGGATGTTATCAGTAGTTGGACGGATGGATGGATGATCCAAAAGGTTGATGAATGGATAAATAAAGAAATGAATGAGAGTTCAAATGCCTAAGCATCTCTTGGAGAACCAGCTCTATCTCTACTTCTCACCGTGGGCTCCCACTCCTTTCTCTTCCCTCTTACCTGGTGGCTTCCTGTCGTTTGTGGAAGGTGCGATTGGGGAGGTTGGCAGACAGGAAAGTTTCATCATCTTCCGAGGTATAGGCCTTTCCATTCTGCCTGGAGGCCTGGAAGGCAGCCCTCAAAGCCTTCCAGGGCTGCTTTTGGGGGCCTGCCCACAGTGGGACCAAGTCAGGGGCTGCCTCTCTCTCCCAGGCCGCCGGGCAATCCCCCCAGCACCCAGAGCACAGCCCAGCCTGCCTGAGCCCAGCCTCCTCGACCGCTCCGTGTTCCCCACAGTGTAGCTTCGGGGGAAACCGGGCTCCGAGTTGCACACTCACCACAGTCCAGATCTCTCTGTAGCTGCCTGTGCAGCTTCTCCAGGTCCCACGGCCCCTGCAGCTCCCTGGCCCTTGTCTTCCTCCTCTGTGGCCTTTGGAGGTTGTTGAAGCTGGGCCTGCTCCCCTGGCTCTGGCCCTGCAGTTCCCCTTCATCCGAGGCCTCCTCTCCGGAAATCTGCCCCTTTTTCTGACAACCAGCCCTCCTTCTGCAGGGAGCCCTGTGCTCTCCCTCCTCAGCCTCCTCTGTGGCCTCTGAGAATTGCTCCTCCTCTGAGATGGACCCCCTCCTGGGGCGCTGGGGCAGCTCCCCAGAACTCAGACCCCTCTCAGCCTCCTCAGCACCCGGGCCTTGCAGCTGGACCTGCTTGTCGGACACCGATCCTGATCCTGGCCTCCTCCCAGGCAGCTGGAGGCCACACTCACTGGGGGGCTCCGGTCCTAGCTCCCCTTTGCCAGGAGGGATGGAGACACCACCCCAGGTTCCCAGCTGTTGTCTCGCCTTCAGGTTTTGCGCCTCTGTCTTCCGGCAGCAGCCATAGGCCTCTGGGAGGTTGGCCGTGGACTTGCGCCTGGACTGGCGCTGGGAGGACGAGGAGGGCGTGGGCAGGGCTTGGTGGCCTGGGGTTGGGGAACTTGGCTGAAGCATAGCCCGGATATCTGTGGCGATGCTCTCCCAGGCCCACTGGAAGGGGAAGGAGGGCTTCCGAGGAGGAAGGCGGAAGAGACTGAGGAAGGACAGGGTGGGGGTCAGGGTCAGCACCAGCCCCCAGAGGGCCCTGACCCCCAGCACCCTCCTGACCCATCCCACTGCTCCTTACTCTTCAGCCTCTTCAGAGCCCTGTCCTTTCTTGCTCTGGCCCCTGGGCTTGCGGTCCTTCTTTGCCCTCTGCCTTGAGCTCTGAGACCTCCGCTGCAGGTCCTGATTTGGCACACCATCACCACTCCCCAGGCGGCCCTGGGCAGAGACATTAGGGGAGGAGCAGCCAGCTCAAGCAGCCTCCTGGACTGTGTTGCACCTCACCCGGGTGCCCTCCTCTTCTGTGCACCTGGCTGGGCCTGGCTGGGCCCCTCTGGGCCCTCGTTACCGTAAAAACCAACAAAACAGGGCAGGGTGTGGTGCTCACACCTGTAATCCCAGCACTTTGGGAGGCCAAGGGGGGCAGATCACCTGAGGCCAGGAGTTTGAGACCAGCCTGGCCAACATGGTGAAACCCCATCTCTACTAAAAATACAAAAAAAAAATTAGTCGGGTGTGGTGGCCTGCACCTGTAATCCCAGCTACTTGGGAGGCTGAGAAAGGAGAATCGCTTGCACCTGGGAGGTGGAGGCTGCAGTGAGCTGAGATTGCGTCATTGCATTCCAGCCTGGTCAACAAGAGCAAAACTCCGTCTCAAAAAACAAAAAACAAAACAAAACAAAAAAACCCCCGACTGAACACCACCTCCATTCTGCATATTAAAATAACAACAGCCGCCACCTGCTGAGCACCTACTGTGTGTTCAGGACTTTCATGCATAAACACACCTTCCCAAGGACCCTAGGAGGCTGGTACTCATTATCACCCCCATCACTTGGAGGAGAAAGCTGAGGCTCAGAGAGGCTGAGTACCTGAGGTCACACAGCTGGGAAGTGGTGGAGCCCGGATTTGTTACCATTGTACTAGGG
>NW_012115266.1:4142316-4144133 GCF_000951035.1 Colobus angolensis palliatus
CTGGGCCCTGGACTGTGCTCCCAAATGTCCCTCTGGGCCCTGGACTGTACTCCCAAATGTCCCTCTGGGCCCTGGACTGTACTCCCAAATGTCCCACTGGGCCCTGGACTGTACTCCCAAATGTCCCACTGGGCCCTGGACTGTACTCCCAAATGTCCCACTGGGCCCTGGACCTGCTACAGCCAAGGCAGAAACCAAGGTGATTTTCATCAAGGTGGTTTTAATCTTTCCTGAAACCCTGCTCCTCCCACAGTGTTCCCTGAATCACCCCATCATCCCGGGGAGTCACCCCCGGGCGTCATCCCTCAGCTTCTCCCAAGACCTTTAGGCCTCCATGTGGTCCCTGTCCCACTCCTGCCTCCCTGACTTTCACCTGGACCTCAGCTCAGGTTTCATGGCTTCTCAAGGGCCTCCCCAGCTCAGGCCTCCCTGACCCAAGGCAGCCCACCTGGCTCTGGGCAGCTGGAAGTGCCCCCACTGGGCCTACCTCACCTGCTTGTCCTGAGAGATGGTTGACAGCAGCCTGAGCAGCCCAGTGCTGGTTCCCGGAGCCTGAAGCCGCATGTCCTGCCCTGGTCGCGCCAACGGGGTCCTAACCAACTGTTGGTAGGTATTTGGCATATTGGTGTCCTGCCCCATCCTGCCCCATCCCCCATCCCCACCGTGGAACTGCCCAACAGGCCATCTCTATGGCAACCAGTCCTCAGCCAGTCTCAAGGGGTCTGGCAAAAAGCATACTAGGAAGGGGTCAGTGGGGTATGTGAGGCCAATCTCCTTCTAAGGGAGAGTTCAGCAGGGTGCCCAGGAGTCGTTCAGTGCAGAGACCCAGGCCCAAGTTCTGCCTCTGCTCCTGCCTCATCCACAGGCTCCCCATGTAACCTGGTGTAAGTCCTCTGTCCCTACTCCGCCTGTGTTTCCCCATCCATCTGTACGGGGGAGTCAGCCTGTCTCCTGTACTGCGCCCCAGGCCCGGCCAAGTCCCTGAAGGAGCCAAACTGAGATATGGCTCCTTCAGGGACTTGATTCACAAGATTTTTCACAAGATTTCATTTCAATCCTTGCACTCCCAGGTTCGGAGCGGTGGCTCACGCCTGTAATCCCAGCACTATGGGGGGCTTAGGCAGGTGGATCACTCGAGTCCAGGAGTTCAAGACCAGCCTGGCCAAAATGGCAAAACCCCATCTCTACCAAAAATGCAAAAAAAATTAGCCAGGCATGGTGGCACATACCTGTAATCCCAGCTACTCAGGAGGCTGAGGCACGAGAATCACTTGAACCTGGGAGGCAGAGGCTGCATCAGGCCCAGATGGCACCACTGCACTCCAGCCAGGGCGACAGAATGAGACTCTGCCTCAAGAACAAATAAACAAATAAACAAATCTTTGCACTCCCAGCCCCAGCCAGGAAGTCGAACGCTGTGTCCAGGAGAGAGGCAGCAGGCCATTCAGAGCCTGGGCCCAGGCCCACCTGGCCATCTTCATGGGCCATGAGGTTCTGGAGGGAGTTAAAACATTGAAAGCTTACCCCAGGCCAGGCGGTGGCTATAATCCCAGCACTTTGGGAGGCCGAGGTAGGTGGAGTACCTGAGGTCAGGAGTTCGAGACCAGTCTGGTCAATATGGTGAAACTCCATCTCCCACCTGGACTGAAACTCCATCTCACTAAAAATACAAAAATTAGCTGGGTGTGGTGGTAGGCATCTGTAATCCCAGCTACTCAGGAGGCTGAGGCACGAGAATCTCTTGATCCCGGGAGGCGGAGGTTGCAGTGAGCCGCCAGCCTGGGCAAAAGAGTGAGACTCCATTTCAAAAAAAAAAA
>NW_012115266.1:4145007-4146576 GCF_000951035.1 Colobus angolensis palliatus
GATCCCTGCAGCCTCAGCCTCATGAGCAGCTGGGACTACAGGTAAGCGCCACCATGCCCAGCTAATTTTTGTATTTTTTTGTAGAGATGGGGTTTTGCCATGTTGTCCAGGCTGGTCTTGAACTCCTGGCCCACCTCAGCCTCCCAAAGCATTGGGATTACAGGCATGAACCACTGCACCAGAACAGCATCTACTGTTTTCCACCTGTCCCCAAGTTTACATATCTCAGCCTGACCTCTCCCAGACTTAAATATCCAGTGGCCCATCTGACATCCCCACTTGGATAAATAAGCATTTCAACTTGACATGCTGAAGGTCAGACTCCTGGCCTGCCTCATCCCAGTCAGGGGCATGTCTGAGATTCCTGTTGCTCACGTCAACTCCCTGGCATCATCCTTGACTCCTTCATTTGACTCACATTCTGCCCCTAATGTCTTAGCAAACCTTACCAGTTCCACCTTTGAAATACATGCAGAATCCAGCGCTTCTCCAAACCAATACCCTCTCTCCTCTGGATCATTTCAGTAATGCTTAATCTCCAGCTTTTGCTTATTTATTTATTTATTTATTATTGACATGGAATCTCACTATATTTCCCAGGCTGGTCTCAAACTCCTGGCCTCAAGCCATCCACCTGCCTCAGCCTCCCAAAGTGCTGAGATTACAGGTGTGAGCCACCACACCCAACCTCCCAGTTTTTGCTTTTGTCCTGATACCATTCTCTATTCAGCAACCAGTGTGAAGCTGTGAAGAACAGAGCCTGGCTGGACGCAGTGGCTCACACTTGTAATAATTACTTGTAATATTACAATTCTCGCTCTGTCACCCAGACTGGAGTACAGTGGTGCCATCTCAGCTCACTGCAACCTCCGCCTCCCAGGTTCAAAACAATTATCCTGCCTCAGCCTCCGGAGTCGCTGGGATTACAGGTATGTGCCACCGCGACCGGCTAGTTTTTGTAGACAGGGTTTCACCATGGTGGTCAGGTTGGCCTCAAACTCCTGACCTCAAGTGATTCACCCACCTCGGCCTCCCAAAGTGCTGGAAGTGCTTACAGGTGTGAGCCGCGGTGCCTGACCAGAAATCCTTAATTTTTTTTAAGGCTGGTAAAAAAAAATATCTTTAATTTTGATGGAGTTAGATTCATAAATGTTCTGAATAGAGCTTTGTAGTTTGAGAGTCTTAAGATACCCTTTTCCTACCCTTAGGTGGGGGTATTTTCCTATATTCTATTCTATTAGTTTACGCTTAACATCTGTGTCCACAATGAAATGCTCTGTACAGACTTTCCTTTTCTGATACTGTCCTTACCTGGCTTGGGGGCGGGGGTCATAGAAGAAATTGGGGCTGGGAGCGGTGGCTCATGCCTGCAATCCCAGTACTTTGGGAGGCCGAGGCGGACAGACCACGAGGTCAGGAGATGGAGACCATCCTGGCTAACACGGTGAAACCCCGTCTCTACTAAAAATACAAAAAATTAGCCGGGCATGGTGGCAGGCGGCTGTAGCTACTCAGGAGGCTGAGGCAGGAGAATGGCGTGAACCCAGGAGGCGGAGCTGGCAGTGAGCC
>NW_012115266.1:4148256-4149485 GCF_000951035.1 Colobus angolensis palliatus
TCCTAAGGATGAACAGCATGAAAGAATATTCGACTGAGGCTCCAGAATGGAACAGATATGAAATGCCGAAGTGAAGTGCTTGCTCCTGGCCAAATTGCAGAATTTTAAAGAAAGCAGAAACCCATGTTGCCACTCTCAAAGCCCCTCATCCACCTCAAGAGTATAAAGGGATCAAGGGTGGATTTGAAAGGGGCAGTGATTTGATTTGGAAAGAGCTGCTATGGCACTGAGTCTGCAGGGGTGGAGCTGGGGAGCTGCCTTCTAACCCCAAATCTGGTTAGAAGTGCTTCAAGGAAGCCCCCCAGAGAGCTCAAGGTGGGCTCCCTGCAGTCATGGCACCCCAGTGGGTCACCGGTAGGGAAGGCCTCCAGAAAGGAGGTGAACTGCAGTGGGCACTGGACAGCGGGAACGGAAAAAGGGGTCTGGCCCCACGGACTTGTTTTCTCTGGCACAGGGTATGCAACAGAGTGGGTTAGTGCATGCCACTTGAAAGAAAACCAGAGCTAGTCAACAGAGAGGCGCTGCCCCTTTCCCAGGAGTTTCAGTCAAGGGGGTAGTGCATAAGGGAGCCCATAAAACTCTCAGAGGGCAGGAGCCAGCTTTAGACAGCTGCCACCCAGGGAGGGAGATGCCATCTGACACCAGTGTCAGTCCAGCATGCACTCTCTGCACCGCTGCCCTCCCTCCCTGTTCTCCAAAGGCAGCGTCTTCTCAAGCCTGGGAGTGGGGCCAGGGAGAGGCGCAGACTGGACTTCCCCCACTCCTTATCAGTGGGGGCTGCAATGGCCAGCAGTGGAAAACGCTTTGTTCTTTTTTTTTTTTTGAGACAAACTCTCGCTCTGTTGCCCAGGCTTGAGTGCAGTGGTGCCATCTCGTGTCCCTGCAGCCACAAACTCAAGCGATCCCTGCAGCCTCAGCCTCATGAGCAGCTGGGACTACAGGTGCGTACTACCACGCCCAGCCCAAGAATACTTCATTCTAAATCAAGTTCTGGGATTTGGCTGCTACACAAAACTGGGCACTCTAATAGAGATTTGTTTAGTAACTCTAGGTGATCACAGGACAGTGAGGAAATGGCATAAAAATGTAATGGCCGCACCCCCTCTGGCTGTGAGTAGAAATTAGACTGGAGGGCCTGCGGTGGAAACAGTGGTCTGTCATCCCGGAAGACGACTGGAGGACTTGGGCCAGGAAGGCAGGGGAGGGGAGGGGAAAGGAAGGGAGGGGAG
>NW_012115266.1:4149915-4165231 GCF_000951035.1 Colobus angolensis palliatus
AAAAAAAAAAAAAAAAGGTTTTTGCTTTGGCTGCCAGAAAGCTCAGAACTAAATTTGATATTGAATCAATAAAGCACCTTTATGGGCCTTTATGGGTTGCATATTTATATATTTATGCTATTGTTTCTGATCTTTATTTTCTCTTTTAATTAAATTTTACTATTTTATTTTAAACATTTTTAAATAATTTTTTTAGAGACAGGGTCTCACTATGTTGCCTAGGCTGGTATCAAACTCCTGGCCTCAAGTGATCCTCCTGTCTTGCTCTCCCAAAGTGCTGGAATTATGGTATGAGCCTTCCCATGTGGCCTAAATTTTTTTTGTTTTTCTTTTTTTTTTGAGACGGAGTCTTGCTGTGTCACCAGGCTGGAGTGCAGTGGCGCAATCTTGGCTCACTGCAACCTCCACCTCCCGGGTTCAAGAGATTCTCCCGAGTACCTGGGACTACAGGTGTGCCCCACCACACCCAGCTAATTTTTGTATTTTTAGTAGAGACAGGGTTTTACCATGTTGGTCAGGATAGTCTCAATCTCTTGACCTCATAATCCACCCACCTCGGCCTCCCAAAGTGCTGAGATTACAGGCTTGAGCCACCACACCCGGCCTAAAATGTTTTTGTTTTTAGAGATAAGATCTTGCTATGTTGCCCAGTCTGGACTCACATTCCTGGGCTCAAGTGATCCTCCCTCCTCAGGCCTCCAGAGTAGCTAGGAGTACACCACTGGCAGCACAGGTGTATACCACTGCACCCATCCACATTCTTGAATCTCCATTTCTGTTTTTTAAATTTTACCTTCCTTATTCTTTTTGGAAGCCACCTCAGGTGCACTGGGAATGTGGTTTGCAAATTAATCAATACTATTTCATTTATTCAGCAAGTATACAATGATGTCTTGTAGTAGCCAGGTCTCTCTGGCATGCAATTGGCCGAAATAAATTAATGAAGATAAAAATAAATGTCTTCATCCATTTTCTGTTGCTTATAACAGAAAACCTGGAACTGGGTAATTTATTTTAAAAACGGAGTCTCACTCTATCGCCCAGGCTGGAGTGCAGTGATGTGATCTCGGCTCACTGCAACCTCCACTACCCAGGTTCTAGCAATTCTCCCTGCCTCAGCCTCCTGAGTAGCTGGGATTACAGGCGCCCACCACCACATCCAGCTAATTTTTGTATTTTTAATAGAGACGGAGTTTTGCCATGTTGGCCAGGCAGGTCTTGAACTCCCGACCTCAGGTGATCTGCCTGCCTCAGCGTCCCAAAGTGCTGGGATTACAGGCATGAGCCATTGTGCCCGGCCACATGTGCTGTCTTGAGTCTCATGGCCACCCCTGAACCAAAGGCCATGGAGAGGATATCTTGACCAGTGGTCCTGGAGGTGTCACCTGGTTGGAGTGGGGTGGGTGTCAGTTCTCTAGGGATATGGATATGATTTGGGGTGGCCTGAAGGAAGAAGGGCGGGGCAGAGCCATGCACAAAAATATGCACACCACATACCTACCACGTGCCAGGCCCTGCGAGACATCCTGGAGACACAGACGTGAATCTGACAGGCCCTGTGCTCCCGAGAGGGGCACTTTCCAGAAGTGGAGGTAAAACCTGCACGCACAGTTACGATCCCAGCCAGAGCACGGGAAGAAACTTGGAGAGGTGACAGGTGAAGGATTTCGGGAGTTCAAAGGATGAGGAGGGACTCTGGGTTCTGGCCTTGAGGAAGAAAGGTGAACTGAAATTGCCCTTTCTCTACAAACAGTTAAGAAACTGGACAAAGCACAGGAAACAAGTGTTTTCAGATATTAGGCAAAGGGCAGCTCAGGGCTGTGATCCCTGAGCAACGGAAGATAAAGGAGAGGAGCCCTGACATTGCCTAGGTCCCACTGCCTGCCTAAGGTGATTCTCCTGCTGCTGCGCTGGGAAGGGAACCACTGTTCTCACCGAGTTAAGAAGAGGAGACCAGAGTTTGGGAAGGCCCATCTTCAGGGCTTCTGATCTAACTGAAGACCGGCCCAGATCTTTTAAAGCTCGGGGTATTTTAAAGCTCCCCAGGGTTGGCCGGGCACAGTGGCTCACGCCTGTAATTCCAGCACTTTGGGAGGCTGAGGCGGGTGGAACAGTTAAGGTCAGGAGTTTGAGATCAGCCTGGTCAACATGGTGAAACCTTGTCTCTACTAAAAATACAAAAAAAAATAGCTGGGCGTGGTGGCGAGTGCCTGTAATTCCAGCTACTGGGGAGACTGAGGTAGAATGGAGAATCACTTGAACCTGAGAGGCGGAGTTTGCAGTGAGCCGAGATCACGCCACTCTACTCCAGTCTGGGAGACAGAATGAGACTCTGTCTCAAAAAGAAAAAAAAAGAAAAAAAAAGCTCCCCAGGGTTCTAAGGTGTAGCCAGGGTTGAGAACCACTAGGCTAATCTGCAACTCCAGGCAAAGGCGGAAGGGGGGCAGGGAACCCACAAAACAGAAACCAAACTCTAAGAAAAGGAGTAAGGGGAAAGTGAAACCGACCCTGGGCACGGGGCTGGGATGGAAGAGCATCTGTGGCTAAAACCAGGGCAGCCACCACCCCGGAGGAACCAGGGCCCTGCCCACCCACTTGCTTACTGCAGCTTCAACACCCTGGCTTCCTTGGGGTCCCCTCTTCCTGCTACCCCTGTAGAAGCGTGTGTGTGCCTATTTGTTTACCATCAGCCTGCTGCCCCTTCCCCCAGCTGGACCGAGCTTGGGAGCAGAGGCTCTGTGTGTTTTCTCTGAGTTCACCTTCCCCAAGCCCAGAGCAGAGCCTGGCACAGAGTAAGTGCTCAGCAAATACTTCTTGAGTGACTGAATGAAGACAATGTATGATCCCATGAATCCTGTAGGGCCATGCTTTACCCTGCCCTATGTGATGCTGTCCCCTAAGGTTGGGCCCATTCTGACAATATCTTTTCTGTTTTTTGAACACAGGGTGCATAGAATCAAACAGACATGCGCCTTAGTTTGGGACACTCCATGCAGCCATAGCGCCCTCAAAAGCTTCCCTTTTCTTTGTTTGTTTGTTTGTTTGAAATGGAGTTTCGCTCCTGCTGCCCAGGGCAGAGTGCAATGACGCGATCTCAACTCACCGCAACCTCCGCCTCCCGGGTTCAAGCAATTCTCCTGCTCAGCCTCCCTAGTAGCTGGGATTACAGGCATGTGCCACCACGCCTGGCTAATTTTGCATCTTTAGTAGAGACGGGGTGTCTCCATGATGGTCAGGCTGGTCTGGAACTCCCGACCTCAGGCGATCCACCCACCTCGGCCGCCCAAAGTGCTGGGATTACAGGCGTGAGTCACTGTGTCCGGACTGAAGCTTCCCTTTTCAATGGGCTTTCCCCTTCCCTGCATCCCAGTCTTATTCCTGCTGCCCTGATCCACGACGCCCCCTTGTCTGTTTGGCACATGCCCTTCCAATCTGCTTTCCAGGATCTTATTTCCATAAATGTCTGTAACAGCAGGCACCAGTTATTGGGTACTTACTCTATGCCAGGCACTATGCTGAGCAACTTACGTATCATATCTCATGAAACCATCACATGTCCCTGAAGGAGGTGCTATTATGATCCCCATTTTACAGATTAGAAAACAGAGGTAGGCCGGGCGCGGTGGCTCACACCCATAATCCCAGCACTTTAGGAGGCTGTGGCGGGTGGATCACCTGAGGTCGGGAGTTTGAAACCAGCCTGACCAACATGAATAAATCCTGTCTCTACTAAAAACAGTACAAAATTAGCCGGGCGTGGTGGCGGATGCCTGTAATCCCAGCTACTCAGGAGGCTGAAGTAGGAGAATCGCTTGAACCCGAGAGGCAGAGGTTGTGGTGAGCCAAGATAGTGCCATTGTACTCCAGCCTGCGTGACAAGAAAGTCCGTCTCAAAAAAAAAAAAAGAAAAGAAAAGAAAGAAAACAGAGGTAGAGGCCGGCGGGGGTGCACATGCCTGTAATCCCAGCACTTTGGGAAGCTGAGGTGGGTGGATCACTTGAGGTCAGGAGTTTGAGACCAGCCTGGGCAACAAAGTGAGATCCCATCTCTCAAAAAATATATGTGTGTGTATATATATATACACACACACATATAGGCACACACATATACATATAAATATGTATATATTTGTGTATAGAGAGACATATACATATATATTTGTATCTATATGGTCTCATCCATGTCCTGGAGCTGAGCATCCCTGCAACCTGGAAGGAATGGCCTCAGGTGTGGCAGGATAGGTGGTTAACTTCACCTCTCCATGCCCTGTTCCACGCACACACCTGTGTATAAGTCCAGACCCACTCTCATCAAAGGCTCTGTACCAAAAAGGGGAGGGACCAGACCCCTGGTGGAGGGCCTGGATCACAAGTGCCATTCCCTTGTCTTTCTTTTATTTATTTATAAAAGAAAATAGGCCAGGCGCGGTGGCTCACACCTGTAATCCCAGTACTTTGGAAGGCTGCAGCGGGCGGATCACCTGAGGTCGGGAGTTCCAGACCAGGCTGGCCAACATGGCGAAACCCTGTCTCTACTAAAAATACAAAAATTAGCCGGGCATGGCGGCATGCGCCTGTTGTCACAGCTACTCAGGAGGTTGAGGCAGGGGAATCGCTTGAACCTGGGAGGTGGAGGTTGCAGTGAGCCAAGACTGCTCCACTGCACTCCAGCCTGGGTGACAGAGAGAGAGACTGTCTCAAGAAAAGAAAAAGAAAAAAGAAAACAGAGGTAGAGACAGCTTAAAGTCACTTGTCCAAGGTAACAGAGTAAGTGGCGGAAATGCTGTATGGAGCATTCCTGTGTATGTCTGCATTTTTTGTTTCTGGTGCTCTATTTGACTATTTTTCACTCAGCACTCTGCATTTAAGCTCCATCCCTGTTGCTGTCTGCCCAGGCAGTTGCCCAGTGATGGACACTGATTTTTCTGCCACCTCAAACCATGCCTGGGATACATCTGTCTGCTTGTGAGAGGTTTAACCCAGGAGTGGACCTGCCAGGGACACACAACTGCCAAAATGCCCTTTCAAACATCCCCACTAACTTACACGCCCACCAAATGCCAGAATTCCGTTCACTGGCAGCCTTACTAGCAACAGGTTTTATCTGATTTTCTGTTTTATCTGATGGGCATTGTGTGGGATCCTGTTTTTCTTTGCAGCTCTCTGATTACTGGCCAAAATCTTAGTCCTTATTCCATTTTTTAAAACGACATTTGAACACACACAATAGGAAAAATGGGATTTCAGAATAAAGATAGTTCACTCTGATGATGGGAAGTAGTCACACAGCCCTGTCACTTCCTGGCTACAAGGAGCTCCTGAGAAAGTCCAGACCCACTCTCATCAAAGGCCCTGCACCAAAGAGGGGAGGGACCAGGCCCCTGGTAGATTGCCCAGATCATGGGCGCCAGTCCCCTGCCTCGGGGCCTGTAGCCTAGTTGAGTGGGAATTTGGTCATATCTATGTCCTGGAGCCAACTGTCCCTGCACCAGAGAAAGGGATGGCCTTTGGGTGTGTATCGGGGGTTAAGCTGTTAATTCTACCTCTCCATGTCCTAGACGACACATATGCCTAGATCAAGCTCCTGCCTACCTCTGGGCCATTACCTCACCTCTAGAGCCTCAGTCTCCTCATCCATAAGGTGGGGGTATGAGGACATCTCTCCTAGAGGAGGGCTCAGGGATGCAGAGAAACTGACAGTGGCCTCAGATCTGACAAGCACAGAGCAACGCACTGCTACAATGCCTCCTGCCTCTCATGAACCACGGGGGAGGCATCCGCAGCCCTATTTCATGGCTGTGGAGGGCAAAGCCCATGAACCATGGGGGAGGCATCCGCAGCCCTATTTCATGGCTGTGGAGGGCAAAGCCCAGAGAGGGAAAGGGAAAGTCAACAGATCCCAGAGCAAGTCAGCTCCCTGACCAGGCCAGGGATAAGGCTGGGAGAGGACGAGCAGGTTCACTCAGTCATTCAACTCTCCTTACCCCTCTGCCTCCTTCCCCGGCCTCTGGGGCCCCAAGTCCAGCAGCACCCAGGGCAGGGGTGTGGTAGGTTCCCCCATGCCTCTTCCTTCTCCCTTTGCACCAAGCTTCTCAGGCCCAAGGGGCTGCCAGTGCCACAAGGACACCTCTCAGCTAAGGCAGGCCGAGTCCAGAGCTGGTGGCCCCTGAGTCAGGCCCTAAGTGGTGGTTGAGGCAGTGGGAGCAGAGGAGACCACAGGGAAACTGACAGATGAAATCCAGTCCTCCCAGCCTTTGCCCTTGCTGTTCCCTCTGCCTGAAGCCCTCTCCCCACAGAGGGCTGTGAGCCCATGCACTCCATACTCACTGTCACCAGAGTCTTCCCCGAACCCAGTTAAGAATGCTGGCCCCTCAAGGCTAGGCGTCGTGGCTCATGCCTGTAATCCCAGCACTTTGGGAGGCCAAGGCAGGCAAATCACAAGGTCAGGAGTTTGAGAACAGCCTGGCCAACATGATGAAACCTGTTTCTACTAAAAATACAAAAAATTAGCTGGGCGTGGTGGGCACCTGTAATCACAGCTACTCAGGAGGCTGAGGCAGGAGAATCGCTTGAACCCAGGAGGCGGATGTTTCAGTGAGCTGAGATTGTGCCACTGCACTCCAGCCTGGGAGACAGAGTGAGACTCTGTCTCGGAAAAAAAAAAAAAAAAAAAAGAATACAGGCCTCCCTTCTCACCCTGGACGGCCTGTTATGCTTTATTTATTTTTCCCAGAGCATGGATCACCATCTGACATGCTATTCTTTTTTTTTTTTTTTTTGAGACGAAGTTTTACTCTTGTTGCCCAGAGTGCAATGGCACAATCTTGGCTCACTACAACCTCTGCCTCCCGGGTTCAAGTGATTCTCCTGGCCCAGCCTCCCTTGTAGCTGAGATTACAAGCATCTGCCACCACACCTGGCCAGTTTTTTGTATTTTTAGTACAGACAAGGTTTTACCATGTTGGCCAGGCTGGTCTTGAACTCTTGACCTCAGGTGATCCACCCACCTCACCCTCCCAAAGTGCTGGGATTACAGGCGTGAGCCACCGTGCCCGGCACGATTCATCTTTATTGTCTGTCTCACCGCTTCAGAAATAAACTCCAAGAACATTTTGTTCACTTAATCGCCACTACCTAGAACAGTGTCTGGCGTGCAATAGGGTCTCAATAGATAGATAAAGATTAAGTAAAACTTTTATGAAGATATCAGAGAAGTGCACCAATCTTAAGTGTACAGCTTAATCGTTTTATATGTAACCCAGTTCAAGTTGAAGAACACTTCCAGAGGCTCCCTGTACCCGACCCCCAGCCAATCCCCACCCCTTACAGATGTACTGACTTCCATCACCGTTGATTAGTTTTTCCTGTTCCTGAGCATGGCTTAAATGAATCACATCAGTGTGTACTCTTTTTCATTTTAACTAATTAATTTTTGAGGCAGGGTCTCACTCTGTCGCCCAGGCTGGAATGCAGTGGAGCAATCTCAGCTCACTGCAGCCTCTACCTCCTGGGTTAAATCCATCCTCCCACCTCAGCCTCCTGAGTGGCTGGGATTATAGGCGGGCACCACTATGCCCAGCTAATGTCTGTATTTTTCCGTAGAGACAGGGTCTCACTATGTTACCTAAGCTGGTCTTGAACTCCTGAATTCAAGCCATCTGCCCACCTTGGCTTCCAAAAGTGCTGGGACTACAAGTGTGAGCCACTGCACCTGGCCCATGTCCTGTTTTGTTTGGCTTCTTTTGCTCCACATAAGGTCTACAAGATCTATGCACGGTGTTGCATTGACAGCAGTTCCTTTTACTGCTGTTCTGTCATACAACATTCCACCATTTACGTATTCACGCTCTTGCTGATGGGCATTTGAGCTGTTTCCAGTTTGGGGCTACAGTCTCGTACATGTCTTCCAGTGGCCCTATGCCCCCATCTCTCTTGGGTACCTACCTAGGAGTGCAATTGCTGGGTCATAGGGGAAGTGTGTGTGTTAATAAGAAACTGCTGAATGGTTTTCCAAAGTGGTTGTACCTACCGACATTTCCACCAGCCATGTATGAGTGTTGTGTAGCCTCCTCCTCTCTAGTACTTGGGGATGTCAGACTCTTTTTTTTTTTTTTTTTTTTTTTGAGATGGAGTTTTGCCCCTGTCGCCCAGGCTGGAGTGCAATGGTGCAATCTCAGCTCACTGCAGCCTCTGCCTCCTCGGTTCAAGTGATTCTCCTGCCTCAGCCTCCCGCGTAGCTGGGATTACAGGCACCCACCACCACACCCAGCTAATTTTTTGTATTTTTAGTAAAGATGGGGTTTCACTATGTTTGCCAGACTAGTCTCCAACTCCTGGCCTCAGGTGATCTGCCTGCCTTGGCCTCCCAAACTGCTAGGATTATAGGCATGAGCCACCGTGCCTGGCCAGGGATGTCAGACTCTTAATGGGTGGGTGACTACTATCTCATTTCCCTGCTGAGTAATGATGTTGGGTGCTCAGGAAACACCTGCTGATTGAACCCTGTGGTGGGCTATAGAGAGTGGCTCTTCAACTGGCAGGGAGTGTCACTGCTGGCTGCCATGCCGGCCTCAGAAGCTGCTCTCCATTCCACATACTGGTCACACCTGCACCCTGGGCACAGCTGAGATCAGAGCAAGACATTCAGATGGACTAGGCTAAAGGTGTCTCATGGCTAGAAAAAAGAGAAAATCATTGGTTCCCCAGCGGAGCTCTGCAGACAGGACACTGATAGGCTGCCCCTTCCCAGTGTCCAGTGGCACCCATTGGGCAGAGGCCATCTTTCACCGCTCCTAGGAGGCACCCAGAGGCGACGTGACCCAGGCAGGAACTCCATCGCCCCTGGGCCCCTGCCCTCTGTCTCAGGAGGCTGCATCCTAACACTTGGCAAAGGCTGGGCGTGGCCTGTGAGGTCAGCAGAAATTACTAGCCAGTGGGAGGTGGGCAGAGGCACTGGGCTACTTCCCATCCTAGCCCATAAAAACCTCCATGGGCTCTGAGCTTTCCCCTTCCACAGTGACTTTGGAAATCATGGGCTAAGATGGCACCACAAGAGCCAAGGCCCTGAAGCCCCTCTTAGAGAAGTACTGCCCACTGATCAGATAAATCCCATTATGAACCTTACATAAGCAAGATACAAACTTCCATTGCATTTGAACCTGTATGTTTGGGCTTTGTGACATCAGCAAGCTTTGCCCTCATACAGGTATATACAGTACAGTTGGCCCTCCACACCCACGGGTCCTAAGTCTGTGGATTCAACCAACCACAGATCAAAAATACAATATTCACAGGATGTGAAACCCGTGGATATGAAAGGCTGGCTTTTCCTGTTGGCAGGTTCTGCAGAGCCAACTTCGGGACTTGGGCATCCACGGATTTTGGTATCCATGGGGGTCCTGGAACCAATCCCCCAGATACTGAGGAGTGACTATTAAATATATAGTACATATGTTTTTAAAAAGAAAATATATAGTACATATAATTAACATAGGTAACAACTAGTCTGATAACATTAGATGCATCTGATGAGAAAACTGATGCATAGAGAAGTTGGAGAGTTTGTCTGAGGTTAGTAAGTGGAGGAGTCAGGATTTGAACCCTGGGCCTGGCTCCAGAGGTTCCAGTCTTAAGTGCTCCACCTCAAGGCTGAACCAGCAGGCCAAGAATACAGAGGTGCAGGCCAGCTGCTCCAGGCAGCTCCTCCTGACCACCTAGGCCTCCTCGGGCCTTCTGCCTGGATGCAGTGAGGGTCGCACCCTGCACCCCGGCCTCCTCGCCTTCCCAGGCGTCACCCTCCCCATTCTGACCCTCACCTCTTGGATGGACCCAGCCAATAGGCTTCCAAGGGTTTTTCCCTCTCCCGCTCCTCACACGCACTTGGCACAACCTCTGCTCTGGTGACCCCAAGTGTCTACCTTCCCTGGGTCCACCCCCAATCTGTTTTGAGAGAAAGCTGCCCCTGGGCCAGTGGGATCCACCCTCCTGTCCACAGGCCCTATGTCAACCAGAGTTCTTTCAATGACAAGTGACAGAAACCCAACTGGCTTAGAGGAGGGAAATGTTTATTGGCTCATGTGACTTAAGAAGTCCAAGGTCCACAGACCTCGAGCCAGCTCAGCCCCAGGTGCCCAGATGGCATCAGGAAGCTCTTGTCTCTGGACCTCTTGGCTCTGCTCTCTGTGCTGGTTTTGTTCTCAGGCAGGATGGTTCCCTCAGGGTAATAAGTTGCTTCCAACAGCTCCCGGCAGCCCACACTCATTCCGCCAGCTCTGCTGCCCCAATGTGGTCGCTGTCATCTTGCCAGCGATCTTGTCAAAACCCTTTCCTGATGGTCCCACTTGAAGTCCCAGGGCTCAGGACCCCACCCCTGCATCAATCAGTGGTGGAGTGTGGGTGGCTCTGTGATGGGCTAGCCTGGTG
This sequence comes from Colobus angolensis palliatus, assembly GCF_000951035.1. Taxonomy (NCBI): domain Eukaryota; kingdom Metazoa; phylum Chordata; class Mammalia; order Primates; family Cercopithecidae; genus Colobus; species Colobus angolensis. The sequence goes on from NW_012115266.1 coordinate 4,160,337, forward strand.
TGCCATTCCCACCCCTCAGCCCCAGGGAGGGCGCTCAAGTGCACAAAGCACAGGTCCCAGCAGAGGAGAGATGGTTCCTGAAAGGAAACCAAAAAAGGCACTGCTACCAAAGCGGGGCACCCAGAGGCAGGCAGGGCCTGCAGACACCCGTTTCCAGCTCCCTAGGGCTGTCCCCTCTCCATGTCTCAAATCGTTGACCCTCCCATCAGCCTTGGGTGTTTTAACCCACCTTCTCCTTCTTTGGGTCTCTCACTCAGGGAAAGAGACCCACCCCCCCGCTTCACAGAGAAGTCATACACCATCAGATAAAAGCTGTGAAGACCAGGCAGGTGTGGTGGCTCACATCTGAAAGCCCAGCACATTGGGAGGCCAAGGTGGGAGGATCACTTGAGCCCAGGAGTTCGAGTCCAGCCAGAACAACATAGTGAGACCTCATCTCTACACACACACACACACAACATACACACACTATACGCCTATAGTCCCAACTACTCCAGAGGACGAGGCGGGAGGATCCCTTGAGCCCAGAAGGCTGCAGTGAGCCGTGATCGTGCCACTGCTCTCCAGGCCAGGCAACGAAGAGAGGCCCTGGCTCCAAAACAAAACAAAACAAAAAATTTTAAATTAAAAAAAAAAATTGTTACCTCTGGTTGGGCGCAGTGGCTCATGCCTGTAATCCCAGCGCTTTGGGAGGCCAGGTCAGGCAGATCACTTGAGGTCAGGAGTTTGAGACCAGCCTGGCCAATGTGGTGAAACCATGTCTCTACTAAAAATACAAAACTTAGCTGGGCATGGTGGCGGGCACCCGTAATCCCAGCTACTCAGGAGGCTGAGGCAGGAGAATCGCTTGAACCTGGGAGGTGGAGGTTGCAGTGAGCTGAGATCACGCCACTGCACTCTAGCCGGGTGAAAGAGTAACTCCGTCTCAAAAAAAAAAAAAAAAAAAAAGTTACCTCAATCCTCCCCGCAAAACCCACTCACTGCCCTGTCCCTTGGCAGGTTGAGGTTGGCCTGAGGTTCCCCCACCTCACCCCATCAATTCTCTCCCATCCTATCCCCGCAGATCCTCTCTAAAGGCTTGCATTCTCGCCATCTAAAAACCACCCCTATGCATCCATATAGTGTGAAAAATTTATGTATATACAATATATAATGTAAATACATATGTAAATAAACAAACCACCCCCCACTCCTGTGCCCCTCACTCTGAGTGGTCGGTGGTTGGCATCCCTAAGTGCTGCTTCCACACGCCTCTGGGTCTCTCACCTCCAGCCCCCTCACCCCCTACAACCACCACCAAGGCCCAAGCAGCACTGGTGGAGTCGCCAGGAAAGCTGAGGGTCGCCTTGCAGGTGCCACCTCCTGTCCACGGTGTCTGACACTTGACCTCTCCCTGCTTCCAGATGTACCTGCATGGGCACCACCGTGGATCCTGGGTGGCACGGGTTCTGGGCTCTCTCATCTCCTTTGGTGGTCTGCCCCAGCACCTCGTGCTCGGCGAGGTCACCTGCTTTTGAGGCTCACACGCATCTTTGTTCCCCTACATTCACACATCCACTCAGTACCTTCCCTCAGCAGCCTCACAGGTACCCCCAATTCATCACAGCCACACTGTGACCTTCAGGCTGAACCTCTTCTTCCTGTGTCCCCCAGCAGGGAAGGAGCCCCTGACCACCAAAGCTGCTGCAGAAAGAAACCTGGGGGTCGCCCTTAACAATCCCCTCAGCTTCCATGTGCAGTCGGCCATCTCCACGCTGAAGGCTGAGGCCAGCACAGACCCAAGTCTGCCCACCGCTCACTGTGCCCCTACCTTGTCCTGCTCCAGCTGCCATCACCTCACCCAGACTTCCAAGTCAGTTCCCTGCTGCCACCAGTGCCCACGAGAAAGCCACTGAGCTTGTTAAGAAACAGACTATACATATATGTTTTCTTTTTGAGATTTTTTTTTTTTGAGACGGGGTCTTGCTCTGTTGCCCAGGCTGGAGTGCAGTGGTGCAATCATGGCTCACTGCTGCCTCAAACTCCTGTCCCAGCCTCCTGAGCAGCTGGGACCACAGGCATACGCCACCATTTAGACCTTTAAAACTGAATGCCTTGTGGGCCCCAAGAGGCCCCCACATGGGCCACCTGTGCCCTCCCCAACCTCACTGAGTGCCTCTGCTTTACACGCAACACAGCTCCTGGGTCTGCTCTGAAAGGTTATCTGGATGAACATACTGTGTCACCGCCCTGCTCAAAAACCACCTTCAAGGCCCTCCACAATCTTGCTATGTCTGCTCCTTTCCACATGCCCTTCACTACACCGGGCACAGGACTCTACAGTTTCCAAGACCTGTTCCTGCTCCCTGTCCCACTTATCCCTTCACAGCAGCTCACAGGGGGCAGAACAGTCTCCATCAGAGACACAAGAGGCTGCTGAGAGCAGGGCAGCAGCCCGTGGGCGGTCAGCAGCACCACGGGGCAGGTGTCCCCCGCATGCCCAGCACTTGCGAGCTCTCCCACCTGCCTTCTGTCGGCAGTCCTGGCGCGCTCAGCAGAGCCAGGGCCTCCAGCCTCCCCAGATGATCCCTCTCTCCCCTCACTGCCACCTCACCTGCCATAGACGCGGCCCCAGCTCCCAGTTTTTTTTTTTGAGATGGAGTCTCACTCCATCACCCAGGTTGGAGTGCGGTGGTGTGATCTCAGCTCACTGCAACCTCCACCTCCCAGGTTCAAGCAACTCCTGCTTCAGCCTCCCTAGCAGCTAGGATTACAGGGGCACACCACCACGCCCAGCTAATTTTTGTATTTTTAGTAGAGACGGGGTTTCACCGTGTTGGCCAGGCTGGTCTTGAACTCTTGACCTCAGGGGATACGCCCACCTCAGCCTCCCAAAGTGTTGGCATTACAGGTGTGAACCACCGCGCCCGGCCCCAGCTCCCAGTTTCATGTGGGGAAGGCAGGTGGGTGGATGGGATGGCAACCATGATGTCCTGCACAGAGCCTGGAACAGACACTGAGATTCCCTTTTATTATTTTTTTTAATAAATTTAAGAACAGCTCTACCTTCTCTCCTCCCCCCAGAGCAACTAAAACCAACTAAAAGGAGCTATGGCCTGGGGGGCAGAAGGCGCTAGGAGTCATAATCCTCTTCGTCCTCTTCATCAGGTGCTGAGGGGCCCGGGGGCACTGGGGGCAAAGGCAGAGTAGAGGCGAAGGGCAGGAAGGGCGTCGGGGGGCTGCAGAGCAGAAGGCAGGAGGGAGTCAGGCCTGAGCCCCACCATGCCCTCCAGGGGGGCAGCTGCCAAGCCCCTCCCTCCCCCACCTGACCCTCCCCCCACCACCCTCCAGATCCATGGGGCCAAGGCCCAGGGCCCACCCACGGGCCCTGGCAGGGTGGAGCAGGATCTTTCAGGAGAACAGTCTCCTGCCTTTGAGCCCTCCTCAGTCTCCTCAGTTATTCTCCTCCCACCCCCCAAATATGCCACAGTCAACAACACCAAGGGGCCAGGGAGAACAGGAAGGGTAAGTTGGCTCTAGGGAGTCTGCCAGCACCCTTCCATGCCTCTGGGCTGCTCACCTCTGAAAGTGGGCAGGGGGGTGGCTGGCCTGGGGTGGGGGTTGTGATGTCTCCTCTTCCCCATCAGTATCTGTGTCCTCAGATTCATCCTGTGAGCACCACAGAGGTCAGAGTTGACAAGAAAAGACACGAGCCCATCACTGGGAGTGGCAGGGACAGCAGTTGACCCTCACAGCCCCAATTTACAAATAAACCGGGTGCAAAGAGGTCGCAGAAAAGGATGAGAGCTGGCCTCCTGCCAGTTCAGCCTGGGGCAAGGCTGTCTGTCCCATCACCAAGGGCAGGGCGAAGAGCTGGGGCCTCACTCACCTCCTGCTCCGAGTCTGTCCCGGACAGCTTCTTGTCCTTGCTTTTCGTTCCCATTCCACCGTTCTTCCGGCCGCTGCTGCCTGGTTTCCGGCCCCTTTGGGAAGGTACAGTCCATCTGCCCGGAGGTCTCCCTACTCCTTGGTCACCCCCAAGCCCTGTGGCCTTGGCCTTCCCCACTGTATGCCAGGCCCTGGCCCCACCTGCGGGCGCCCTTTTCCCCATCCATGTGGTTGTCCTCCCCGTCCCCCTGCATGTCGGGAACAGATGCCACCAAGTCCTTCAAGAAGTCAAACTGCTGCTCCAGCTCGATGCACTGCTTCCTGGAAGAGGTGAGGAGGGACTGGCACTCAAGACGGGCCCAGACACCCAAACCCTCAGTGGGTGGCAGCAAGGGGCTCCGGATGTCAGACTGGAGCTCGGGCTGATCTCCGCCCCCGGGCCTGCCCTCCTTTACTCAGGTGGCTCCCTCTGCCTGGACGCCCAGCCCCTCCTCTGCCAGTCTGTGGCCTTGCTGATGTCCCGTCCGCCGCCCACCTCCCTCGCCATCCAAGCTCTGCCTCCCTCAGTGTGTGAACTCCCCGCGCCAGCCCCGCCGGCCCCTCCCGGCTCCTTGCCGCTCACAGGTGGGATGTGGTCATGGTCTTGGCGTTCCGGGACTGGGTCACCTGGCAGGCCTTCTTCAACAGCGACTCTAGGAAGAGCTCGAGCGCCCGGGCTGAGGGGCGTCAAGGAGAACGCTAGGGCGGGAGAGGGCGACCCGCTGCCTCCCTCCCCCACGCCCCTCGACCCGGCCCGCCCCCGGCAGGATACAGATGATGACAGGCACCGCCGCCGCCACCTTCCCAATCTCTTCGTCCGTCTGCATGATCTTCTTGATCCGCGCCTTCGGGTGGGGGAGCAGAGTTCAGACCCCGTCGCCTCCGTCCCCTAAGGGGGTGCTGGGGGAGGAAGGGGCATCCCCGGAGAAAGGGGGCGGAGGACGCGGACGCGGGGAGGGCACGGAGGGGGCGGGGCGTCCAGGCCCCCG
>NW_012115266.1:4166081-4171018 GCF_000951035.1 Colobus angolensis palliatus
TGGGCGTTAATGGCGGCGGGCGCGGCACGGCCGGAGCCTGGCGCTCCTGCAGGCTCTAACAAGCCCAGGTTCGAGTCCGGGCACCGCCCCATTGGCTTCGGAACGGCCTGTTCCTTCTCTGGACCTCAGTGTCCTCGTCTTTAAGTGGGCCCGATAACGCCTTCTCGGGAGGCCCGGCTCTACATAGCCGGCCTTGGGAGCTGCGCGAACGTGCGCTTCTTTGCCTTCCTCTATTAAATGCCAGCGCTCCGGATACCTGCCAGGAAAAGGTGGGCCTTGGCAGGGCCGGGAGGTGTAGCTGGGGCCGGTTGCTCCCACGCCTGGATTCACCCTTCGGCCCTGCCACGCACTACAGGTGTGACCTTGGGCAAGTCCTTTCTCTGTGGGCCTCAGTTTCCTTGTCTGTAAGTCAAGGAGAATAGTAATAGCTGCAGCAACTCTTCTGGAGCGCTCACTCCTCAGGCATCTAATTTTCACAGCGGATCTACAGGACAGGAACAGTTGTTATCCCATTGTAAAGATGAGGCAACTGAGGCGCATCGACAGTAACTCTTACCCAAGGCCACAGTTTAATCCAGTGCCTGGCACCTGTAGTTATTGTCTCAAACCCCGCCCTGACTCGGTTCCCTCACAGCAGGATGGAACCAGGTGAGGAGCTGGAAGAGGAGGACTCTCCAGGTGGCCGTGAGGATGGCTTCACTGCTGAGCATCTGGCTGCAGAGGCCATGGCAGCTGACATGGACCCCTGGCTAGTGTTTGATGCCCACACGACGCCTGCCACTGAGCTGGATGCCTGGCTGGCCAAGTACCCACCATCCCAGGTTACCCGCTATGGGGACCCCGGTTCACCCAACTCAGAGCCTGTGGGCTGGATTGCAGTGTATGGGCAGGGCTACAGCCCCAACTCCGGGGATGTGCAGGGCTTGCAGGCAGCCTGGGAAGCTCTGCAGACCAGTGGGCGGCCCATCACACCGGGCACCCTGCGCCAGCTCGCCATCACCCACCGCGTGCTCTCAGGCAAGTGGCTTATGCATCTGGCACCGGGCTTTAAGCTGGACCATGCCTGGGCTGGCATTGCCCGGGCCGTGGTTGAAGGCCGGCTTCAGGTAGCCAAGGTGAGCCCACGGGCCAAGGAGGGTGGGCGCCAGGTCATCTGTGTTTACACGGACGACTTCACGGACCGCTTGGGTGTGCTGGAGGCGGATTCAGCCATCCGTGCAGCAGGCATTAAGTGCCTGCTCACCTACAAGCCTGATGTCTACACCTACCTGGGCATCTACCGGGCCAACCGCTGGCACCTCTGCCCCACTCTCTATGAGAGTCGTTTCCAGCTTGGGGGCAGTGCCCGTGGCTCCCGAGTGCTTGACCGTGCCAACAACGTGGAACTGACCTAGAGGGGCCAAACTGGAGAGACTGCCCTCTCCCCTCTCCATGCTGGGGATGGATCCTCCTGTCTTCCTCCTTGTCCCATGAAGGACAAGCCCCCCAACTCTGGGGACTACTAGGTCACTTGGGAACTACCTGCATCTTCAGTCCCCTTGAACTTCTGCCCTCTGTTCAGGGCTGATGCAAGCCCCCCAGGCTGGGGGAGTCTGGTTCCCTGAGGGATGAGCCTTCAGCCTCCCTTTGTAGTGCTGCTCCTCTCCACTGCCCAGGACCATGGGTTGGGTGCAGACACCTAGGAGGACAGACTTCCTTGGGACACTCATCCCCTGCTATACCTCCCCTTCCTCCTGCATCTCCCCTTCTTTCCTTCCCCCTCACAAGGGAGAAAACTTAGTGCTTCCAGCCCCTCTCCTTGGAGCCTTCATGGTCCAGGGATAGGGGCCTCACTGGCCTGAGCATGCCATTTTGAGGGGAGGGTAGTTGTGTCTACTTGTCCCCTGGCAGAGGGGATGCCAGAACCATGGACATGAGGCCTGCACATCCCTGCCAACTCACACAGCCTGTCCCACCATCCCCCCTTCCGTGGCTACTTGGACATGTGCCTGCTCCTGGCATTTCAATAAAACCCGGCTTGGGTCTGTGTCTTGAGTGTTTTTTAAAATACTGTCTTGGTGGTTACCTGCTTTGGTTGCTAGGGAGAGGCAGAGCCAGGAGAGACTACCCTGCTGACCCGGGCAGGCCCCCACAGCTGCCCCAGCAATAAGTTGTGCCTCACTGCTGAGACTAGGCCCTGTCTCTAAGAACCTCTGCAAAACCAGCCCCACTTCCCCTCCATCCCAAATCAGTGTCTCAGAGATTTCCCATAATTCCAGGGGTTGATCCCTCCAGGGACGTCTGAGGGGCCACTGCTAGCCCTCAGGGTACATACATTTGTGCATATTAGAGAAGGGTACCAAGCCCAGGCAGTCCTAGGCCAGGGTACGTGGTTTGGGGAGCAGAGGATGGGATGGGCTGGATTTCGGCACCCTAGGCTGGACATCCTTGTGCAGTGAACAACCTGCGCAACCCTAGGTAGTCTCTCTGGAAGCCCCGCCATTCATACTGTCCTCTTCTACCATCCTGACCGTCATAGGGCCCACTGGACAGTTTGCAAAGCGCTTTCATATGTATTAAATTTAATTCTCACAACCTCTTTAGGAGATGTTGGCTCCATTCTGTGGTCAAGGAAATTGAAGCCAAGAGGGGAAAGGAGTTTTCTCAGTGTCATACGATGAGGTGGGCAGAGCTAGGACTTGCAGCCCAGTCCCTTCCTCGGGCAATGAGGTCCCTGAGCCCACCGAGGAAAACAGCTTTTCATAACTCACGAAGCATGTTCACTTATGTGATCTCACTAGACCGCCCTGCTCTGCTGGGACTTGCTGTAGCCTCGGAGCCTGGCTCCCGCACCCCTCCATCTCTCCAGCCCTGTGCCTGGCCCTGGCCTTGATTGGAGGCCAGGGTGTCTGGCAGGGAGCCCCTTGGGACACAGCTCTCGTGCCGTGCCGAGACTGACTCAGCCTCTAGCAGTCTCACCAAATCGGAATTTAGAGCAGGGGAGCGGAGATGCCACCAGGCTGACTGGGTGGAAGTGGCTGAGTCATGAGATGCTGGCTCAGTGCTCTCTCCAGCTTCCTCCCCACCCTGAGCTTCCCCAGGGCTGAGTCTCCCTCTGCCCAGCCTTGGGAAGTCCCCAGAGCTGGGTGGTCTCCAAGTTGGAGCCTGGTGCTCTGCCTCCCTTGGGCCGCCAGGGCCTTGCACTGCACCAAAGTGGGCCAAGGCACCTCATGGGTCCCGCAGAGATGCCCAAGTGGGGTCGACGGCACTGGCTTCTTCCATAGCTGAGTGTGTCACACACACAGCCCTTCTCCATCGCTGTGCCCTGCCCCACCCCACAACCCACTGTCTCCCAAGCCACTTCCACCCTCTTGTCCCTCCTCCATTCTCCACAGCCAGGTCAACAGATCCCTCCTGCAGAGTGGCCATGTCCTTCTGCCAAAAGCCCTTCCATGGCTCCCCACAGTCTGCAGGATAGAGTCCGCTCTCCTGCACTGGCTGTGACCTGGTGCCCATCGACTGTCCCCGCTTCCCTCAGGCACCCCTTTCTGCCCATGCTCACTCTGCTGGAGCCATCTGTTACTTCCTTCACCCACTGGCACACAACCCTGGGCTCCGGGCTGTTCCTTCTGCTTGAGCACCTGCCTTGCAGCCCTGATGGCCGGAGTGTGTGGTGACTTGTGTAATGGCTTGATTGATGTCCGTCTCCTGCTGGCCCCTAAGCCCCATGCCCATACTGTGCTCTGTGAAGGCAGGAACAGTGGCTAGATCTCAGCCCTGTCCCCAGAGCCTACCACAGTGCTCAGCCAGAACAATGACTCCGTAAGTTATTACATGAATGAATGAGGTAATTGGCGACTCCAGCCCCTGCTGGACCTGTCTGCCTCATCCTGTCTCCACTCCCTGCTTCGCACTCCTTGTCCAAGAACGTTGAGCTGCGTGCGACTTTCTTACACACATGGTGGCCTTTCTCGCTTTCATGCCTTTGCTGGTGCTGTAGCCTCTGCTTGGCTTACCCTCGCCCACTTCCCTGGCTGGCGCCATGTTGCAGACCTACTGGCTCAGGTGTAATTCTTCAAGATCCTTCCGTATCCTTCCTCACCCCAACTGTTGCAGGCATGTCCCCTAGGCTCCTACAGCTCCCGCCCGCCTGCTGCTCTCATCTGTGTGTAAGATCCCTTCAGAACAGTGGCAATGCTTTGTTCTCCAGCATTTGGCATAGGGCCCAGCCAAGTGCAGATGCCAAATTAACTTTCTTTTTTGAGATAGGGTCTTGCTCTGCTGCCCAGGCTGGAGTGCAGTGGCATGATCATGGCTCACTGCAGCTTTGAACTCCTGGGCTCAAGCAATCCTACCACCTCATCCTCCCAAAGTGCTGGAATTACAAATATGAGCCCCTGCACTCAGCTGAACATTCTTGAATAAATGAGTGAGTGAATGAAAGCCACTCTCCCTCTCTGGGTCTCAGTTTCCTCATTCTATTCATAACAAGAGCCAGGCACAGGGCGAAGCGTTTACCTACATGATTTCATCTAAGTTTCACCTGGCTCTATTATTATTGCCATTTTGCAGAAGAGGAAACTGAGACCCAGACAAGTTCAATAATTGTCTCAAGTCATGGAGCAAGTAAGTGGCAGAGCCAAGATTCAAACCCAGTTCATCCAATTCCAGGGCACCTTATGTACTGTTGAACCCCCACTTTATCGAAGTGCTGTTGGGGTGGGGACTGCAAAGACAGATGAGACCCAGCAAAGACTCAAGATCTCGTTTCTAAAGCACACAGGAGGTTGGGTCTTCAGAACCACTTGAAAGAGAAGCTGGGCCAAAACTGAGAGTCTCTCTCTTTTTTTTCTGAGACGGGTCTTGCTTTGTTGCCCAGGCTGGAGCGCAGTGGCGCGATCTCGGCTCACTGTAAGCTCCGCCTCCCGGGTTCACGCCATTCTCCTGCCTCAGCCTCC
>NW_012115266.1:4174498-4181449 GCF_000951035.1 Colobus angolensis palliatus
AGCCTCTCAAGTAGCTGGGACTACAGGAGTGCGCTGCCACACCCAGCTAATGTTTGTATTTTTAGTAGAGACAGGATTTCACCATGTTGACCAGGCTGGTCTTGAACTCCTGACCTCCAGTGATCCGCCCCCTACGGCCTCCCAAAGTGCTGGGATTACAGATGTGAGCCACCGCCCCTGGCCTGGGACCAAGTCTTTTATTTTTTTGAGATGGAATCTCACTCTGTCGCCCAGGCTGGAGTGCAGTGGCACCATCTCGGCTCACTGCAAGCTCCGCTTCCCGTGTTCACACCATTCTCCTGCCTCAGCCTTCTGAGTAGCTGGAACTACAGGCACCCGCCACCATATGCCTGGGACTAAGTCTTTAATCATCCCTACCTCCCCAATGTCTGACTGCATTCAACTTTTAGTTCAGTTGATTCAGAAGAATGGATAAAGAAACTGTGGTATATCTGTGCAGTGGGAGACAAGCCAGGCACAAAAGAGCATGTGGCGAACGATTCAATTGATATGAAATTCTGCAAGAGACAAAACTAATCGATGATAACATAAATGAGTTAAGTGATTTCCTGGGGTGGGGGAATCGACTGCAGAAAGGCAGGAGAGAACTTTTTAGGGGGACGGAAATGTTCTGTGTCTGGATTGGAACGTGGCTACACAGATGTATACACACAACTGGCACATTAACAAAGCGTGCATTCTACTGAATGTAAGATAAACCTCGACGAGGTAGCTTTTGTTTTTGTTTTCGTGAGACAGGATCTCACTCTTGCCCAGGCTGGAGTGCAGTGGCCTGATCACAGCTCACTGCAGCTTCCAACTTCTGGGCTTAAGTGATCCTCCTGCCTCAGCCTCTCAAAGTGCTAGGATTATAAGCCGTGTGCCACAGTGCTCGGCCAGATTTTTCTTTTCAGCAAGGCAGATCTATATATACTCAGTGAAAGATCTTCCAAGATAATAAGAAAACCAAAAAGCAAGAAATGATACGGGATGTAGATAGGCTACCCTCTTGGTAAAAAAAAAATACAAAAGAAACTGGTTACTGTGGAGGGGAGGCTTCTCACTCTACCCCTTTTGTAACTTTTGAATTTTAAAATATCTTAATGTATTACCTAGTCGAACAAGAAATACAATTAAATGTTTTTAGTGTAAAGCAACATAAAAAATAAAAACGACGTTTTAAAATAATTCCTTCTCCAGGCCAGGTGTGGTGGCTCACTCCAAATCCTAGCAGTTTGGGAGGCCAAGGTGGACTGATTGCCTGAGCTCAGGAGTTCAAGACCACCCTGGGCAACATGGTGAAACCCTGTCTCTACTAAAATACAAAAAAAGAAAAAAAAATAGCTGGGCATGGTGGCAGGTGCCTATAGTCCCAGCTACTCAGGAGGCTGAGGCAGGAGAACTGCTTGAACCCAGGAGGAAGAGGTTGTAGTAAGAAATACCTTCAAACATTATTCCAAATAGGGAGAATAAAAGGTAATGTCCTGGCTGGGCGCGGTGGCTCACGCCTGTAATCCCAGCACTCTGGGAGGCTGAGGCGGGCCTCGAGGTCAGGAGATCGAGACCATCATGGCAAACACAGTGAAACCCCGTCTCTACTAAAAATACAAAAAAATTAGCCAGGCGTGGTGGCAGGCGCCTGTAGTCCCAGCTTCTCGGGAGGCTGAGGCAGGAGAATGGCATGAACCCGGGAGGCGGTGGAGCTTGCAGTGAGCGGAAATCGCGCCACTGCACACCAGCCTGGGCGACAGAGCGAGACTCCGTTTCAAACAAAAACAAAAACAAAAGGTAAAGTCCTTCATTGCACGAGGGAACTGTATTGCTCGTTGCATAAGAGATTAAAGGATTTCACCTGGGTTGGGCTTGTAGACGACCTTGCTGAGGAAGTGGTGGGGAAACTGAAAGCTGCAGCATAAAAATCAGCCATGTGAGGGGACAAGGGAGGTTCCTTGGGCAGAGGGAGTCGTCTGTGCAAAGGTGAGGGGCTCGGTCTAGCAGCCTGGGGCGGAGAGTAAGCAGGTACGTATGAAGGAAAAGCCTGTGAATTTGGCCAAGCCCCACCAGATTTGCGAGCGTCTGGATTCCGCACACTTTCCTTCCTCACTGTGTGGCTTTTAGCAAGTTGCTTAATTTCTCCGTGCTTCCATTTCCTGATCTGTAAAATGGGTGTATTATACCATCTCTCTCACAGGGTTGCTGTGAGGATTAAACATGTTACTTGGAATGGCGTCTGGTTCATCAGAGTTCAATGAGCAAGAGCCACTAGTGTTATCCTCTTAGCCCCTCAAGCCTCCCAAGCAGCATGTAACCTAAAAGAACATGGGGTACGCCAAGCACCCCTAGCCCACCCCTTCCCAGGCTTCGGGCCTTCCTGGGTAGCAATTCCAAAGGTGCCACAGCTGGGGTAGGTCCAAGTCTGATAGTGAAATGCTCAGACTCTTAAAATTTTTCATGATTAAAACAATCCCTCAGGCTGCTGGGTGGGAAGTGCTGAGCTGGAAGCTGTGGAGAGCATTCAGGGGAGAGAGGATGGGGCCAGGACCAAGGAAAATAAATCTTTGTAGAAGTGAATTAACATGTCATCTCCAGGCCAGGTGCCGTGGCTCATGCCTGTAATCCCAGCACTTTGGGAGGCCAGGGTGGGCAGATGAACTCCTGAGGTCAGGAGTTCGAGATCAGCCTGCCCAACATGGTGAAAACCTGTCTCTACAATTTATAAAAATTAGACGGGCATGGTGGCAGGTGGCTGTACAGCTACTTGGGAGGCTGAGGTAGGAGAATCACTTGAGCCTGGGGGGCAGAGGTTGTAGTAAGCTGAGATTACACCACTGCACTCCAGCCTGGGTGACAGAACAAGACCCTGTCTCAAAAAAAAAAAAAGTCATCTCCAGATGTGGAGCAACTGGAACTGTTACCCACTGAACAACATGGGTGGGATGTAAAATGGTACATCCACGTTGCAGCACTGGTGGAGAGAATCGATTCAAGCTGAATGTACACCAACCATATGACCCAACAATTCCTCCCAACCCGGGCACATAGCCAAGAGAAATGAATACAGCTGGCTCCCAAAAGGATATTCATGGCAGCCTTATTCATAATAGTCCACAACTAGAAGGCACCCCAAGTCATCAGCAGGGGAATGGAGAATGGAGAGACCGATTGTGGAATATTTGTGCAATGGGACGCAGCAACAGAAAAGTCCAAGCTACCAGGTCACTCAGTAACACAGATGAATCCCACAGACACGCTGAGTAAAAGAAGCCAGACCCAAAAGAGTACATGCCATATGGTCAAATGTACATGAAGTTGAAGAACAGGCAAAACTAATCTATGATGACAGAAGTCAGAATAGTGGCTACCTATGGGTGGGAAGTGTGACTCAGAGGAGCCTTCTGAGTTGCTAAAAACGTCATCCTGATAAGGGTGGTAATTACATGGGTTTATATACATGCAGAAGTCATTGAGGCTGGGCTTGGTGGCTCATACTTGTGATCCCAATACTTTGGGAGGCCGAGGCAGGAGGATCACTGAAGCTCAGGAGTTTGAGATTAGTTTGGGCAACAGCTTCCTCTCTACTAATAAATAAATAAAGACATAAATAAATAATTGGCATGGTGGCAGACCTGCAGTCCCAGCTACTTGGGAGGCTGAGGTGGGGGGATAGCTTGAGCCCAGGAGTTCAAGGTTGCAGTGAGCTGTGATAGCACCACCGTGCTCCAACCTGGGAGATAGAGTGAGACCTTGTCTTAAAAATAATAATAAATAAGGTGGGGTGTGGAGGCTCACGTTGGTAATCCCAGCACTTTGGGAGGCCAAGGCAAGTGGATCACCTGAGGTCAGGAATTCGAGACCGCTTGACCAATACGGTGAAACCCCGTCTCTACTAAAAATGCAAAAATTAGCCGGGCGTGGTGGCGTGTGCCTGTAGTCCCAGCTACTCAGGATGCTGAGACAGGAGTATTTTTTGAACCCGGGAGGCGGAGGTTGCAGTGAGCTGAGATCGTGCCACTACACTCTAGCCTGGGCAACAGAGCAAGACTCTGTCTCAAAATAATAATAATAATACATAATGACTTATTTTAAAGTCATTAAGCTGAACACACTGATGTGTGCACTTTACTGTATGTGTGCTTAACTTCAATTTAATCAATGATTTAAATCTAAGAGCTAAAACTATAAACTCTTAGAAGAAATCACAGGAGTAAATCTTCATGACCTCGAATTTGGCAATGGATTTTTACATTAGACACCCAAAGCATGAGCAACAACAACAAAAAGATACATTGGACTTCATAAAAAATAGTAATGCATCATTTTATGCATCAAAGAACATTTTTCCATCTCATAAAAAAAGAGAACATTTTCAAGAATGTGAAAAGACAACTTAAAAATAAAATAAAATGTTTGAAAATCTTATAACTGATAAACGTTTAGTATCCAGAATATAAAAAGAACTCAACATGAAAAAAAAAAAAAAAAAACAATTGGCCAGGTGTAGTGGCTCATGCCTGTAATCCCAGCACTTTGGTAGGCCAAGGTGGCTAGATCACCTGAGGTCTAGAGTTCGAGACCAGCCTGACCAACATGGAGAAACCTCGTCTCTACTAAAAATACAAAATTAACCAGGTGTGGTGGCGCATTCCTGTAATCCCAGCTACTCAGGAGGCTGAGGCAAGAGAATCGCTTGAACCAGGAAGGGAGAGGTTGCGGTGAGCTGAGATTGTGCCATTGTGCTCTAGCCTGGGTGACAGAGCAAGACTCTGTCTCAAAAAAAAAAAAAAAAAAAAAAAAAAAAAAAAACCAGGGGAAGGGTGACTGAGGCCAGGTAAAGAACCCCCGCCCCAACTCCTTTTCCTCCCACTCCCACATACTACAAACCCCCAGATCCCAGGGAGGAGGCTCCAGAGGGTCTGTCCAGGGAAGGAGAGAATCTGCCCGACTTGTACTTCTGTTGGAACTCAGGCAGACTCAAAGAGGACTGAATCAGCTGAGTCGGGAGAATGCTTCAGCAGGAGCTTTGGCAGGATTTGGGGGATTTTCCCAGTAGGGCAGCTGCGCCCCACTCTTGCAGGCTGGGAGGGGCTCTGGCAGAGATGAGGCTCGGGTCACACAGCTGATTCATCTGAGGAGGGAAACTCCCCGCTCCTCTGACACACATCCCCCAGGCACCCAGGGGTAAACCTGAGGACACCCAGCTGAGAAGCCCACCAACCCCATCCTCCTTTGCTTACTGATAAAATGCCAGGGAGATAGAGTCAGGCAGGGTGACAGGGCTTAGGGGGCAACTTCCCAGGGAATAAAACCAGAGACTGGGACCAGAGAGAAAGCTGGACAAGGGCCACCTCAGGGGTCCTTTCTCACCCATTTTATAGATGAGAAAACAGGCTCAAATAGTAAAAGTAAACATGGGCTAGGTGTGGTGGCTCATGTTTATAATAACAGCAGTCTGGGAGGCCGAGGCGAAAGGATTGCTTGAGCCCAGGAGTTCAAGACCAGCCTGGGTAACACAGTGAGACCCCCATCTCTACTAAAAACAAAACAAAACAAAACAAAGCCAGGCATGGTGGCACATTCCTGTACTCCCAGCACTCAGGAGGCTAAAGGAGGAAGGTCGCTTGAGCCTGGGAGGGCAAGGCTTCAGTGAGCCACGATCCAGCAACTGCATTCCAGCCTGGCAAACCTGTCTGGAAAAGGAAAAAAAAACAAACCTGTATATAGACCTACTCTGTGCCAGGCACACCCTAAGCAGTTCAGATGCATTAACTCATTATGGTCCTCACAGACCTCCTCCTTTTACTGATGAGGAAACTGAGGCAGAAAGAGGTTAAGTAACTTGGCAACTTGGCCAAGGTCAAGGCTAGAAATGCTCTGGGGCCTGCACAACTCCCAGGAGTCCTTGTACACCCGCGTCGCAGGGAGCTCTGTCCCTGGTCCCTGAGCAGCTCCGGCCCCGAGGGGAAAGACCTTTCTGGGATGAAGTCTAAACTGGCTTCTGGGGATCTGCCCTCCTCCGACCGACTCTGCCCTCTGTATACCCTAGAGGACACGGAGGTCACCCACCAGGCCCCAGCTCCTTTCCTCCCTCCCCTAAAGGGAGAAAGCTGGTTCAGGCAGGAAAATCAGCCCAACCCTCAGAGGCCAGGAGAGGGCAGCGAAGCATTCCCGCCAAAATCTCTCCAGGGCTTTGACTCTTTTCCAAACCCCAATCCATCCTTTCCTCCCAAGTCAGAGCCTCCCTTTCCGGTCTGCCACCCGCCCCTCACAACACATGACAAACTCACACACAGACACATGCGTGCGTGCTGGGAGTCCAGCCTCCAGGCTCCTGCCCTCTGGGAACCTGGTCTGGCCCCGCTCACCTCTGCAGTGGGCCAGGGGCCTGATGGGTGTCGGAGGTGGGCTGAGAGTTGTGACTGTTTGAGATGGGGCCAGGGACCCCACACAGGCGAGCTCTGTCCCATTTGGCTCCCACTTCCAGGCTGTGTGACTCACCCCCTCACCCCCCATGACTCAGTTTACACTGGTGCCCAGAGGTCCTCCCAGGATGGGTGGGGTGGTTTGTTGGCCCAGCCCAGGCCTGCCAGCCTTTCATCCAGGATGGGTGTTTCATACCACTCCTGGCCTAGAGCAGGAGCTGGCACCCATGGGGTACTGGGCTTGGGGTATGGCCCAGGTCTGAGGAGTTAGGGGGAACCTAAGAACTGGGTAACTGGCTCCAACT
Organism: Colobus angolensis palliatus; assembly: GCF_000951035.1. Taxonomy (NCBI): domain Eukaryota; kingdom Metazoa; phylum Chordata; class Mammalia; order Primates; family Cercopithecidae; genus Colobus; species Colobus angolensis. The sequence continues at coordinate 4,181,223 of NW_012115266.1, forward strand.
CTCTGAGCCTGGGTCTGCAGGAAGCAGGAACCACTCCAAGAAACTTAAGGGGCCAGGCGGAGCGGGCAGATCCATCCCGGGCACTGACAGCAGCACCCCTGACATCGCCCTTCAGAGGAAATTGCCCATAAAGCACAAAATAAAACAGCAAGAAAATTCTCACTAACATTTATCCATCCCTTACTGTACAGGTGCCGTGCTGAGCACTGTCCATGCCGTATCAGTCA
>NW_012115266.1:4185343-4191662 GCF_000951035.1 Colobus angolensis palliatus
TCTCAAAAAAAAAAAAAAAAAAAAACTCAATGAGATACCACTGCATACCCTCTAGGATGTCTTTAATACAAAAAATGGAAAACGACAAGGGTTGACAAGGGTTTGGAGAAATTAGATCCCTCGTGCATTGCTGGTGGAAACGTAGAATGGTATAGTCTCTTTGTAAAACAGTCTGGCAGTTCCTCAGAAGATTACCATGTAACCCAGTAATTCCACTCTTAGGTATATATTCAAGAGAAATGAAAACATATATCCACACAATAACTTGTACAGAAATGTACATAACCGCATTATTCAAAATAGTCAAACAGTGGAAATATCCCATGTCCATCAACTTATGAATAAAAAAATGGTTATATATACTCAGCCATAAAAATGAGCAAAGTACTGATACATATTATAACATGAATGAGCCTTGAAAATGTCATGCTGGCTGGGTGCGGTGGCTCACACCTGGAATCCTAGCAGTTTGGGAGGCTGAGGCAGGCAGATAACTTGAGGTCAGCAGTTTGAGACCAGCCTGGCCAACCTGATGAAACCCTCTCTCTACTAAAAATACACAAATTAGTCAGGTGTGGTGGCAGGTGCCTGTAATCCCAGCTACTCCGGAGGCTGAGGCAGGAGGATCACTTGAGGAGTGCAAGAGGCAGAGGTTGCAGTGAGCCAAGATAAGGCTACTGCACTCCAGTATGGGTGACAGAACAAGACTCCATCTAAAAAAGAAGAAAGAAAGAAAGGAAAAAAAAAGAGAAAATGTTATGCTAAGTAAAGAAATCAGACAAAAGACCACATGATATATGAGTCCATTTACTTGAAATGCCCAGAATGAGCAAATCCATAGAGACAGGAAGCAAATTAGTGGTACCAGGGGATGAGGGAAGGGGAAAATAGGGAGTCATTACTTCATAGGTGTGGGGTGTTTTCTGGAGTGATGAAGTTTAGAAACTAAAGAAAGGTGGTGGTTGTACAACATTGTGAATGTAATAAATGGCACTGCAGTGTATACTTTAAAGTAGTTAATTGTTTGCTACATGAATTTAATCTCAAGTAAAAACGTAAACTTCAAAGGCCAGGCGCGGTGGCTCATGCCTGTAATCCCAGCAATTTGTGAGACCGAGGCAGGCAGATTGCTTGAGTCAAAAAAAATTAGCTGGGTGTGGTGGCACGCGCCTGTAGCCCCAGCTACTCGGGAGGCTGAGAAGCGAGGATTGCTTGAGCCCAGCAGGTTGAGGCTGCAGTGAGCTGTGATCTTGCCACTGCACTCCAGCCCAGGCATCAGAGTGAGACCCTACCTCAAACCAACCAACCAACCAAACAAAAACAACATAAACTTCAATGAAAGAGTGAATAGAAACTGATAAACATAAATATCACCTCCAATGCCCTGGCCACACTGAGAACCCTCCTTTCCTTCACTACAGTCCCAAAAGGTGGGGATTCTCTGGGACTTAGAGAGGGGAAGGGACTGAGCCAGTCTTACAGAGCCACCAAGGCACAGTGGCAGAGTCTCTCAGGCCTCCCTGCCCCCAAACTTCCAGCGATGGCTATGGCCCCCTGGGGTTCTCTCCCGGCCTCCCTCAGTGGAAGCTGGTGAGGTCAGAGGCCAGGAACGTTTCTACGGCCACAAGGCTGGGGTTAGTGATTGAGGAGGTTGGAATGTGCTCCCTCTGAAAGGACCTCCTTGTGGCTCCAGCGACGGTTAGAGCAGGAAGAGACTTTCAAAGTCATGTAATCACACACACACACACACACCCCAGACCTGAAACCCTGCTCCCTCCGTTGCCCCAGTGGCCCCAGCATCCACTGCTTGGGGGCGGTGGGGTCGGGTGCAGGGTGATGTTTCTGGAGCAGGCAAGCGAACACAGTCAAGGCTGACCTGTGTCATCCCTCCCCTGGTTACCTGTGTTACACTTGACCTGGTCCAGGTCGGGCTCTGCCAAGAAGTTGAGGTATCAGTGTGTGTGTATGTGCAGGCACATGTGTGTGCACATGTGCCGTATGAGTGCCTTCACGTGTGATCAGTCCCAAAGGTTCCCACCCCTGGGGCTTTTTATTAACATGTGAATTCATCTTCACTGCTATTTGTCAATTTTTTTTTTTTTTTTTTTGACGGAGCTTCACTCTGTCACCCAGGCTGGAGTGCAGTGGTGCAATCTTGGCTCACTGCAACTTCCGCCTCCTGGGTTCAAGCGATTCTCCTGCCTCAGCCTCCCAAGCAGCTGGGACTATAGGCATGGGCCACAATGCCCAGCTAATTTTTGTATATTTAGTAGAGACAGGGTTTCACCATATTGGCCAGGTTGGTCTCTAAATCCTGACCTCATGATCCACCTGCCTCGGCCTCCCAAAGTGCTGGGATTACAGGCGTGAGCCACAGCACCCAGCCTATGTGTCAAATTCTTACTATGTGTTGTGCTAAGCATGTGACATTATTTGTGTCCTCCAACAACCCTTGAGATAGTTATCATTATGTCTCCATTTCACAGATAAAGAAAGAGGCTCTGAGAGATTGTGTGCCTCATCTAGGTCACACAATTGGTGAGCAGCCTAACCACATTCAAACCCAGACCCCAGAGCTGTCTGACCCCAGCACGGGTGTTCTGTCCACGGATCACACTGCCTCAGAAACACTTTCCTCTCCTTTCTGTCTGTCTCTCTCTTTCTCTCTCTGTCTTTCTGTCTCTGTCTCTCTCTCTCTCTCTCTCACACACACACACACACACACACACACACACAGATCATGATGACCAGAGGATGACAAACATTGGGTCGTTCAAAGGCAAAGGAGAGGCACCAGGTTGGTAATGACTTTCTGAGTGCACAACACTTTACAGCTTACAAAGCACTTTCACATCTGTGATCTCATTTGATCCCACAACAGCTCCATGAGATCAGCAGCGAGGCCCAATTGAGGGAAGGTGACCTGCCCAGTGTCACACAGACGGAAAATGGTAGCTCTGGAACTAGAACCCCAGGGTCAAACTGGCCTTCCTGGCTCTAAGTACCGAGTGCACCCATAGACTGCTGGCCTGTGTTCCCAAGGAAAGTAGCCCAGAGGGAAAAGCTAGAGCTGATGAAATGGAAGGACCGATGGAGAAGCAGGAGAGCCCAGCCCTCTTGATCTATTTACTTTGAGTCTTGCTCTGTCCCCCAGGCTGGAGTGCAGTGGCACAGTCACAGCTCACCACAGCCTCGACCTCCCTGGCTCAAGCCATCCTCCCTCTTCAGCCTCCAGAATAGCTGGGACCACAAGGCAGGAGTACCACCATGTCCGGAAAAATTTTGTGTGTCTTTTTTTTTTTTTCCTTTTTGTGGAGAACGGGGGTCTCGCTATATTACCCAGGCAGGTCTCGAACTCCTGGACTCAAGCTATCCTCCCGCCTCTGCCTCCCTGAGAGCTGGGATTACAGGCGTGAGCCACTACGCCCGGCGAAAATTTTTAATTTTTTGTAGAGATGGGATCTCCAATGGTTCTTTTCTGCCTTGGCCTCCCAAAGTGCTAGGATTACAGGCATGAGCCACCACCCCTGGCCCCAGCCCTCTTTCTGTAGTCGTGTGACAACTGGCAGCTCAGTACTCCATCTGGGCCTCAGTTTCCTCATCTATAGATGGAAGTAATCAGAGAAGAGCTTTGGGATGGTACCTAGCACTGACATTCTGGATGTGCAACAAGATGTCTGTGAAGGTGTAAGGGCTTTGAAAAATCTTGGCTGAGCCTGGGCTTGGAGCGCCCATGGCTGTGACTTGGCAACCTGTGCCAGCTACTCACTTAGCAACCTTGAGCAATTCATTTCAGCATCTCCTAGCCTCAGTTTCCCCATCTGTAAAACGGATGAGGATGATACCTGCCTCCCAAGCACGTTTGGCCATGGCCTCACATTCACTCGCCTTTGACATACTCTCCAAACAAGACTGGTGGCCACACAGCCTCCGAAAGGCACTGACAGTAAAGAAGATGGCGTTTATCAGACCTCAGGACACCTGTAGTAGCCCTGAATTAAAACTCGTTATGGTTCCTGAAATTATCCTGAGTAATACAAGTATATTGCATTGTATGTGTGGTTAGTTCAAAGCATTACCTTATCGTAAACATTTAAAATATACCACCCATCCTGGGCAACATGGCAAGACCCAATCTCTACAAAAAACACAAAAATTCCCCGGGCATGGTGACGCGTGCCTGTAGTCCCACTTACTTGGAGGGGGCGCTGAGGCAGGAGAATCCCTTGACTTCAGGAAGTTGAGCCTGCAGTGCGCCGAGATCGGGCCACCGCACTCCAGCATGAGTGACAGAGACCCTGTCTCAAAAATATAAAGTAAAATAAAATATGCCACCATTTTTGTAACCCTGGTTTGTCATTTATTCACTTTTCATATACTCGAAGCCTTAAAACAAGGCCAGTGGAAAGATCTCACTCCACGAAGCTTTGGGTGGTGGATGGCGTGGCTCCTAGAGATGTGACTCTTTCGCGCTATTTTGTGGGAGCAGAAACGGAGGCTAGCCCAGGTCGCGAGAGGGCTGGGGCGGTGCGCGGACTTGGGCAGGTGCGTCAGTCCGCGGGGGAACCCGGGCTCCACCTGGGCGTGGCGAGGAAGTTGCACCATGTATGGGCAGCTACGTCAGGGGGGCGGGCCCGCAGCCACCGGGGAACGCCGAGCCGGGCCCATCCCAGTGAAAAAGCTGCCGCCGGACTGGGGGAGGTGTCGCCAAGTTCGGGACCGACGGGCCAAGGCTGCGCGTCTCGCGGGTGGAGCCTGGAGGTGACCGCGCCGCTGCAACGCCCCCACCCCCCGCGGTCGCAGTGGTTCAGCCCGAGAACTTTTCATTCATAAAAAGAAAAGACTCCGCACGGCGCGGGTGAGTCAGAACCCGGCAGCCGTGGACCCCGCGAAGCCGCCAGCCCCGGGGATGTTCCGAGACTTCGGGGAACCAGGCCCGAGCTCCGGGAACGGCGGCGGGTATGGCGGCCCCGCGCAGCACCCGGCCGCAGCGCAGGCAGCCCAGCAGGTGAGAGGGGCCCATCGCCGGGGGGTCCTCCGGGAGGACGGCGCGTGGGAGGCCTGGTCAACTGCCGCACACTCCGGGACTGGAGCCGGGAAGCGGAGTCTGGGCCGGGCTGGGGGCCTGGGCGAGGATCCTGCCCCTCGCCGTCCGGGGCCAGTTGCCCCCACTGCGCAGCGGGTGGCAGAGACCCGCGAACTCCCCTTCTCCCCGCCGCCCCCTTCTCCCTTGCAGTCCGCGTCCGTGCCTCTGTCTCCTTGCCCGCTTTCTCTCCTCCTGCCCACCTCTGACTTCTGCGTCCACCCTGCTTCAGAAGGGGCGTGGGCGCCTGGGTTGGCCGCCCCGACGGCTCAGAGGGTCTCTTCGCCTTGGGCTGAATTCCTGGGATCTGGAGTCTGGGCCGGGGTGAGATGTCCCAACACGGGAGGGAGGCGAGATCCGTCGGTAGAGCAGCTGGGCCAGGATGGAAGTCCCGGCCCGGTCTGCCACCGTCCGCGTGTCCGTCTGTCTGTTTGTCCTTCGCCCCTCCGTCGCCAAGTCCCTATCGTTTCTCTGCCTGGGGAGCCCCGGGGGGTCCGGGCAGTGGAATCTGCCAGGTCCCCGGAGACCGGCCCTCGACCCCTTTGCCGAATGCGGCGAATAGAGACCTCGAGGTTCCGGGACGTGCGCGGGGTCAGGCTGCGGGCGACTCTCGTGACCCCGCTCCCGGCCCTTAACGGCGCCCGCTGCCCGCCGGGGGCACCCGGGACGCTGCAGGTGCCCGCTTCCTGTCGAGGGGCTGCGAGCACGTGTCGGCAGGGGAGGGAAGGAGGGGCGTCCGTTCCGCCGAGTCACGGCGGCCGAGTCACGGCGGCTGAGTCACCCGGGGCGCCCCTCCCTTCCTGGCCCGGAGCGGCCCGGGCCCGGACAACCTCGGGAGTGGGAGATGCCGCCGGCGGTGCCCTGGACCCGGAACTGGGGTCACTGGGCCGCCGGGCCTGCAGCGCTTGGGCTCGGGCTACTGCTGTCGGGACTTGCCTGGGCTTGTGGGGCGCTTCCCGGACGATCGGGCGCCCACACCCAGGGCCCAGCGGCAGAGCTCGAACCCACTTCTCCTAGAACACTGAGCCCCATCCCAACCCACTCCTCAGATAACTGGTTGATAGAATCGGAACAGGGACGTCGTGCTGGGCGCTTGCCACATCATTTACCGTATTTCACAGAGTCGAAGACCTCATCGATTGAAAAAAACCCACCATAACTTTATGCTACTAATTTTCTTTCTTTCTTTCTTTCTTTCTTTCTTTCTTTCTTTCTTTCTTTCTTTCTTTCTTTCTT
>NW_012115266.1:4192627-4195422 GCF_000951035.1 Colobus angolensis palliatus
GTGGTGCACGTCGGTAGTCCTAGCTACTTAGGAGGCTAAAGTGGGAGGATTGCTTGAGCCCGCAGGTCACTGCACTCCAGCCTGGGCAACAGAGTGAGTCCCTGTCTCAAGAAAAAAAAAAAGCACTGGGATGGCCTGAACCCACAGCAGTGACTCTTTCCTGCCTCAGCCCCTCTGCACTGGGCACCTGCCACTTACCAGACTGTCGCACACATTCTCTCACTTGATTCTCACAGCCTCCCCATGAGATGGGAGCTGTAATTATCTTCTTCGTGCAAACAGGTGCAGGAGTGGGTAAGAGACCAGCTGCTGGGCTCAAATACTGTTTCCTACTCACTGGCTCTGTGTCTGTGGACAACTGTTCTCCTGTCTGAAAATGAAGATACTAGGCTGGGTGTGGTGGCTCAAGCCTGTAATCCCAGCACTTTGGGAGGCCAAGGCGGGTGGATCACCTGAGGTTGGGGGTTGGAGACCAGCCTGGCAAACATGGTAAAACCCTGTCTCTACTAAAAATACAAAAATTAGCTGGGCGAGGTGGTGCACACCTGTAATTCCAGCTACTCGGGAGGCTGGGGCAGGAGGATCACTCAAACTTGGGAGGCACAGGTTGCAGTGAGCCAAGATCATGCCACTACACTCCAGCCTGGGCAACAGAGTGAGCCTCCATCTCAAAAAAAAAAAGAAAAAAGAAAAGAAAATGAAGATACTACTGTGCCAATGATATGAGTCAGTATTTGTAAAGTGGTTAGAACAGTTCCTGGCAGTTTATACTTTATAAATGTTAACTCTAATGGGGAAACGGGGGCACAGAAAGGTTATGTGACCTGCCCAAAACCACACAGCTGATGAGCAGGGATTTGCCACCAGGTCAGTCTCTGACTGCCAGGCTGTGTTCTTTCTGTTCTCAGAGCTAGCCTGTACATTGAAGGTAGACAGCAGTGTAGCCTCTGCCCAGTGGAAGCCCCTCAATCCACATGGACCTCATCTGTGGCCTTCCATTTCTTATTCCTTAGAAGTTCCACCTCGTGCCAAGCATCAACACCATGAGTGGCAGTCAGGAGCTGCAGTGGATGGTACAGCCTCATTTCCTGGGGCCCAGCAGTTACCCCAGGCCTCTGACCTACCCTCAGTACAGCCCCCCACAACCCCGGCCAGGAGTCATTCGGGCCCTGGGGCCGCCTCCAGGGGTACGTCGAAGACCTTGTGAACAGGTAAGGCACAGAGGCATTGCAGTGGTTCCAACTCCACCCAGGAGTGCTAGAGTGCAGAGAAGCTCCTGCCAGAAAGGAGAACGTAGGGCTAGGAGAGAGTGAGGTAGGCTATGGGTGACTAGCCCAAGGCAGTAGGAGTGATGGGAGCCCCACGGGAGGCCCAGAGGATACAACAGTCACTTCTGGATCCGGGAAAGCTTCCTGGAAAAGGTGGCATATTAGCCTAGAAGGATGGGTAGGACTGGCAGAGGCAGAGAGGAAGGAAAGTACATTCCAGGTAGAGAGGGATGGCAGGAGCAAGGATGGAGGTGGAGGCAAGAACATGTAACGTGCGCACATGGAATGGCGAGGGGGTCTCCACCTACCAACATGCATAGAGGGGACGCTTATGTTGTCTGGGAGAGAACAGTAACAAGAGGGTTCCCTTCAGCTACTCCCTCAGTCTCAGTTTCCCTGTCTCATTTAATCCCCACGAAATCTCTCTGGGGAATGTACCCTGGTTTTCCCCATCTTCCACCAAGGAAATGAAGGCACAGAGGGGTAGTCACTTGCCCAAGATCACACAAGTAGTGAGTAATGGCACAGAACTGGCCTTGGCTCCAGGTCTATCCAACTCTGAAGTGAGATCCTAACAACCAAGCCAAGGCCAGGTGCAGTAGCTCATGCCTGTAATCCCAGCACTTTGAGAGACCTAGGCAGGAGGATCACTTGAGGCCAGGAGTTAAAGACTAGGCTGGGCAACATAGAGAGACCGTGTCTCTACCGAAAAAGACAAAATAAAATAAAACCCCCAAAACTAATCACCAAGCCACTCTGTCTCACTGGGAGCTAACAGAAGGCTCAAAGTAGAGCTAACAGAATTCTTGGCTCCCCAAAGCCCTTACCAAAATAAGTGAATGGCGAGTCTTTAAAGGAGTGGCTCTCTTTCCTCTCCATAGGGCATTTTGGTGTGGGAGACTATAGGGGATGAGTTTAAAAAGCTTGGTTGGCAGGTAGAGGATGGGGGGAGAGGTTAGGGCTCTGGGAAAGATGAGAGATAGCCAGGGACAGGTTTCCCAGAACAGGATGTCTGGCTTTTGTGGTGAGGAGGGACTGTGGTGTGAGCCACAGAAGTGGGCCAGGGGTAAACCCTCTTGTGCATCCTTCCTTCAGCCTGGTTCTGCGGGTGACCCTTTGATCCTGAGTTCTCCAGGTAGGGCTGTGAGCTGTGAGTTGGATCCTTTCGGCGAAATGGTCTCACTCATCTGGCCTGTCACTCAATGTGGAATAGAGTGAGTGGGTTCTATGGGTTGTAAGTCCTACTCTGGAACCATAAGCAAGTTATCCTCCGTGGGCTTCAGTTTTTCATGGAAAGTTGGGTTAAGATTACAGTGCTCACGCCTGTAATCCCAGCACTTTGGGAGGCCGAGGCGGGCAGGTCATGAGGTCAGGAGATTGAGACCGTCCTGGCTAACATGGTGAAACCCCCTTTCTACTGAAAAATACAAAAAGCCCGGCGTGGTGGTGGGCGCCTGTAGTCCCAGCTACTCGGGAGGCTGAGGCAGGAGAATGGCGTGAACCCAGGAGGCAGAGCTTGCAGTGAGC
>NW_012115266.1:4196037-4204384 GCF_000951035.1 Colobus angolensis palliatus
AAAAAAAAAAATCTATGTTTAAAAAAAAAAAAGGAGGCCAGGTGTGGTGGCTCCCGCTGGTAATCCAAGCTTTCTAGGAGGCCAATGCAGGAGGATCCCTTGAGTCCAGGAGTTCCAGACCAGCCTGGGCAACATAGCAAGACCCCGTCACTACAAAAAAAAAAAAGGCCAAGCACAGTGGCTCATGCCTGTAATCTCAGCACTTTGGGAGGCTGAGGAGGGTGGATCACCTGAGGTTAGGAGTTCAAGACCAGCCCGGCCAAAATGGTGAAACCGCATCTCTACTAAAAATACAAAAATTAGCCAGGTGTGGTGGTGTATGCCTGTAATCCCAGCTACTTGGGAGGCTGAGGCATGAGAATCACTCGAATCCAGTAGATGGAGGTTGCAGTGAGTAGAGATCAGGCCAATGCAGTCCAGCTTGGGAAAGAGTGAGACTCTGTCTAAAAAAAAAAAAACAAAAAACAAAAAATGGCAGGCGCGGTGGCTCATGCCTGTAATCCCAGCACTTTGGGAGGCCGAGGTGGGCAGATTATGAGGTCAGGTCAGGTGATCGAGACCATCTTGGCTAACATGGTGAAACCCCATCTCTACTAAAAATACAAAAAATTAGTTGGGTGTGGTGGCGGGCGCCTGTAGTCCCAGCTACTCAGGAGGCTGAGGCAGGAGAATGGCGTGAACCCGGGAGGCGGAGCTTGCAGTGAGCCAAGATCAGGCCACCGCACTCCAGCCTGGGCGACAGAGCAAGACTCCGTCTCAAAAAAAAAAAAAAAAAAAAGCCGGGCGTGGTGGCTCACACCTGTAATCCCAGCACTTTGGGAGGCTGAGGTGAGCGGATCACGCGGTCAGGAGATTGAGACCATCCTGGCTAACACGATGAAACCCCACCTCTACTAAATATACAAAAAATTAGCCAAGCGAGGTGGTGGGCGCCTGTAGTCCCAGCTACTGGGGAGGCTGAGGCAGGAGTATGGTGTGAACCCGGGAGGCGGAGCTTGCAGTGAGCCAAGATCGTGCCACTGCACTCCAGCCTGGGCAACAGAGTGAGACTCTGTCTCAAAAAAAAAAAAAAAACTTTGCATATTCTCAGTGAAAAAACAAGAATCTATATAAAGTACTTGGTTGGCACATAGTAGGTTTCCAACACATTGCAACTTAATCAGCAGCACTCATTAATCCCTCCTAGTGCTTACAGCTCTTGGAAGAGGAGACTTGGTTGTCCAGAGATCCAGAAGGATGAGGGTCCTGCAAAGAGGGTGCTGAGGGGGAAAGGTCACTTCTGGCTGGGGAATAAGAGGGTTTCCTGGAGGCAGGAACATCTTAGTTGAGTCCTGAGAGATAAGGAGGGTTAGGGTTTGTGGAAGGGGAGGGCATTATGGGAGAGGAATGTGCACTAAAGCTAGGTGTGAGGAGGAAATTTTATCAATTCAAGCAGACAGTGCCTCAGTGCAGAGAACTGGTTGGGTGCAGTGATCCCTAAATCACAGGCTGAGGGGGCCCTGCCATTACCTCTGCCAGGGTCCTACCACTGGGCCACCGTGAGGGGCAAGTGCCAGGCAACCAGTGGCCCAGGGTCCTCCTCACTGCCAGTCTCACCCCCAGATCAGCCCCGAGGAAGAGGAGCGCCGACGAGTAAGGCGCGAGCGGAACAAGCTGGCTGCGGCCAAGTGCAGGAACCGGAGGAAGGAACTGACCGACTTCCTGCAGGCGGTGAGCACCAGCCCTGGTCCACCGAACTCTGAGGGACCCTGTCTCCCAGGAGCCCCCAAAGCCCCAGTATATGTAGCCCCTTCCCCACCATCCTAGCTCCTTGTCCAAGGGGCAGTCCTGGGAAAATGATGAGGAAAAATTGATTAAAAATTGACAGCAGCATGTCTCACTGGCGGCAGAGCAGAGCTGAAGCTCAGCCAGCAATTTCCTTTTTTTTTTGAGACAGTCTTGCTCTGTCACCCAGGCTGGAGTTCAGTGGCGAGATCTCGGCTTATGGCTCACTGTGACATTTGTCTCCCAGGCTCGAGCAATTCTCATGCCTCAGCCTCCTGAGTACTGGGACTACAGGCACCTGCCACCCTACCCGGCTAATTTTTATATTTTTAGTAGAGACAGGGTTTCGCCATGTTGGCCAGGCTGGTCTCAAACTCCTGACCTCAAGTGATCCACCCGCCTCAGCCTCCCAAAGTACTGGGATTACAGGCCTGAGCCACCGCCCCGTGCCAGCAATCTCCTAAAACGCCTGGGCCTGATGGGAGTCGTGCCCATTTTCTCCCAGGGGCTCATGGGAATTGCAGTCCAGACTTGCTGGGGACTCTCCACTGCCCCCCTTCTCTCCCCACCCAACCCCAGCTCCTCAGAACCCTGAGCCCAAACATCTGAGGCTTCAGGGTATTCAGCCCTCACCTTCCTGACTCCTCTCCTGATCTTCTACAGGAGACTGACAAACTGGAAGATGAGAAATCTGGGCTGCAGCGAGAGATTGAGGAGCTGCAGAAGCAGAAGGAGCGCCTGGAGCTGGTGCTGGAAGCCCACCGACCCATCTGCAAAATCCCCGAAGGAGCCAAGGAGGGGGACACAGGCAGTACCAGTGGCACGAGCAGCCCGCCAGCCCCCTGCCGCCCTGTACCTTGTATCTCCCTTTCCCCAGGGCCTGTGCTTGAACCTGAGGCACTGCACACCCCCACACTCATGACCACACCCTCCCTAACTCCTTGCACCCCCAGCCTGGTCTTCACCTACCCCAGCACTCCTGAGCCCTGTGCCTCAGCTCATCGCAAGAGTAGCAGCAGCAGCGGAGACCCATCCTCTGACCCCCTTGGCTCTCCAACCCTCCTCGCTTTGTGAGGCACCTGAGCCCTACACCCTGCAGGTGCCACCCTAACCAACGTCTTCTCCCCTTCCCCCACCGGTCCAGCTGGCCTGGACAGTATCCCACATCCAACTCCAGCAGCTTCTTCTCCATCCCTCTAATGAGACTGACCATATTGTGCTTCACAGTAGAGCCAGCTTGGGACCACCAAAGCTGCCCACTGTTTCTCTAGAGCTGGCCTCTCTAGCACAATTTGCACTAAATCAGAGACAAAATATTTCCCATTTGTGCCAGAGAATTCCTGGCAGCCCAGAGACTTCGTAGATCTTTAGAGGTCCTCTGGAGCCCTAACCCCTTCCAGGTCACTGCCACACTATCCATCACCCTCTTCCTGTGATCCACCCAACCCTACCCCCGACAGAAGGTGCCACTTTGCCCACCTAGAACACTAACTCACCAGCCCCACTGCCAGCAGCAGCAGGTGATTGGACCAGGCCATTCTGCCGCCCCCTCCTGAACCGCACAACTCAGGAGGTGCCCACGGCTTCTGTGATGAGCAGATCTGCGGATCTCAGCTTTGAGAAGCCTTCAGCTCCAGGGAATCCAAGCCTCCACAGCGAGGGCAGCTGCTATTTATTTTCCTAAAGAGAGTATTTTTATACAAACCTACCAAAATGGAATAAAAGGCTTGAAGCTGTGGCCTGAGCGCCTCACTGGACCCCAAGGCCAATGGGAGAGTATTTGAGCCCTAGGTCCCAGCCTTAGCTTTACAGACTCACTGCATGACCTTGGACAAATTCTTTGATATTTTTGGACTTTGTCTTATCTGACAAGTGGGGCTACATCCGCTCGGCCTCATCTCCAGGACTGAGAGGAGAGAGTCCTCTGGGGTAAAAGCGAAGAGGCTTACCATCCCTCTTCCCACAGTGCTGGGAGCCCACAGTGCTGTTGCGTGTGCCACGGTGGGGCGCTGTTATGCCCCCTTCCAGCCACAGAAGAGGGGGCCGAGTGGTTCTAGGCCCCCAGCAGCTGCTTCCTGCCCCATTGTCTTGAACAGGAAGGAGACGGGAGGGGAGCTGGAGCCACTTCAGGGGCTGGATTATGGCCGGTCCCGGCGCCCGATGGGGGAAGTCTGCTTTACCACTGCCCTGCATCCCACCCCAGGCTCGAAGTAATGGGGGAATCATTAGTTCTGCAGTCCTTCTGGATGGGAATGGTACCCAGTTTCAGCACCCCACCCTCGCCCCCCAACCCCGGCGAGTACCAAACAGACTCTGCCCAGGCCGCGGGCTCCGCTTCCGTCCGGGTTTATTACCCCCAATCCAACCCCCAGCAAGTCCCTCCGCTCCAGCCTTCAGTCCCCCTGCTGCCCTGCCAGCAAGAGCGAGGGGCCCTTCTCGGTGTCAGGATTTCTTAGTCCATGCCAGCGACCCCTCTTGCGCAGCCAGGACGGCGTCCAGGTCCCGAGGTCCACAGCGGTCCCGGGGCTCGGGGAGCAATCCAGGCGGACATCGGCGTGGAGGAGGCAGTGCCTTCAGTCATCGGGGGAACAGGCCAGGGGCAACTGATCCGGACTGCCCACGCTGCCGGTGCTGGAGCTTCCATCGCCTAGGTCGCGGGGCCCACACGGGGGCAGGGCAAGCTCGGGTGCTGGCCCGGCGCCTGAGCCCCCCGCGCCGCCAGGGCCGCCGCGGGGGCCCCATTCTTCGCCCAGCGCCAGGCAGAGCTCCTTAAGCGCCAGGTTCTCCCGCAGCAGCTCCTCCTGGCGGCCCTCCAGCTCGGCCAGCTTCTGCCAACAGCCGCCCAGGTCCTCGCGAACTGCCCGGGATGCTTGGGTCCCGAAGAGCTGCCACTGGCGCGCGGCGCGCCGCCCGCGCTGGCGCTCCGAGTCCAGGAAGCAGCAGAGGTCGCGCAGCTCACGGTTTTCTGCCTGCAGACGCCGGTTGAGCTGCTTGAGTTCGCGGATCTCGCCCAGGTGGCCCTGCAGCTGCCGATTCACCTCCTGCATGAGGCGGCCACGCTGCACCAGTGCCGCCAGGCGCGCCGCCTCCTCCCTCCGCAGGCGCCGCACTAGCTCTTCCTTGCCCAGCGCCGCCATCTCCTCGTCCGTCAGCTCCTCCAGGCCGCCTGCCTCGGCCTCCATGGCTGGTCAGGCCACTGGAGCATCGCCCGCCCGCCACCGCGACCCAGGAGCCCCACGTCGGGCCCGGCGCCACTCACGGTTGGGCTCCGGCTCCGCGCGCGGCAGGCAGTGGCCAAGGCAGCGTAGGCTGCAGCAGCTACCCCGGCTGGGCACGCGGCGGGGCGCGCGCCGGGGCGGGGCCGCACGTCGTTATGGAAGGACAGCCAATCCGGGGAAACGTCCCCGGAAAGGGGCGGGGCCTGAGCTCAGGGGGCCCCTTCCCCACCCACTCCTAGTGTTATTGATCCTCGATGTCCAGGAAGGCCCGCATCATCGCCCTCCGCACCGGTCTCAACCCGAAACTAGGAGCTTCGAACCTCCAAGTACGGGATCGCCCTAAGCTCGAGCCTAGGCCTCTCGGCTCTTCTGAGAACCAAGATTTAGGCGTCCGCCCCTGACTCCTGCTCATCCCCGACGGAAGTCAGATGGACCGCTCTCCAGTCCCTCTTTACCTTTGATCAAATTCGAAAGTCTGGGCTCACTAAGGATTGCTCCCGGTTCCTCGGAACCCTAAGTCCAAACGTTCTAGCTCACCGTTAGACTACTATCCCTCCCAGGGAGCGTTTCTTGCCTGGGGGGAGGAACATACAGGATTCGTTTGTTCAATAAACGTTTTTAATGTGCAAGGCCCATGCAGAAATAAATTTAACCAAAATACTGATTCCATCCTCAAGGAGGACGCAGTCTGTCCAGGAGGACAAGCTGTGTTAAACAAGAAACAAATCGGGGAGAAGTATGGTCTGAGGGTCCTTAAGAGGATTCCCAAAAGGGATGCTATCCAAGAGGCTCTGGTAGATCCACAGGACTTTGCCCAGTAAAGAGCTATTTCAGGAAGAGAGAATAACAAGGTGAAAGACACTGGTGCCCGACAGAGCTTAGCTGCTCTAGGAACAGTGAGGATAGCTTGATGGTTTTTGAAAAGCAGATGTGTCCAGAAAACGCTGAGAGAGACAGTGAGGCTTCAAGGGTAGGTAAAAGCCAGATTCTTAAGAACTTCCAGTACTAGGTTGGAGCATTTCCAAAGGCCAGTAAGGATGTTAAGCAAGGGAGTAACATTTGTAAGGATGTTAAGCAAGGGAGCAATATTCTAAGATGTGCATTTGGCCGGGCGCAGTGGCTCACGCCTGTAATCCCAGCACTTTGGGAAGCCGAGGCGGGCGGACCACGAGGTCAGGAGATCGAGACCATCCTGGCTAACACAGTGAAACCCCATCTTTACTAAAAATACAAAAAAGAAAGTAGCTGGGCGTGGTGGCGGGCGCCTGTAGTCCCAGCTACTGGGGAGGCTGAGGCAGGAAAATGGCGTGAACCCGGGAGGCGGAGCTTGCAGTGAGCTGAGATAGCTAGCGCCACTGCACTCCAGCCTGGGCTACAGAGCTAGACTCCGTCTCAAAAAAAAAAAAACCAAAAAAACAAAAAACAAATATATATACACACACACACACACACACACACATATATATATGCATTTAACTGGCTAAGATGGTGAAACCCCGTTTCTACTAAAAATACAAAAATTAGCCGGGCGTGGTGGGAGGAGCCTGTAATCCCAGCTACTCCATAGGCTGAGGCAGAGAATTGCTTGAACCCGGGAGGCGGAGGTTGCAGTGAGCCGAGATCGCGCCACTACACTCCAGCCTGGGCGACAGAGCGAGAAGGCTCTGTCTAAAAAAAAAAAAAAAAAAAAAAAGTATTAAAAAGATTGGGCCGAACCCTGTGTGGGCCGAACCCTGCTGGGAGGGGACATAAACAGGGAGATTGGTAACTGTGACAAGGAGCAAGGAGGGCTAAGCAGAAAAACGGCTGGGGCAGTGTCAGTGGGGGTGGAGAGGACAAACAGATACTAGAAATATTCGGGAGGCAAATCAGCCGAACTGAATGTGGGGAGAGAGGAGTCTGGGAGAACGCCCAGGTTTCTCCTATGAGAACTGGTGGATGTTAGGGTTGTCACTGAGATAGCGACGCAGGAAAGAAACAAATGGGGAGAGCGAGAGGTCTGTCTAGAATATGTTGAGCTTTTGAGGGGCTTACGGGAAGAGTGTGGACGGACTTGGCCAACAGGCGGCCCCTCCGGATGTGAACTTCCAGGCGGAGCTCAGAGGGGCAGAATTAGAGACGTCAGTAGCTCGTGGGGATGGGGGTGTGATTAAAACCAAGGTGGGAGCAGGCGCCCCAGGCCCAGGAGAGGTGCTCATGCGCAGGATGGACAAAAGGGTCTCCAGCAAGAGCCCGAGGAAGTCGGGCCATACCCCATTTTTGCGGAGAAGAGATTTGGTACAGAGCCCTGTGAAACCCCCTAAGTTTAGGATACAGGTCAAACTTAGGAGGTCCCGAAGAGGGGAGAGAAGGTGGGAGAAAAGCCAGGAGGAAGTGAGGGGAGAGGTTGCGGGGACCGTGGAGACGAAAGGAGGAATTCGCTTCGTGCTCCTGCAGACCGCCGAGGGGAAGACAGGACGCAGGAGCCTGGGACTCCCCCTGCCGGCGGGAGGAAGCGTTGCTCCTCTGCGCAGTCCTCCCCCTCTCTTCCCTCGCCGCTCCCGCCCCGTCTCCGCCCCCACTGGCTGTGTCCCGGAAGTGGTCCTATGCTGGGTCCGCATGCCAGGAGCGGAATCTCGGCACTCCCGGAAGTGGCCTGGAGGCGGCGCGCCAGGCCCGAGCGGTGCTCACTCCTGCTCGGGGCGCTGCGGCCCCGGGCGTCGCCATGACCAGCGAGCTGGACATCTTCGTGGGGAACACTACCCTTATCGACGAGGACGTCTATCGCCTCTGGCTCGATGGTTACTCGGGTCCGTGAGGGGCGTGTGGGGAAGCCCGTCAGCGGAGCGGTTGTTTTGAATGGGAGAGGGGGCGGGGCTAGGACTTGGGCATCCTTTAGGGAAGTGGGCAAGCGCCTGGGAATAAGGGGTGTTATAGGGGTAGAGGATGGAATCCCTTAAGGGCTTCTGGCGTCGGCGGGGCGGGCCCTGATGCTAGCGCCCACTTTCCAGTGACCGACGCGGTGGCCCTGCGGGTGCGCTCGGGAATCCTGGAGCAGACGGGCGCCACGGCAGCAGTGCTGCAGAGCGACACCATGGACCATTACCGCACCTTCCACATGCTGGAGCGGCTGCTGCACGCACCACCCAAGCTACTGCACCAGCTCATCTTCCAGATTCCGCCCTCCCGGCAGGCACTACTCATCGAGAGGTGCTCACCCTGTGGGATGGTGGAGACATCAACCAGTCTGACTGTATACCCATTTTCCCGGCTGAAACAGGCCCAGGGAGGGATGGGACTTACCCAGCCATCAGAAAGTTGAGAGCAGAAGGGGTCAGACCCAGGCCCCCCGCCAGGCCCCCTTTCCTCTCTTTTGTGGGGGGGGG
>NW_012115266.1:4204434-4217207 GCF_000951035.1 Colobus angolensis palliatus
GGGGGGGGGGTCAATGGTGTTGTCTGACTCCACAAGGTACTATGCCTTTGATGAGGCCTTTGTTCGGGAGGTGCTGGGCAAGAAGCTGTCCAAAGGCACCAAGAAAGACCTGGATGACATCAGCACCAAAACAGGCATCACTCTCAAGAGCTGCCGGAGACAGGTGGGCACTGCACCCACACAGACACAGCATCCCATTTGCACTTCACTCCCTCCCTTTGACCACTGCCCCAGCTCCAGCCTCTAACTGTGGCAGCAGCTTCATACCTAGTCTTCTCCTCCCTTCCCCTTTTCCCCTTTCCCCTCCTTTTTTTTTTTTTTTTTGTGATGGAGTCTTGCTCTGTGCCCCAGGCTGGAGTGCAGTGGTGTGATCTTGGCTCACTGCAACCTCCGCCGACTGTGTTCAGGCGATTCTTGTGCCTCAGCCTCTGCAATAGCCGAGATTACAGGCGCCTACCACCACACCCGGCTAATTTTTGTATTGTTAATAAAGACAGAGTTTCACCATGTTGGCCAGGCTTGTCTTGAACTCCTGGCCTCAAGTGATCATCTGCCTTGGCCTCCCAAAATGCTGGGATTATAGGTGTGAGCCACTGTGCCTGGCTCCCTGTTGCTCCTTCCAAGCTATCCTGTACTGTATGGCCAGAGTGACATTTCAGAAGCCCAGATCTGACTTTGGGCTCCCACTGCCTCCTGGGTAGCAGCTGCACTTCTTGGCTTTGACCTATGGACTGTCCTGTGATCTCGTCCCTGCAGACCCCTCTAGGCTTACATTTCTCCAGTCCCCAGGCTTTCCTTGACTCATGTTGCTCTACCTGGAGGGTACTATTCTTGGCAATATCTACCCCTTGAAATCCAAGACAGGAGATGAGATGCCACCTTCTCCACAAGCCTTTTTGGTACGCCAGGAAGAAATAACCCTTCTGGGCCTTTGATGCCTTTCTTTTGTATCTCCTGTGAGCTTTCTGTTTATAGCTTAGCATTTGTTTTTTATTTTTTAGTTCCTGGGGCTTAGCCAGGAAATTCTGTTCCAACTCAAACTTGTGAAGATCTGGAGAGCATGGTGCTAAAATGGGGTTGGATTTAGAGATAAGATTGAGTAAACATTTATCCAAGGCAAGATACGGTAGGAGCTGCTAAGCATTTGAGTTGATAACAAGTACTAATAACCAATAGTTGGTTGAAGGAATAACAGATGCTAAATCAGCACTTGCCGACTGGATAGGTGGATGGGGAAGGGAAGGATGTTCAGTAAGTGGTTTATTGGGTGAGTGACATGGTGGACACTCTGACCAGTCCTCTCTTCTACTTTAACTGCCCTGCAGTTTGACAACTTTAAGCGAGTCTTCAAGGTGGTAGAGGAAATGCGGGGCTCCCTGGTGGACAATATTCAGCAACACTTCCTCCTCTCTGACCGGTTGGCCAGGTGAGGAGCTAGCCACCTCCCCATCCTGCACGCTACTTCCCTGGGCCCTGAGGCTCGTCCACCTTCCCTACCCCAACCCTTCTGACCTCCTTAGTATGCTGGGGGAATGATTATCCCACTTTTGGTCTGTACTTTTTGTTTTTTTTTTTTTTTGAGATGGAGTTTCACTCTTGTTGCCCAGGCTGGAATGCAATGGTGCAATCTCGGTTCACTGCAACCTCTGCCTCCTGGTTCAAGCAGTTCTTCTGCCTCAGCCTCCCGAGTAGCTGGGATTACAGGCTTGAGCCACCGCACCCAACTTGGTCTGTACTTTGGACCAGACTGACCTGGATGCAAAGCACAGTCCAGAGATTTCCAGTTGGGCTGTTGAGAGATGCCATATGTAAAGCCATGGCACAGCCCTGGCACTTACAAAGTGCTCAGTAAATAGTAACTGTTACCCTTATGGTTTCCCACTGTATCCACTAGGAAACTTGGGCTGGAACCTTCTCTTCGCACAGATGGGGAAAGGGCGTAGAGAAGTGACTTGAGACATGTCACACAGTGACTTGAGGCGGAGAGAGGCCAGAACTCGGACACCCAGCTGAGGTTGCAGCTGCTTCCTAAGAAGGAATTTCAAGCCCTAAGAGGACCCTCCTCTCTTCTGTGCAGGGACTATGCAGCCATTGTCTTCTTTGCTAACAACCGCTTTGAGACAGGGAAGAAAAAACTGCAGTATCTGAGCTTCGGTGACTTTGCCTTCTGCGCTGAGCTCATGATCCAAAACTGGACCCTTGGAGCCGTCGGTGAGGCCCCCATTGACCCAGGTGCCTGGATGCCTCCCCATCCTCAGGACCTGATTCCCCACCAGTAGTTTCTCCCACAGGACCCCAGTTCCCAGCATTCGCTTCTGTTCAGGGCCCACACCCAGGTTCCCCCGCCCATAGAATGTTTTCCCCACACACAGCTTGTCTGCAGACAAAGGGCCTATAGCCTCTCTGTGGCCCGGGGCATGTCACTGCATCTCTCTGACACTCCATTTCCTCTTCTGTCCCTAGGGGGGAAATGAGGTAGTGGGTGAGGAAAGGCTTAGGCTATCCCAGGAGGGGATTTTATCACACACCGCAACCCCCTTCATGGCCTCATAGACTCGCAGATGGATGACATGGACATGGACTTAGACAAGGAATTTCTCCAGGACTTGAAGGAACTCAAGGTGCTAGTGGCTGACAAGGACCTTCTGGACCTGCACAAGAGGTGACCTTGTAGGGGGCCATGGGGCAGGGCCTGCAGTAGGGGCCCAGGTGGCTATAGGTGTGACCCGGTCTCTGCAGCCTGGTGTGCACTGCTCTCCGGGGAAAGCTGGGCGTCTTCTCTGAGATGGAAGCCAACTTCAAGGTCTGTGGTCCCATCCAGCCTCTGGCCCTTGGCATCGTCAGCCTCCAGTTCACCACCCCTACTGGGCAGCTCTGCCCCTCCCAGGGACTGGCCGGCAGGTGGCGCTGCTGCTCCCTCTGGTGGTCGCTGATGGGAGCAGCTCATAAACAATGGGGACTTGGTTGATGGAGGGAGGTGGATGGATCTGGGGAGGGACCTACTCCTCCCCCAGCTTCTGTGCTCAGCCCCCAACTTTTGGGGCAGAAAGCAGAACTCCAAGGATCCCTGCCCCACAGAACCTGTCCCGGGGGCTGGTGAACGTGGCCGCCAAGCTGACTCACAATAAAGATGTCAGAGACCTGTTCGTGGACCTCGTGGAGAAGGTGAGCTGTCGTGCCCTCTGACGCCCAACCTGGCCTGTTCCTGGCCTAGACGAGTGCTAAGTATTCTCTTGGGCCCACAGTTTGTGGAACCCTGCCGCTCCGACCACTGGCCACTCAGCGACGTGCGGTTCTTCCTGAATCAGTATTCAGCGTCTGTCCACTCCCTTGATGGCTTCCGGTGAGCAGTGCTGTCCTCCTGTCCAGCTTGGCCTTGCCCCAGCCCGCCACCTGCCAGGATCTCGCCTCCTGCAGACTCAGGGTTCCTCATTCTGCTACCCTGGGGGTAGGACCAAAGCTCTAGCTCCCCCTCTTAGAAGCTGTGTGATTTGGGGCAGGTTTCTTAACCTCTCCATGCCTCAGTTTCCTCATCCACAAACTGGGGTTCATCATGAGAAGAACTGTAAGAATTTTCTAAGGGCGAAATAAATGAAGGTGTAGAAAGCACTCAGGGCAGGGCCTCCACCACGGTGAATGTTGTGAAAACTCAGCTGTCACTGTTCATGTTCTTACAGACACCAGGCCCTCTGGGACCGCTACATGGGCACCCTCCGCGGCTGCCTCCTGCGCCTCTATCATGACTGAGGCCCCTCCCAATGTCCCGCCCACGCTGACAATAAAGTTGCCTTGAGTTTGGAGACTGGTCCTCACTCCGGGGAGCAGGTGAGGGGCGTGCAGATGTGCCTGTGTCTGTCTCTGAGCACCTGGTGTCCGTGTGCAAGGATGGACATTTACAGTGGCCCCTTGGGAACTGGGTCATATCTCAGGGAATGGTGTCTGTGCTCCACCCATCCACCATAAGAGTCTACTCACAAGCCAGAGGTCTTGGTTTATTCAGGCCGTACTGCGATTGGGAAGATGGGCAAAAACCTGGGGGTAGGGCTGGCGAGGAGGCAGCTGGCCTAACAAGACAGAGCTGAGGGGGCCAGGTGGGTTCAGGGAGGGCAGGAGACTCGGGGCTTCACATCCGGTTTCTGCACACGGGCAGTGAGCGGGAACTTGGTGATGCCACAGGTATTGCTCCCTCGGTGCAGCCGGAAGTAGCCCTAGAAGGTTAGGGGACACAGGGGTGGGAAGGTGGGAAGAGGCCTGTTCTGCTTTGCCCCTCTCCCAATAGATCACACTCACCTTCTCTCCCCACTGGGCCCCCCAGGAGTTCTTCAGGATCCAGTATGGGGTGGGGTGTGGAGGCTGAGGCTGAGACTGGGATGAGACTGTCTCTGCCCATATCCCCTCTGACTTGACGCTGCCAAAACCCACCAGCAGGACAGAGTGGTCTACAAGCTGGGGGTCACAGGTGGTGGGTGTGGCCTTGATCACACCTTTCCGGTATAGCTGCAGGGGGTGGGGGCCGAGGGGCTGAGTGTAGGGCCAAGTCCCCTGTATTCCCCTCCCCCGCCAGCTCCCCCATCCCACCTGCAGGGGCTTCATGTTGATGGTCACGGTGATGGGGCCGTAAGTGGCCAGGTACTGGGCAATTCCTGGGGACGGGAGCATCATCAGACCCTTGGCATGTGGGCGTGTGGGTTTCTCTCTCGCTCCTTCGCTCCCCCCACCCCCTCGTCTTCTAGCCCAGTCGCCCAGTGTGTCTGCCTCTGCCCTGGTGTCTGTCCCTGCCCTCCGCCCATGTCCCTGCCCTGCCCGCACTGTGCTCGCTGTTCTGCAGCATGATGAAGTCCTGGATCCAGGCCACCTTGTGGTACTTCTTGGCGTGGCACCCTTGGGCTCTGACTTTGCCCTGGAACGGGTAGTCCTTTTCACTGGCCAGGCCGCCTGCAGATAAGTAAGACAAGGGAGGAGGCTCCGCTCCTGCCCACCCTGTCCCCCTGCAGATGCACAGAGTGGCAGGGCAGCGCACTCACTGTTGTTGAGGACAGTTATGAACGCGTCCCAGACGAAGCCACCGTGGCAGCCATCCCCACAGCGACCGCAGTCCAGCAGTTCTGGTCAAGAAGGGACAGTGTGGGTGACCAGGCCCTAGGCCTCCCTTCCCTGTCACACCCGCACCCTCTCTCAGCCCTACCCTGCACGGAGACATCCACGAAATCCCAGAAATTGATGCGCCACAGGGCCTCTATGTTGCCTGCTGCTGCCATGGCCCAGCAGCAGTTGCAGTTTTTCTGGAGGGCGAGAGGGTGAGGCGGGGCTCGGTGTTCGGGCCATGCCCCTCTCCTTCCCACCACTTGGCTGAATTAGAGCAAGCTGGGTAGGGGCAGATACCTGGTCCTTGATGGGTGAGATGGCACCGGCCACCTTCCGCCAGTCACAGGTGAAAGGCACTGACTCCTCTGGCTCTTTGGACCCTATCTCTCTGCCCATGCCGGGGACCCTTCCAGCTGCCCTCCGATACCCAGAGAGCTGGCCAAACTCCTCCTCTGGGGAACAGACAGGGCCACTGAGGTCTCTGTTTTGACCCCTTCTCCCTGTTCTGCCTCTCCCACTCCAGCCCCTGGTCCCATAATGCCCTGAGAGGCAAAAAGGCAAGAATAGGCCATGCGTGGTGGCTCATGCCTATAGCGTGGTGGCTCATGCCTATAATCCCAGCACTTTGGGAGGCCAAGGCAGATGGATCACTTGAGGTCAGGAGTCCGAGACCCCATCTCCACAAAAAGTAGAAAAATTAGCTGGGTGTGGTCGTGCGGGCTTGTAGTCCCAGCTGTAATCCCAACTGTGATTGCACCATTGTACTGCAGCCTGGACAACAGAGCAAGACCCTGTCTCAAAAAGGCAGGGGTGCCGAGCCTAGAGAGGCTGGACTCCCTGCTGGGTGCTTCCGTGCAGATGCTGTGCTGGCCCCTAGGCTGGGCTAGGACACAGGGCTGCAGAGATTCTGCCCCTGCACTGGGTGATTTGATACCAGCACCCAAGCCCCTGGTCCTCAGGGAAATTAATTTCCTTCCCTGGGAAGTGAAAATTGAAGGTCCACTGGGTCCAGCTGCCAGTGTCCCTGGGGAGACCGCTTCCCCACCACCACCTACAGGCCAGAAGGGTTAATGGTACCTGTGAGGTCACTGAATGGAGTCACCCCAAACTCAGCTGTGCCCAAGTCCTCCTCCTGCAGCCGCTGAGCCTGGGCCAGGTTGTGGGCAAAGATGTCCAGGCGGTGGGCATGCTCTGGACCAAGAGGGAGTTGTCCTAGGCTGACTCCCAAACCCTCAGGGGCAGGAAGTAGCCACTGGCTGGGCACCCTTCCACCCACGCCCACCCAGTTGAGCACTGGCTCCTTTCGTGTAGCCCCTACAAGGCCCCACTGCAGATACCCAGGCCCAGGAAGTGGTTACCCAGCCCACTAGGGTTGGGTTTTCCCCAGAGGCAGCGAGAGGACCATCTCTGGCCACCCTGGCTGGGCAGCCAGGCAAGGGATCGGGTGGCAGTGACTCAAGGAAAGGATGTGCGGCCAGAGACCAGCTTCCTGCCAGGCCACCTCCTTTACACCTCTGACTACAGGAGGAGAGCTGGAACATGGCGGGGAGAGGAGACGACGGCACGGGCAGCCTGGGCTAAAAGGCACACGCAGACCAGCCCCCTAGAAAGATCAGTACAGCGAGAGGGCAGGGGCAGGGGTTAGATCATGGGCTGGAGAAGAAGTCCCCACCGTCGGGACAAAATGGGTGTCCTTGGGTGTTTGCTGAATGAACGAATGACTAGGTGGTGGCCCCCTGCCACTGCCCTCCAGATCCATACAAAGAATGATCCCGGACCCACCCATGCTTTCAGGAAACCAGGGAGCACATGCCCAGCCCTGCCCTGTCCTGCTGAGTGGCCTTGGCCATGCCTGTTCCCCACCCTGAGCTTCGATTTTTTCATCTATTACAAAGTGGTATGGCTGGGCTCGGTGGCTCACACCTGTAATCCCAGTCCTTTGGGAGGCTGAGGCAGGTGGATCACCTGAGGTCAGGAGTTCAAGACCAGCCTGGCCAACATGGTAAAACCCCATCTCTACTAAAAATGTAAAAGTCAAGTGTGGTGGTGCATGCCTGTAATCCCAGCTACTTAGAGGCTGAAGCAGGAGAATCGCCTGCACCTGGGAGGTGGAGGTTGCAGTGAGCCAAGATGACGCCGTTGTACTCCAGCCTGGGCAACAAGAGTGAAACTCCGTCTCAACAAAAAAGTGGGGGCTTGGAGTGGAGATGTATGTGCCCTGTGATACCTTCTGGGCTCAGGTAACTCCGGTTGAACTGGATCTGGAACAGCTTGAAGGCCTCTTTCAGCTCCAGCGGCTGGGGACTGAGGTCCTGGCAAGGAACCAAGGGTAGAGAGGGGCAGTGGGCAGAGGAATCATTGTTGGGGCCGCACCTTAGCTCCTAGCCGTGCAAGGACTGGGTTAGGGGGTCAGCCAGTTAGCCTCTTCTGTCTTCCCATGTGCCCTTGGGCACGTCAGCCCCCTCTCCAGCCTCAATGACTCCCTCTGAAAAATGAGAATGACAGGCCAGCTATTTCTGAAGGGGTGACCCCAGGTGTGGGACTGGCAGTGGTAAGGTTTGGGGAGCACTTACCTGGGCCCTAAGGGAGCCTCTGATGCCTTGGGCTAGGCCTGCCACCAACAGGGCCAGGAGGCAGGAGGAGTGGGCAGTCAGTGCCATGCTGGTGCAGTCTGGAGTGGCATGGAGGCAGGAAGCCGTGCAGATCAAGGGTGTGAGGGCGGGGCTGGAGAAACCACGAAGGGGAAGACAGGCTTGGTGGGTGGGGGGTGGACCCCTAGAACCCACAGGCCTTCAGGCTTTCAGTCCTCTGCCTGTCTGCTCCCCAACCCACCCCTTTTTCTTTCTTTCTTTTTTTTTTTTTTCTACCCAGGTTGGAGTGTGGTGGCACAATCTGAGCTCACTGCAACCTCCACCTCCCGGGTTCAAGTGATTCTCCTGCCTCAGCCTTCCGAGTAGCTGGGACTACAGGCATGCACCACCATGCCCAGCAATTTTTTTGTATTTTCAGTAGATACAGGATTTCACCATGTTGGTCAGGCTGGTCTCGAACTCCTGACCTCAAGTGATCCACCCGCCTCAGCCTCTCAAAGTGCTGGGATAACATGCGTGAGCCACTGCACCTGGCCAAAGGAACCACTCTTGCTCATACTATGAAGCTCAGTCACCTCAATGGCTGCCTCTTTCAAGAAGCATTCCCTGCTTCCCCAACCTCTGGTAGAAGCTTTGCAGCCCCTTCAGCCCAGCTGCACCTGTGCCCATTGGGCATCTGCCTCCAGCCACACCAGAAGTGTTCGGTTTGCTCGTGTCCTCGGTGCCCAGGATAGGGCTAGGCATGGGGCAGGCTCACTAGGTGTTTGTTGACTGAACAATTGATCATCATAAGTTGTAAACAAGAAAGCAGGCTGGGCACAATGGCTCATGCCTGTAATCCCATCACTTTGGGAGGCCAAGGTAAGAGAATCATTTGAGCTCAGGAGTTGGAGACAAACCTGGGCAACTGAGCAAGGCTTCATCTCTACTAAAAAAATAATAATAAAAAAAGTTAGCCAAGCATGGTGGTGCTCTCCTGTAGTCCCAGCTACTGGGGAGGCTGAGGCCAGTGGGATTGCTTGAGCCTGGAAGATTAAGGCTGCAGTGAGCTATGATCATGCCACTGCACTCCAGCCTGGGTCCAAGATCCTGTGTCAAAAAAACAAAACCAGGCCAGGCGTGGTGGCTCACGCTTGTAATCCCAGCACTTTGGGAGGCCGAGGCGGGTGGATCACCTGAGGTCAGGAGTTCGAGACCAGCCTGGCCAACATGGTGAAACCCTGTTTCTACTAAAAATGCAAAAAAGTAGCTGGGTGTGGTGGCGGGTATCTATAATCCCAGTTACTTGGGAGACCGAGGCACGAGAACGACTTGAACCTGGGAGGTGGAGGTTGCTGTGAGCCGAGATCGCGCCATTGCACTCCAGCCTGGGCAACAAGAGTGAAACTCCATGTCAACAAAACAAAACAAAACAGGAAAGCGCAGAGTCAGAGTCCAGGAGCAGCCATTGCTGCTAGTGCCTCCCGTTCCTCATCCCTCCCATGGTCTAGGGATGAGGATGAAGAGCCAGAAGGATAACTGTGAGCATCACAGACAGAGGGAGGCCAAAACCTAACTTGTGAGGTCAAGGGCTGGGCAGCAGTATTAACACCCGTTACTGCTGCCTTTGTTCTAAGTGGGTCCTTGGGCTGGAGACCTCCCCTCTAGGAGTTCAGGCTGAGAACTGGTGACCAAGACCAGAGAAGGGTGTGAAGAGCTGGCTCTCTAGGCTACCATGGGGCGGGAGACAGGACAGCTGTAATCCTGGGATTTATTCACTTCCATGCTCACTACTGCATTTCTTTATTAGGGTTCCTCCCAGAGTCGTGAGGCCACACTTTGTCGCCCTGTCCAGAGAGTAAGCCAAGGGGCTTCTCTCTTTGAAAAGCATGCTGCTGCCTTTACTGAAATGCCGTGGACAGACCATCCCCAGAGTGGTGCCTGGCCCTGTGGTTCTAGAGCCCAGTTATGGGCCCCAGCCAGGCTTATCCTGTTGTGTGACTGATGGTTAAGGCTCCATGTCAGCCCTCAGAGGTGGAGGTCCCAAAGTGGGTCTCTTGTGATGGTAGGATGTGGGAGGCCACAGGGAGGAGGGACTGGAGGTGTGGAGCCCAGTGGCCTTCCTCTTTGATCCCCTCTTTCCTTCCCTTGAACGAGAGCTCCCACGGCCAGGAGGTTTGGGTCTGTTTTTAGTCAGTGCTGTGTCCCTGGTGCCTAGCACCACAGCATCTGCTTCACAGTGGCCACTCAGTAAACATTTTTTGTTTTGTTTTGTTTTTTTGAGACGGAGTCTCACTCTGTCGCCCAGGCTGGAGTGCAGTGTCACGATCTTGGCTCACTGCAACCTCCGCCTCCCGGGTTCCAGCGATTCTCCTGCCTCAGCCTCCCAAGTAACTGGGACTACAGGTGCGCACCACCACACCCAGGTAATTTTTTTGTATTTTTAGTAGAGACAGGGTTTCACCATGTTGGTCAGGCTGGTCTCAAACTCCTGACCTCAAGCAATCCACCTGTCTCAGCCTCCCGAAGTGCTGAGATGACAGGCATGAGCCACTGCGCCCAGCTTGTTGTAAGCTTGTTGAGTGGATCAGTGAACTTCCTCCACCCACTCACTCATGTGTCCATTCGCCTGCCGACCCTGCAGATCCTTGCTGGCACCCAGTAAGGGGTGGGCCACGGGCACAGGGGCCTCACTGCCTGAGAGGAGCTCACTACTTGGTCGGAGAGAGACACTGATCCAGTGGTGTCTGGGACCTTGAAAGGGACCCAGTGCAGAGCAGGCCAAGGCAGGGAAAGTCACTGAGGGTGCAGAGGACCGGGGAGGCATTCTGAGGAGGCACCTCTAAGTGGGAGGCTCACTCAGGCTGGATAGTGCAAAGATGGAGGTTCAGGTCCAGTTTGTGCACCAGCCGTGCACTAAGTCATCCCCCCTGGGCCTCATGTCTTCATCTCTTTTTTTTTTTTTTTTTTTTTTTGAGGCGGAGTCTCGCTCTGTCGCCCGGACTGGAGTGCAGTGGCCGGATCTCAGCTCACTGCAACCTCCGCCTCCCGGGTTCAAGCCATTCTACCACCTCAGCCTCCCGAGTAGCTGGGACTACAGGCGCCCGCCACCTCGCCCGGCTAGTTTTTGTATTTTTAGTAGAGACGGGGTTTCACTGTGTTAGCCAGGATGGTCTCGATCTCCTGACCTCGTGATCCGCCCGTCTCGGCCTCCCAAAGTGCTGGGATTACAGGCTTGAGCCACCGCGCCCGGCCCATGTCTTCATCTCTAATTGGCAATGACAATTCTCAGGCTGAGGCTTGAGTGGAATGATACTTAGTGGAGCACCCACCACTGTGGCACACAGTGGGTGTTTGCAGGGCGGGTCCTTAATGCTCTAATATGGGGCAAGGAGTTCAGCGGGTCTTGAAGTCCGTGGGACATGAGTGCAAGTCCCATGGACAAGTTTCTCAGCCTCCCTATCTGTGAAACGGGGTGATAGCAGCACCCCTTTCCTGCCTTTTTTTATATTTTCTTTTTTTGAGACAGGGTCTTGCTCTGTCGCCCAGGCTGGAGTGCAGTGGCACGATCTCGGCTTACTGCAGCCTCCACCTATCAGGTTCAGGTGATTCTGCCCCAGCCTCCTGAGTAGCTTACAGGTGTTCACCACCATAGCCAGCTAATTTTTGTGGTTTTAGTAGAGTTGGGGTTTTGTCATGTTGGCCAGGCTGGTCTGGAATTCCTGACCTCAGGTGATCCACCCACCTTGGCCTCCTAAAGTGCTGGGATTACAGGCATGAGCCACCATGCCTGGCCTATTGTGGTATTATTACAGACTATAAAATTCACTTTTTTTTTTTTTGAGATGGAGTCTCGCTCTGTCGCCCAGGCTGGGGTGCAGTGGAGTGATCTCGGCTCACCGCAAGCTTTGCCTCCCAGGTTCACGCCATTCTACCACCTCAGCCTCCCGAGTAGCTGGGATTACAGGCGCCCACCACCATGCCTGGCTAATTTTTTTGTAGAGGTGGGGTTTCACCGTGTTAGCCAGGATGGTCTTGATCTCCTAACCTCGTGATCCACCCGCCTCGGCCTCCTAAAGAAACTTCACTTTTTTGAAGTGTACAATTCAGTGGGTTTTAGTATGTTTGCATAGTTATGTGACCATCACTACTATCTAGTTTTAGAATATTTTCATTATCCCAAAGAAAACCCAGACCCATTAGCAGTCACTCCCCATTCCCCACCTTCCTCTGGCAACCATTAATCTACTTTCTGTTTTTCTGGGTTTGCCTATTCTGGCTATTTCATATAAATGTAATATGTGTGCTGGGCATGGTGGCTCACGCCTATAATCCAAGCACTGTAGGAGATCGAGGTGGGTGGATCACCTGAGATCCAGAGTTCGAGACCAGCCTAACCAATATGGTGAAACCCCATGTCTACTAAAAACACAAAATTAGCCGGGCGTGGTGGCAGGCGCCTGTAATCCCAGCTACTCGGGAGCCTGAGGCAGGAGAATTGCTTGAACCTGGGAGGCAGAGATGGTGGTGAGCCGAGATCAAGCCATTGCACTCCAGCCTGAGCAACAAGAGCAAAACTCCACCTAAAAAAAATAAAAAATAAATAGAATATGTGGCTTTTTGTGTCTGGCTTCTTTCACTTCACACATAATATTTTCAAGAATTCACCTATATTGTGGCATGCATCAGTACTTCATTCCTTTTTATGGCTAAATAATGTTCCACTGTATGGATGTACTGCATCTTGTTATTCATCAGTTGACAGATTTTGTGTTGTTTCTGCATTTGGCTCTTATATATAATGCAGCTATAAACGCTGTGTACAGATTTGTGTGTGTGTACATATCTTTTCAATTATCCTAGGTTTGTGTCCCTAGGAGTGAAATTGCCAGGTCATGTGATAACATTTTGAGAAACTGCCAAACCATTTTCCACCAACAGTGCATGAGGGCTCCAGTTTCTCCAT
Source organism: Colobus angolensis palliatus (assembly GCF_000951035.1). Classification (NCBI taxonomy): domain Eukaryota; kingdom Metazoa; phylum Chordata; class Mammalia; order Primates; family Cercopithecidae; genus Colobus; species Colobus angolensis. The sequence continues at coordinate 4,217,056 of NW_012115266.1, forward strand.
ATCTTTGCCAACACTTGTTATTGTCTTTCTTGTTTTAAAGAGCTTTTAGTATTATTATTATTATTTTATTTTTTTTTTTTGAGATGGACTCTCCCTCTGTCACCCAGGCTGGAGTGCAATGGCACAATCTTAGCTCATTGCAACCTCTGCCC
>NW_012115266.1:4217497-4219067 GCF_000951035.1 Colobus angolensis palliatus
ATGGTCTCGATCTCCTGACCTCGTGATCCGCCCGTCTCGGCCTCCCAAAGTGCTGGGATTACAGGCTTGAGCCACCGCGCCCGGCCAGTTCAAGAGATACTTCTGCCTCAACCTCCGGAGTAGCTGGGATTAGAGACACGTACCACCACAGCGGCTAATTTGTGTTTTTGTTGGCCAGGCTGGTCTTGAACTCCTGACTTTGTGATCTGCCCACCTCGGGCTCCCAAAGTGTGGGGTTACAGGCGTGAGCCACCGCGTCTGGCCTATTATTATTTTTTAAGACAGAGTCTCGCTCTGTCACCCAGGCTGGAGTGCAGTGGTGTGATCTGGGCTCACTGCAAGCTCCACCTCTCGAGTTCAAGCGATTCTCCTGCCTCAAGCTCCTGAGTAGCTGCGACCACAGGCACGCGCAACCACGCGTGGCTAATTTTTATATTTTTAGTAGAGATACGGTTTCACCATGTTGTCCAGACTGGTCTCGAACTTCTGACCTCAGGTGATCCCCCCGCCTCGGCCTCTCAAAGTGCTGGGATTACAGGCGTGAGCCACCGCGCCCGGCCCCTGAAGAACTATCATTTAACCTTCTGGCCCCAGCGGCTGGGAGGGATGGTGGTGGTAGAGTGGCGAGGAGCGGGAACTGCGCAGTTAACCTGAACCCCAGGAGCTCGCCTCGGGACCCACCAGCACGTCCCCTCCTCGGCAGGCTGGGGTCACGTGGAGGGCGACTGCGGGGATAAGCAGGGATGGCAAAGGGAAAGGAAGGGCGGGCCCCCGTCGGGGGATCCCCGGACACGCAGCCCTTTCCCGCCTGGCCCCGCCCAGAGACGTGGGCAAACAGAGGCCACACCCCTTCCTGGGAGCCAGCACCGCCCATACTCCGCCCCCAAGGACACGCCCCCACTTGGGGCGGAGGCGGAAACCGGGCGGGGAACGCGGGTGCGAGGAGGTCGAGGAGGCGCGTTGGCACCCGACCCTGGCATCCTGCACGTCCGACATCAGCCTTACCCTCCTTTTCAGGGGCTTCCATTCATTTTGTGCCAAAAGGGAACTGCCGCCCTCGCCCCCAAACTTGTAGCTTTGTGGATGGAGGGTGTGGGAAACGCCGTGTGCAGTGAAGACCACCTGGCTAAAGACGGTCCTGGGGGTAGAGGGCAGGAGGGAGCGAGAAGGACAGTTCTGCACCTGGGAGCCTCTCGTTCCTGGGCGAGGGTCTGGGGACCCTGGATGAAGTTTTAGGATGTTTTAGAATGACGGTCTGGGGCAGAGAATAAAATTTTGAAGGGAGCAGATTGAGGGTCTGGAGGACTGGGTTAGGTGGGCTCTGGGTACCCAGGACGATCTCGGGAGGCGCAGAATGAGAGTCTGGGGGCTCCAGGATTACGGTGTGGGTGCACAGGATGAAATTCTGGGGGCGCAGATTAGGTAGGATCTAGGCGAGCAGGATGACATTTTTGGTGAGCGTCTGGGGGCCCCGGGGTAAGTCTGGGGGCCTGACATCAAGGTCAGGGCCCCAGGATCGAGCGCTGGGGGACCCTGGACCCGCGTCGGGAGGCGGCTCCGGGCGGCGCCG
>NW_012115266.1:4219651-4248061 GCF_000951035.1 Colobus angolensis palliatus
CTGGGACCTGGGCCTGTGAGGAGTCGGCCCCCAGCCCTGGGAGGCCCCGAGACCCAAGCACGTTGCTGAGCGGGCAGTGGCGGGGGCTGGGTTCGGACTCCCGGCACAGGGAGTGGGGTGCCGCGGCAGAGGCCCTTGACCGGTGTCCACCATCTCGCAGCCCCAGGATGCTCCCCTGTGCCTCCTGCCTACCCGGGTCTCTACTGCTCTGGGCGCTGCTGCTGTTGCTCTTGGGATCAGCTTCTCCTCAGGATTCCGAAGAGCCCGACAGCTACACGGTGGGGACAGTGAGGGCCGCTGGCCTGGGATGGGAAGGGTAGGGAGGAAGAGCCTGGGACCCCGGGGTGGCTGCTGCCAGGGAAGTCTCCTCCCCCTGGCTGGTGGAGGGCTGGGGGCCCTTGTTTGGAGCAGGCTGGAGGGTGGCCAGGCTCAGGCCCTAGTCTTGGCCTGGTCAGTTGGAGGAGATCTTAGGGTGACCACTGGCCACTTCTGGTTCCCTTCCAGGAATGCACAGATGGCTATGAGTGGGACCCAGACAGCCAGCACTGCCGGGGTGTGTGTGCCTGGGGGACCAAACAGCCCCAGGAACCCAGAAAGGGGTTGATAGCTGCTTTCCAAGGGACAGCCCCACATCCGAGAGCTGCCATGGGAGCCCAGCAGCTCGTCCTGTGCCCAGCTCTGCTACACCGAGGCCAGCTCTGGTTCTCTGGAGGCCAGTTCAGCTAGGGGTGGCCTCGCCCTCTCCCCGAAACCCAGGAAACCTTGCCCCTACCCCTCAGAAGAGCTGGATCCTATACGCTTTCTCTGAACCACTCTCCTGTCCCAGCTCTTTGTCTCATCACAACCTGGGAGGGCAGTGTCCCTAGGGGTGGGTAAAGAGGCCCCCGCTCTTGAGCTGAGCTAGGGCTAGGGCTGTGGGGAGGGACAGAGACCCACTTGCAGGCCAAGAATGAGGGCAACAGTGGGAACAGCTGCCCCACCTCCAGCCTTGACCAGCCCTGGGGAGGGGTCCTGGGCAGGCAGACTTAGCTTGTTGAGCAGAGTGGGAAGGCTTTGCTGGGGCCACACATCTCGGAGAAGGCCGAGCTGGGCTCCTGCTCCGCTCCCTCCAGGGCCAGCCCAGGAGACTGGCTGTGCCCAGCAGGCCCCTCTCTGCAGATGTCAACGAGTGTCTGACCATCCCTGAGGCCTGCAAGGGAGAAATGAAGTGCATCAACCACTACGGGGGCTACTTGTGCCTGCCCCGCTCCGCTGCCGTCATCAACGACCTACATGGCGAGGGACCCCCGCCACCAGTGCCTCCCGCTCAACACCCCAACCCCTGCCCACCAGGCTATGAGCCCGACGATCAGGAGAGCTGTGTGGGTGAGTGGGGACTGCTCTGGTGCCTGGCTTCCAGTCCCCTCACCAAGCGTCTTAAACTCAGACCTCATGTTCCTTCCCGGCTCAAAAGGGCCGCTGGTGACGTCCACACCCTCATCCAGACACTCATGTTGTTTGCGACCTGCCACAGGTGGCCCCAGCTTGTGTGCCACTGCTCCAGCCAGCTCCGGGCCCCTCCCCTTGGTTGCTGCAGAGACACTGCAGGAACTCTGCCTTCCAGTGTCTGTCCCCTGGGAGCCACAGGCCTTGGAGGAAGGAGAGTCCAGGAATCAGTGCTTCTGGGGGTGTGTGGACAAGACCTTATTTCCTATGCAACCCCCAACATGCGGTTTTAGAGGTTAGGGGTGCCTTTCCTGTTGGCTCCAGGCTGGTGAACTCTTACGTGTGCTGTTGAGAGAACTGAATTCAAGTGTTGGATCTATGTGTCATGTTGGGTGGTGTGCGGGATCCCAGGCAGGGGCTGAGTGGTGTCTCTCGCAGATGTGGACGAGTGTGCCCAGGCCCTGCACGACTGTCGCCCCAGCCAGGACTGCCATAACTTGCCTGGCTCCTATCAGTGCACCTGTCCTGATGGTTACCGCAAGATCGGGCCCGAGTGTGTGGGTGAGTCCAGGGAGCAGCTTCTCTAGGCTCTGTGTCCCTGGTCTGGCCCTTGCCCTAGCACCTGACCCCCATTCAACCCATGCTTCACCTCCAGCCCCTGCCACCTCACCCTCCTGTCATCAGACACAGAGGACTGTATGGGGGTGTGTTTGGGAAGTGTCCTGGCTGACCCTGCCCAATTCAGCTCCCCGGACACAGGCAGGATTATGGGTGGTTAAGCCTTGAGTCCCAGCTGGCTCGAGCCCACCTGCCCTCTGCCCTCCGCCCTCCTTCTCCTGCCTGTATCCCAGACATAGATGAGTGCCGCTACCGCTACTGCCAGCATCGCTGCGTGAACCTGCCTGGCTCCTTCCGTTGCCAGTGCGAGCCGGGCTTCCAGCTGGGGCCTAACAACCGCTCCTGTGTGGGTGAGGCTGGGCCGGGCCAGGCTCCTGGGTCCTGGGCAGGGAGGTGTGAGGTGGGGGCGCTCCCTTCCTGACCAGCCCAGGTAGAGCGGAGGCTCTGGGCTGCTCCTCCGCTTTCATCCCTGTTTTTCCTGGCACCCCCAGATGTGAACGAGTGTGATATGGGGGCCCCATGCGAGCAGCGCTGCTTCAACTCCTATGGGACTTTCCTGTGTCGCTGCCACCAGGGCTATGAGCTGCACCGCGATGGCTTCTCCTGCAGTGGTGAGAGCTCCACCCCTGCTGCGTACTCCTCCATGAGCCCCCAGGCCCTACCTATGCCGTGCCTCCTGCCACACAGTTCTCCATTTGAGGCCTCCGCGCCCCGTCACTGTGCAGCCAGCTGCCTCCTCGGTACTCCACCCCGGCTGGCTGTGGAGCACTCCCAGACCAGTGGGGAAGGCATAAGAAGAGGCAGCTAGGTCCCTAGTGAAGCCTACTGGGGAGACTGAGGATGTGGGTGCCACTTGTCCCACGTGTCAGGCTCACCTGCATTTACCTGCATTTGAATTTTGCACTAGGACAAGTCGCTTCTCTCTGAGCCTGTTTCTGCTTCTATAATGGGTTGTGTTGAGGATTAGGTGAGAGTGTGAAAGATGGGCTCCAGCCAGTCTCAAGCTGCAGTGCTTTAAAGTGAATTAACTGCCACTTAATGAGAACCTGCCCTCGTAGTGTGTTCCCTGACACACTTGGCCTCCTTCCTCTCAAGAATCCTAGGAGGTATGATTTTCTCCTTCCTCTACAAAATGAGGACATTCAGATCTCCCTCCAGGTTTGTTGAGAGGATTACATTAAAATAAGCACAAAGTCCTGGGTAAATGGTGACTTTCATTATTCAGCTAAGAGAGGTTAAGTGACCTGCCCGAGTTCATACAGCCAGGATGAGATGGGGCCAGGGCTCGATCCTAGACTTCTCACACCCTGTAAACTGGCACATACCCCCTATGTTATGCTTTGCTGCGGGATGAGGCCTCACTGCTACCTGGCAGCATGAGTGGAACAAGAGAAGGGAAATGGTCTGCCTGTGAAGCTCAGTTAGCTGGAGGTGACCGCTGGGTGCTCGGGCTGACTGTGGGTTGCAGGAATTGGGCAGGTTACAGCACAGGGCAGACCCATGAGACTCATCTAGTCTAACACACTCATTTTACTGATTGGGAAAATAAGATTCCCCTAAATCAGCCAGTGGGACTCACACCCAAGCCTCTAGATTCCCACTAACTTTATTCAGTGTTTCTTCCAGTTCTGGGCAGAGAGAAGTCTGAGCTGGGGCAGCCTGGGCAGAACTTTGTTTGAACCCTCCATCTCCCGGCTGAGCTTGTGGCTTGTCTCATCCCCCTGTCTTCCTACATTCCTAACACAGGGCTGGGCCTTCTTAGGAAATGTTTGTGGGACTGAATGGTGAAGACTGCCCTTGACCCGGGGTCCCCATCCCCATGCTTCCTCAGATATTGATGAGTGTAGCTACTCCAGCTACCTCTGCCAGTACCGCTGTGTCAACGAGCCAGGCCGTTTCTCCTGCCACTGCCCACAAGGGTACCAGCTGCTGGCCACACGCCTCTGCCAAGGTACAGGTTGCCCGGGTAGAATGGGCAGGATGGTGTCAGGAGCTGGCAGCCTGACGCCCCCGATTCTAGCCCCTCTCCCCTGGCACAGACATTGACGAGTGTGAGTCTGGTGCGCACCAGTGCTCCGAGGCCCAAACCTGTGTCAACTTCCATGGGGGCTATCGCTGCGTGGACACCAACCGCTGTGTGGAGCCCTACGTCCAGGTCTCTGACAAGTGAGTCAATTTGATGCCAGGCCCCAAGAGAAACTACGTCTCCCAGGGGGCTTTGGGGCTGACTGGCATCTATTCGAACAAGTGAGTGCCCCTGAGGGCTGATGGGAATCATAGTCCTTCATGACAACCAGTCACAGGGGTGGGAGGGTCCTTTTGGAATTCCCTTCCTTTGTAGGGTAGGAGAAATTGGGGGGACAGGCAAGGAGCTCATTCATGTCCCCCACCTCGGGGTCTCTAGCCGCTGCCTCTGCCCAGCCTCCAACCCTCTGTGTCGAGAGCAGCCTTCATCCATTGTGCACCGCTACATGACCATCACCTCGGAGCGGAGCGTGCCCGCTGACGTGTTCCAGATCCAGGCGACGTCTGTCTACCCCGGTGCCTACAATGCCTTTCAGATCCGTGCCGGAAACTCGCAGGGAGACTTCTACATTAGGGTAAGGTTTCTGCAACCCTCAACTGACATGCACAATCTAAAACTGAACTCCAGGACGCCTTAAGGGGGAACTCGGCCAGGCTGCTATGCCCCTCCCCTCCCCAAAGCCCCACCCCCGGAGGCGGGATTTCTGTAGGACGACAGGGGTATTCTAAATTCCCATGGTGCAAAGGACAGACGGTTAAATGCAATTCTAACGAAGCACTCGGACACGGGAGTTTGAGTCCCGGTACAGGTTTTCCATATCTGATCTCAATCTCACCCACAAACCAAGGGAATGGCGTGTGCAGGGGCCTGGGGTCAGAAAGTCCACTCCTTGCTGGTGGATGTTACGTGGGAGGGGGCCAGGGGTGGCTCACAGTGAGCTGCTCACAGTGAGTGGCAGTGGCATGCATGAGTCTCACCAGGAGAAGGGGTTTGTCTAGAACCAGTGCTTCTCTTTCATTTTGAAACTGAATGCTCTGAAGGGAGTCTGCTCACTTTAGGTCACCAAAGGTCCCACCACTCCCAAGAGCCACATGGTGACCTTGAATCATCAGTTAGCCTGGGTCAGACAGAAGGAGCTGGAAAGGGTGGGAAGAGCCCCAGCAGGAGATTTCTGAAGGCAGGAGCCTGGGTTGGGGAGGAGAGACGTTGAGGGTGTCAAAGAGCTGGATGAGAGTCTGGGGTCACAGCCTGGCCAGGGCTGTCCCTCCACCTCACAGCCGCCACGGGGCAGGGAGGTGACACTGGGGCAGGGGCCTAGCACACAGGCTGACACAACATATATCCCTCCACCCACTGCCCTGCAGCAAATCAACAACGTCAGCGCCATGCTGGTCCTCGCCCGGCCGGTGACAGGCCCCCGGGAGTACGTGCTGGACCTGGAGATGGTCACCATGAATTCCCTCATGAGCTACCGGGCCAGCTCTGTACTGAGGCTCACCGTCTTTGTGGGGGCCTACACCTTCTGAGGAGCAGGAGGGAGCCACCCTCCCTGCAGCTACCCTAGCTGAGGAGCCTGTTATGAGGGGCAGAATGAGAAAGGCAATAAAGGGAGAAAGAAGGAGTCCTGGTGGCTGAGGTGGGCGGGTCACACTGCAGCAAGCCTCAGGCTGGGGCAGGGTGGGACTTGGGGGGGCAGGCCAAGTTCACCTAAATGGAGGTCTCTGTATGCTCAGGCCCAGGGGTTCCCATTGACAGGAGCTGGGAGCTCTGTACCATGAGCTTCAGCCACCCTGAGAGGAGAGGAGGTAACGAGGAGGGCGGACTCCAGGCCCTGGCCCAGAGATTTGGACTTGGCTGGCTTGCAGGGTCCTAAGAAACTCTACTCTGGAGAGCGCCAGGAGGCCCTGGGTTCTAGTCCTAACTCTGCCTCAAACTGTACATTTGGATAAAGCCCTAGTAGTTCCCTGGGCCTGTTTTTCTATAAAAAGAGGCAACTGGACTGTTAGTGGTTTTCAAGCTTTTCTTTTAGGAAGTTTTATTTATTTTTATTATTTTTATTTTCCCAATGAGCCCTCTGCACTCCTAAGGAAGTTTTATTTGATGAGGACCAACTGATGACATAAAATCGATTCAAAGCTGCAGTGCCCCACTGACTCCATCTCCCTGACCAGGGAATCCCAGGTCCTAAGCAGCTTTGTTTAAAAACCACTGGTTCTTGCGTATTTCACAAGGTCCCCAGGGCCAGGCATCTTCTACATAACACATATGGCTGCAAACACTTAGATTCTAATTTTACCCCAAAAGATGTTGTTAAAAGGCTGGCTAGCCTGCGTCGGGGGACAGATGGGGGCCGGGGGCTGTTTCACCGCATAAGCTCAGGTCAGGGGGCTGTAGCTGCAGTAGAGCTGGGATAAGGTCCTGCTCAGAGCAGGCCCCAGATTCCTGCAGGAAGAGAGGCAGCGAGGGTCACGCCCTGGGCCTAGGGCAGCCTCAGTCCCCACCACTCCCTCCAGGTTCCGTCTCTTGCCCTCACCTCTGTAGACGCCCACACTTGATGGTGCTTAGCAGTGTCTCTTGTTCCTTGGGGGTGGCACAGGCATCATAGGCGGCCAGGAGGCTAGGGGGCAGGGGCTTGAGTTTCTGAGGCTGACAGTGGCCCACTCTGGGCCAGCACCATCAGGGGCCACGCAGAGAGGTCAGCATGGGATAGAAGAGTTGGGACACTGCCCCACTTCCTGAGCCTGGCACTCAAGGCCCCAGGCCAGCCTGGCTGTCCTCCTTCCCTGTGGGAACCCTGGGGCAAAACCAGCAAAGGCTCCAAACCATCACCCTCACTCCCCTTAATGGCTCAGCTCCCTTCTCCAGGAAGCCTCTTCGCCACCAGGTGGGACGTCTCCCTCCCTCCTGTGGCCTCCACTGCCTGGGACACTGTGTGGGTCTGCTGGCTTCCTCCCCCCTTGACCTCCACGAGCACCCTGGGATCTGTCCATCTCTGGTCTGCACAGCCCACACAAGGCCAAGCCCCCTCCACGAAGCATGGATTAAGGTGAATTCCATGCACGGAGGGCAGGGGCTAAGGACACCTAAGGGCCCTCTAGGGCCTACCTGGCAGGGGTGCTGTATCGATCCACCAGGGCTGCTGCTTTCTCCCCACTCACTCCGCGCACCTGCATCAGCTGCCGGGCAAACACTTCTCGCACCGACTGGGCCTGGGTTTGGGGAAGGGCTGGATCAGTGGGGGTCTGGGCCAGGCCACGTCCGAGAAGCTGGGCAGAGACAGTACCTTATTTTTGATGGCTCCTGTGTTGAAGTCACTGAAGGTGAGGAGTGAGCAGAGAGGGTTTGGAGAGGGCATGGCCCCTGATTCAGGGTTCCCAGGGGTTCCCCAGGGGCGGCTGCGTAGGGTGTGGCCCTGAGGGAAGAAGGGACTGAGGCCAGGCTGGAGCTCGAAGGGACAACTCCAGCCACCCCTGCCCGGTCAGCCTCGGGGGGCCAGCCTGAGAAATCTCACCCACCTTGCTTCTTTTGGGGATGCACAGGGCCCAGGCAGGGTGAATTCCTTGTGGGCTGTGTCCCGACACTGGGACAGGGGCCTCTGCTCACCTGGTAGAGTCTCTGCAAGCCCCGCGTCAAGAGGGCCAGATAGGCAGCTGACTCCTTAATGTCTGCTGTGCGCTTCACAAAAAAGCCATCAATGACCTGGGGAAGAGGACCCAAGAGAGGGAAGGTGGTTCCCGGCCCAGACCATGAACCATGGACCACAGGGGCCCCTGCCTGCCTGGCCCTGCCCTCCCCGCTCACCTGGGTGTTAGTGACAGCCTGCAGCAGTGTACTCTCAGGAAGGCTGAGATTGTGGACCGAGCCATGCTCTTCCACCAGGTATACGCGGCGCTCCAGGCCACAACGCTTCAGGCGGAACTGGGGAAGTAGAGTGGGCAGGGAGGGTCAGGCTGGATGACCACATGCCTGGGCGTCCATGATGTCACACTCAAAATGGTGCTATGACCCTGTTCTCACCAGTTAGTCTCTGCATCCTCCCTAGTCTCTCCACCTGCCTCAGAGGGGCCTCCGCAGCTTTGCTCATGCTGATACTCTTGTCTAGAAAGCCCTTCCTCCATCTCTCAACACTGCCCATCCTTCAAGCCTCCTCTGGACCGCTACATGGCCTCTGTGACTAGGGGTCCACCCGGCAGCAAGTACCAACGTACAGCCTCTGTATTTCCAATCCTGGAGGTTTAAGCCTTGTTTATCCAAGACTGCAGGGGCTTGGTACCCAAGAGGTCTTTTTTTTTTAAATTTTTTTTATTTTCTTTTTTTTTGAGACGGAGTCTCGCTCTGCCGCCCAGGCTGGAGTGCAGTGGCCAGATCTCAGCTCACTGCAAGCTCCACCTCCCGGGTTCCCGCCATTCTCCTGCCTCAGCCTCCCGAGTAGCTGGGACTACAGGCACCCGCCACCTCGCCCGGCTAGTTTTTTGTATTTTTTAGTAGAGACGGGGTTTCACTGTGTTAGCCAGGATGGTCTCGATCTCCTGACCTCATGATCCGCTCGTCTCGGCCTCCCAAAGTGCTGGGATTACAGGCTTGAGCCACCGCGCCCAGCCCCAAAAGATCTTTAATATGCTCCTGAGTTCAGCCCAAAAATGCAGGTACCTGGCTTCCTACTGTGCGCCTGGACAGGCCTGTGGGGGTCTGATCCTGGAGCAACCACAGGTTGGATGTGGCTGGATTCCAAAGTGCTCTGCCTCAAGGAGGCTGCCAGAAGTGCCCCTGGATTGCTCTGGGCTGAAAAGGGGGCCTCAGAGCAGTCAGGGAAGCCTGGCAAAGCCAGCAAAATTACCTTCTGCTCCCGGAAGCGGCCGTCAATGATGCTGCTGCAAAGGTCATCCAGCCGCTTGCGCTCTACAATGTGGTCCAGTACCAACTCCCCAGGGCTCGCTGCTGACAAGCCAGCCGTTAGCTTGTGATCCCCCACCCACCAGGCCCTGCCCCTGGCGCCAGCCTGTCCACAGCCCTTCACCTGGGTCTCTAGGATTGGTTTCCTGTGCCACCCATACAAAATCCCCAACGTGCAGCTTGCGCACTGTGTGGGTCACGTGCAGCCGCTGTAGCTCTCGGAGCAGCTCCGGCCTGTGCCCGCCCCTGGAGTGGCAAGGAGGGAAGCCTAGATCAGGGTAGGGCAGTGCCTACCCCCCAGCCTCCTCCGATCGTCTACCTCATTTCTCCCCACCTCACTCACCCCCGGGTCTCGCCAATGTCCACACACAACAGCACCCTGTACTCTCCAGGCCTCAGCTCCAGTCGTGGCTGCTGGAACCCTGCTTCGCTGGCACTAAGTGGGGGGTATCGGTATGTGAGGCCAGAACCCCTTGTGCTAGGGCAGTTGCCCCACACCCATGCCACCCGACACCCACCACCCACCTACAGTAGGGAGGCAGCCACAGCTCAGCTATAGGTGATGGATAGAGGTGGGGTTTTGGCCTCATTTCCCATCCCCACCTCCCTGTTTTCCCCCCTCCTCCGCCCTCCTCCTCACAGCTCTGCTGAAGCTGCTCCTGGCACTGCTGTCTCCTCCCCAGGGGGCTCCTTAGGCCCGATGCCCACATTCAGCAAGCTCAGGCCTTCTGACTCGGCTAACTTCTGGGCCAGCTCCAGGCCCTCTGGGGTCAGTGAGTACCTGGGAGGCAGAGGGGAAAAATACAGCTCTCCCTTCTTCACTCATTCCTGGCAGGCTCTCCTGCCTGCCCCCAGCTGGGCTGGCCTCACCGCCCCCTTGGCGCCCTGCACAAATGACCCCAGTGGCTCCTGCTCCTCCTGGTCTTCTTGGCTCTTAGAGCAGTTCCTTGGACCTGCTCAACGCCATTCTCAGGTCTGCAAGAAGTGTGTCTCAGACAATTTCCTTCCTCCTATCTTCACTAATGCTGTTTCCTCCTCCTCAGAATACTTATCCTGACTCTCCACCTGCCAAATCCTAAAACATGTCAAATGCTATCTTCTCTGAAAAGGCTTTCTACTCCTCCAATAACCACGGCACCCTCCCGCCCCCGCTCCTGCGGTTTCACACCCTCCAGGGACTCCAACAGTGGGGGCTCCTGAGGAAAGGCCCCCAACCTCAACAGCATCAACTCTGGGAGTTGTTGAGTGACTCTAAGGCCCCACTAAGAAGTTCACGTGTGCTTTCCTGTATCTCCTGCAGTTGGCCCCACCTGGCTGGCTGGTGTGTCCTGAGGACCAGGTTCCTGTGGAGGAGGGAGCGGAGGGCTGGCCAGGGTCGAGCACTCCCAGGGGCTACCTGTGGATCAGAAAAGAGACCGTCAGAGAGCACCTGCTACCACCACAAGTCCATGTTCCCTGTGTCCCCAGCCACGGGCCGCACACAGGCCCACTGCAAGAAAAGGCAGTCTTTGGTGGGCTCCAGAGCCACTTGGGCCTGTCCTCCCCGATCCCTGTGCTCACCCTGGGGGCCTTCTGAGCACACCTCTGCAGCAGCTCCTCCTTGGTTAAGAAGTGGTAGCCATTAGGATTCTGAAACCAAGGTAGAAGAGACAGGGTAGGCTCAGTACCAGGGCCCCTCCTCATCCCGCTCAGGTGGCTGGGATAATCTTTGCCTGCCTGGCCAGGGCCAGGCACCTCTGGGAACCTCCCACCCCACTGCCATGGTTCCGCCCAGTGCTCACCAGGTGCTCTCGGTAGAGCATCAGCAGTATCACTCGGGCTCCTGAGTGCCGAGCTGGCCAGTAGTTGCCAGACCCTCCCGCTTTGGACTGGGCAGGAACCTGAAAGGTACAGAGGAGCTCTGAATGTGAAAGCCAGCCAGTCATCTTTGAATAAGTCCCCAGCAGGCTTTGTGGCCCTGGGTAAGTCACTCAGTTATCTCTCAGTTTCCTTCTCTGTAAAATGGGCCAGGTGATGGGATGGCCCACTGCAAATGTGGGATGAGACAGCAGGCAGTTTCTGGGCAGCGGGTGGGGGTGTCTGCCCAGCCTGGCCTCAGTTCTACCACGCACTGCAGAACAGGTGTGATTAGACAAGAAAACTCAATAATGCTGACCCCCTAACTAACTGAGCTGGGCTCCCTAAGTAGCTTGATCATGGAATTCTCTCATTGGCTGTTACCAATATTCCTATTCACAGATTAAAATACTAAGTCAAAAAGAGAGTAAGTCATTTGCTCAAGGCCAGGCATCACTGGTGAGATATGGACTCAGGCTTGCCAAATCCCCCAAGCCAGAAAATCATACTCCCGCACTCCCACTTTGCCTTCCGCTCCCCTTGCCCCTTCCTCACTGGCATGGAAGAGTCCTGGACTTCCGCAGGTCGCCCCTGCGGGGCTGGACTGTTCTCTCCAGATGGCGAGCCCGGGGCATGGTCACCTGTGGGAGCAGAAGAGAGTCAACTCCACACTCCACGGAATCCGGCAGCTGCGAGGGTCTGGGATGCAACCTGCTCAGATGATAAGTGAAACCGGTGAGGGAGGCTCAGGGAGGACCAGCCACTAGACCGAGGCCGAACGGCAACTTGGACAGGAGTGGGGAGCTTAAAGCCAAGGGCCTCCAGGTAAGTACGGAAGCTGCACCTGGGGGAGGCAGGGGCTCACTGCCCGATGTTCGGTGCCGCTGCAGCCGCTCGTCCAGCATCCGGCAGAGCCCGTCTCCGAAGTGCTGTAGGATCTTAGCTTCCTTACCGCTGCGCAGCGGCAGTGGGTACCGTCGGAGGGACCGCAGCGCCTGGCCGGGCAGGGGTAGGGTACCCGGTCAGGGCAGGCCTGACCTGGCCAGCAGCTTTTCTCATCGGGCCACGCCAGGACCCACCTTCTGAAACACGAAGCGTGTGGGGCGCCCGCTGCGGGTCGCCTCGTCCCGCCACTCGGTCAGCCAGCGAACGAAGAGCGGATTGGGACAGGCAGGCAGCGGGCGCTTCCGGCCCAGGCGGACAGGGGCCGCCATCAACCCGAGGGCGGGTCCTCCGGCGCCCCACGCCCGCGGGACTGGGACGCCGCCAGTTCTGGAGTGGGGATTCGAACACCTGGCCCGGGGCGGGGCGGGGCAAGGGGGAGGCCGAGGGCAGGACCGCTGAGATCACGGGGCCCCAAACACACGGGGCACTAACGAGAGGAGAGCCTGCCACACTCCCGCCCCTGAGCTGCTCTAAGTGGTTGGTGAGGGGCGCTGTCTCTAAACGATCTTTCCCCTCCGCCCCACTCCAGCCAGCCTTTGGGACGCACCCAATCCCAGCCCCCGGAGCCTGGACCGGCTCCTTCCTGTCACCCCAGATTCGAGAGCGGGCTCATCTTTGTGTAGGCGAGAGGAAGGCGGACAGCGCCCCCTGTGACAGGGAGGACTGGCTGGGCGGTGCTTAACGGACTAACCTGAACTTGGCCGCTCTAAGTCTCTCTAAGACTGGCAGTTTCAGCCTCAAGCTTGAAGGAGGCTGGAGATGGAGACTGGTCTTGAAAAGAGTCCAGGAGAGGCGAGGGCTGGGAGACAAACGGGTGCAAACATATTGGTGGGAAGGACACCCAGAAATGGGTGCTGGGGATGAGGACACAAAGGTAAGGCAGGATCCTTGGAGGAAATGGTCATCCTCATCCCCGGGATACAGGGCAAAGAGTGTATGGTAGAGAGGAAGTCGGGGACGTGCCGAGAAGGCCTAAACTAGGACTCGGAAGGTCGGGGGTCAGAGGCCTAGAGGAAGGAGGACTGTAAGTAAGAGGTGCTTGGGCACCCTGGCAGTTGGGGAGGCCTGAGATGGGCACGTGATTGGGTTCGGGGGCGGAGGAGCAGGCTGCGGGTTAAGAAGCCCAGACACAGGTAGAGAGGAGAACAGTTCGTCATTTTTGTGGCTAATCGGAAGTGGGAGACCCTCAGGGAGGTTGAAGATGGAAACCCTACAAAGGGTTTCAACCTGAGAAGCCTCAAGGACACGTATAACTGAGTTGGACACAGGCGACCCGCCAGGGTTCGAAGCAGCACCCGGCATCTAGCTGCTATACCGGAAGTCGCGAGACGCAGGTCTCCAGTCTGCGAGGAAGGGAAAGGTGGGCGCCGGAGCTCCAGGCCCGCCCCTCAGGACTGTGCCTAGCCCACGGCGCAGTAGCCCCACCCGGGCTAAATTGGACCAATGGGCTCCGGCTCCCGCCTCCTGCCCGCCGCGGCCTTATAAGGAGCCTGAAGCCGGCTGTCGGGCTGACCCCGCCCCCTCGAGTCTCATGTCCTAATAAGGACATCTAGGGCATCCCGCGGCTGGGGGCGGGCGGGAGCGCGTCTTCAGGGTAACTGCGAAGCCCCCTCCCTCTCCCCGTTGCTCTTGGAAACTCTAAGGCTCGGAAAAGGGGGCGCTAGCCTCTTCATGCAGGGCCGCTTGCGTGAGGCGGGGGTCAAGCTGCTGTCTCCACCTGGAGTGCCGGGAGCCCGGGCGGGGGTGGTGCAGTGGAATGTCCCCGACTACAACCCCCGGCATGCTCTGCAAGGTACTCCACTCCCTGGATCGCTCTCTGTTTACACCCTTAATTCCGTTTATAGGATTAGAGTTCTCAGTTCCCTTTCTGGGTTTGCCTCTGGCTTGTTTGCGACCCAGTCTTCTCTTCCTGCAGTGTGTAAGGCTGTGGTCACTGTTCTAGGACAACAAAATCATCCCGGAGTCCCCCGCTCGTTTCTTTTTTTAAAGGCATATACTACCATAGATCTTGTCTCAGTTTTTCAGGTGTTAGAATAACCAGGTACCTGGCTATCAACTCGAGAGCTGGGTGCAAGTCTGGCTTAATATCCATTTTTTTCTCACTGGCACGTAAAAGGCACGTAAAGAAGCTTTGAATTGAATGCACAAAGCCTCGTCTTTACCCTTTATCGCCTCATGACTTTGCCAAACATCTTTAAACAAGCACAAAGCTCTCAGAGATTTGCTTGTACCTTTCCCCTGTGCCTTTTCCTCCTATTCTTATTTTACTGACGTTGCACATCGCCTTTTTTTTTCAGGAGACGAGAGTGGCTTGTGATTTTCTTTGCTTTAGGTCGGGATTCCAGGCTAATCAATAGTTGCTTCGATTCAGAAAAGCAAAACCCTAACCTCACTCAAGAATTTCAGGCCAACGGATCCAGATAATACCAGATGGGTCTTAAGAAAGCCGTTTTGCTGCGGGATAAAGAGCCGCTTAGTCGCGATCGTTTTCGGGTCATTTTACTGAGCACCAGCTCGCCGGGTTCAGAGCGGTTCCTGGGAAGTTGGACCAATGGGCTCGCGCTGAGCGGTGCGGTGCCGCCTGGAGCCCGGGCCTACATTTCCCCGCATGCACTGCAGCTCCAGCCTGGCCGGCGGGAAGACTCCGTTACCCAGCGAGCGAGGCGGCGGCGCAGGGTCCGCGGACTCCATTTCCCGTCGGCCCGCGGAGGGAGCGCCGGAAGCCCGCCCCGCCCCTCATTGTGCGGCTCCTACTAAACGGAAGGGGCCGGGAGAGGCCGCGTTCAGTCGGGTCCCGGCAGCGTCTGCAGCGCTCTTGTCTACTGCGGCTCTCGGTGCCCGCTCCTTTTCGTTTCCGGAAACATGGTGAGCTGCAGGCCACGACGCCCGAGGGAGGCGGCTGCGGGTCGGTCGCCTGCGCGGGGGAGGCGACGGGGGAGCGATGAACGCACCCCCTCCCCCAGCGCCCCTGGCGGGATGAGGGTCTCGCACGGAGGGGCGGGCGGTGCCGGAATGCGCGTGCGCGCCCGTGGGCGCCGGGGAGGGCCGGTCTGGACGTCGCTCGCGCGCCCCCTGGGCTCCCTTCCCCCACCCGCTGGTGCGCCCGCGCGGAAACCGGCCGCGGGGGGAGGGGTCTGGGGCGCGCGCTGGCGCGCCCCTCGCGGAATGACCGGCGTCGTGCGTTTCTTAGGGGCGCGCTCTCGACCGCAGCACGCGGCGTAAACCCGGCCTGGGGGCGGCAAGGGAAAAGCGCGCGAGAGGTCTCGGCGCGCGCGCCCCACCCAAGGCTGTTCCTGTCTGCGCGTCACCCTCCCTCGGCAGCCGGGTCCGTCTCGGGAGCAGGTGGCAGGGATGCCTGCGCCCGGGAGGGGCTGGCGCGGCGAGGGGTGATGCTGGGAAGACGGAGTCCCGGTTGGGGCGTGGGTGCCTGCGATTAGGGCCTTGCACCGCAAGGCTTGGAGGGGGCATCGCAGAGACTGCGGCGCCTTTGGGAGCACATCTAACGAGCTGCGTTCTCACCCGAGCATTGGGCGAGGGCTGGAACGGCGCTGTCTGCCGGCGCGTGCGCGCACGCTCAGGCCCGGCCGCGGATGCCGAAGCCCTGGGCCAGCCGGGCCTTCCCGGATGGGCCTGAGGGTGGAGCCGAGTTTAGGGAAGTGACCCAGTCGGGCACCGCCCGGAAACCACCCCGCCCCCTGTATACAGCCCGAGGGCTGAGAAAACCGAAGGTTATGTAGCGTGCCCAGGCTCCTGCCTGCAGCAGATAGGTCTGATACATCCGTTGTTTTAAGGTGATTCCGTAGGGTTAGGGACCTGGAAATGCTGCTGCTTCTCGGGTACGCCGTTCTCTATTGGGGAGGGGGCCAGACCTAGCCGATCTCCTTTCCCCGCCTACTCCGGAAGCTACCGAATCACGTGGCCGGCTTCCTCTGCAGTTCCGGGGAGTTCGGGGGACCAGATTTACCTTGGATTGCCCCCCCTCTCCTGGCTCGGGCACCGCCAAGCACGACGCAGAGTAGGAGTTTAAAGATCTCGAGGCTTCTGGGCACTTGAGTTTAAAGATCTCGAGGCTTCTGGGCATGTTAATTTTTACCAGCGACTTCTGGGGCCTAGCACCATTCCCGGAAGAAGGGAGTTGTCGGGCAGGGTCCTTATTGGGGGTTGTGATTCTTGTTTTGGTTGGGAAAGACCCTAGGAGGGAACAGGGGTCGTTTGTGTAGTAACACTGCATTAAGCAGTTCTGGTGGGTTTGTTGTAACTGTTCAGTGTCCTTGGGGTTCCATCTAGCATTGTGGGGTCTTGGCTCTTTCTGAAGAGGAGTCTTGGCTCAGGTGTTTGGGTCCCCCATATCTGAAGTTCTAAGTCACCAGTGTTATCCAAAGGCTGAGAGCAAATACGGTGAGTGGCAAGTGAGTCAGTAGCCGGTGGGTTCACATTTCGGTCAAGGCTCTGCTTTTCACGAGTTTTCCATTTCTGTCCCATAAAATGAGGGAAGGAGTTGTTGAACTAGGTGATCAGAGGCCATGGCTGCCATTCTGAGGTTGTGTCCCATCTGGTTCTTTGACAGTGGCTTGGGTGGGAAAACTAGTGACTTGCCTTGGGAAGGGCACTAGTGACCACTCAAGACGCAGACTGGGATCTTCTGAGAAAACAAGGGACAGTTCCCTAGGGTCCTTTTCTCGATGAGGTATACGTGGCATGTCTCCTAGGCCTCCGGTGTGGCTGTCTCTGATGGTGTCATCAAGGTGTTCAACGACATGAAGGTGCGTAAGTCTTCAACGCCAGAGGAGGTGAAGAAGCGCAAGAAGGCGGTGCTCTTCTGCCTGAGTGAGGACAAGAAGAACATCATCCTGGAGGAGGGCAAGGAGATCTTGGTGGGCGATGTGGGCCAGACTGTCGACGACCCCTATGCCACCTTTGTCAAGATGCTGCCAGACAAGGACTGCCGCTACGCCCTCTATGACGCAACCTATGAGACCAAGGAGAGCAAGAAGGAGGACCTGGTGTTTATCTTCTGGTGAGCTCATTCTGGCACTTCTTCTTGTCGCCTATCCCCTTTCTCATGATGGGAACTTCTGTGGATCCTGGTCAACCCAGAGATGTGGGTTTGGATGGGGAGGGGGTTGTAACAAAAGACTCCTCACTGCCAGCCTAAGGGTTTCTCAAAGTCACCTATGGCTTTGCTGTTGCTGCGGGTTGCCTGACTCATGTTTCTGTCCAGGGCCCCTGAGTGTGCGCCCCTTAAGAGCAAAATGATCTATGCCAGTTCCAAGGATGCCATCAAGAAGAAGCTGACAGGTAAGGGCCAGCATTGGTGCTGGGTGCCCTTCTGCTGTGACCTTGGCTGCAGGGTAGGGTGAACAGCACCCAGAGGGGGTCCGCCCCCTTCACTGCCTGCTTGTTCCTTCCATCTGCTTTGATTGGCTCCTTCCCAGCCACAGAAACTACCCCCACCCCAGTGCTTACTGCTCACAGATGCTCCCCTTTCTTCCTTACAGGGATCAAGCATGAATTGCAAGCAAACTGCTACGAGGAAGTCAAGGACCGCTGCACCCTGGCAGAGAAGTTGGGGGGCAGTGCTGTCATCTCCCTGGAGGGCAAGCCTTTGTGAGCCCCTTCTGGCCCCCTGCCTGGAGCATCTGGCAGCCCCACACCTGCCCTCAGCGGTTGCAGGCTGCCCCCTTCCTGCCAGACCGGAGGGGCTGGGGGGATCCCAGCAGGGGGAGGGCAATCCCTTCACCCCAGTTGCCAAACAGACCCCCCACCCCCTGGATTTTCCTTCTCCCTCCATCCCTGACGGTTCTGGCTTTCCCAGACTGCTTTTGATCTTCTGATTCCTCTTGGGTTGAAGCAGACCAAGTTACCCCCAGGTACCCCAGTTGTGGAGGAGCCTGTATTTTTTTTAACAACACCCCCATTCCCCACCTGGTCCTCCCCCTTCCCATGCTGCCAACTTCTAACCGTAATAGTGACTCTGTGCTTGTCTGTTTAGTTCTGTGTATAAATGGAATGTTGTGGAGATGACCCCTCCCTGTGCCGGCTGGTTCCTCTCTTTTCCCCTGGTCACTGCTACTCATGGAAGCAGGACCAGTAAGGGACCTTCAATTAAACAAAAAAAGACAATAATAAAAAGGCTCATTAATGGGATGTGTGTTTCAAGGTTGGGGCCCAGGAGACTTCGGTGGGGGAGGGGGTGCACTGGGAGAATGGTGCTCTCTCTTCTGAACTGTACCCCATACCCAACCAGTCCCTGCACACCCTTATCTGGCTCCAGTGATTGGCTGAGACGCCTTTCTGATGGTCACCATTATTCTGTTGGTGGGGCTGTGATTGACACTGGACTGGCTGTTTAAGGAGTGGTGCTGGCCACAGGGGTGTTACAGTGGAAGTGGTTTATGCCTGAACTGGGTGCTCTGTAGCCTTGCCTGGATGGGCAGTGAGGCCCATCTGATAGTCTTTTCTGTCCCTGCCTAGGTGTGGGCTGATAGGCTAGTCACAGGTAGCTTAAAGGTTCAGTTTGGTTTGCTGTCTTCCCTGCATGGCTGACTCAGGTTTATGAGGGTCAGGTTCAGTGGTTGCTGTGAGTCAGCCCAAGTTGAGCCTTTGACCTTCTCTAGATGTGGCTGGAGTCCTTTCAGGGTGGGGCCAGCCAGGTGGAGCCCAGGACTTCAGACCCAGGTGTCTTGAGCACCGCCTCCCTATGTTTAACCAAAAGGGTGTTGCCGGTACCCTGAGCCTTTTGCCAGCATTGCCATGGGTTGTTTCCAGCCTGTACTTTGGGCTTTCACCTGCCCAGCAGGCAAAGACATCCAAGAAATCTGACCCTCGGGTGAGGTGAATTGGGAGTGTTAATGGGGCATCTATATCTCCTCCCTAATTAACTAAGCCAAGAAAGGAAGAGGCCTCCTGGTGTTACAGTTGGCTCCTTAACTCCCAGGAGCTTGTGAGTGATTCTGGGAGGAAGGGCTAGATCCCTTTTCTGGTTAGGAAATAAGGTGTGGGGACTTGCGATTCATTCTTGTGCTAGGGTTTATGGGGGTAGGGACAAACCTGGAAGACTGTTTTGGGGTTCCTAGATCCCAACTTCTGGGTGTCGCACCTTCCCACAGGGAGCCTGCTGTCACTGGAGAGAGGGCTGAGGATACTGCGGGGTGCCCTCCTTGGTGTCCCCAGGATCTGATCATACTGCCTTGGCAGAAGGTGTGCCTGGTGGACCCTTGAGCTGTGGGAAGGGAAGCAAGGACAACAGGCCTCCTTGCTACAAAACCAGGGTTTTTATTTGTGAAGGAGAACAGGCTGGGATAAAGAGAGCTATGATTCCTTCAAGGCCCCGGGTGAGAGAGGAGGCTGTTCCTCAGCTTCCTGGGGAGGGGTGTTGGGGTCCCTGGGGCTCTGGTGACCTGTGGCCAATCATGATGCCTATGCTGCCCTGTGTCTTGCAGGGCTTGGCACCTTTGGTGGTAGTAGTGGTAGGGGGTTTGGGCTTTCCCTGGGAGGATGTGGGGCAGAGTGAGGGTGTAGCTAGTGGCACTGTGGTAGAGAAGGAGACATCTTGCCAGAGAGGGGTCTGGGATACCCTGGTCACTGGAGATCCCAGAGCAGGGTCTGGCTGAGCTCTGGCTGCTCTAAGGCTCCCCCTTTAGGGCGACAAGGGTGTTCCGGAGAATCAGGGTGCTGGCCTGCAGAGGAGAAATAGGTCCTTGAAGTACTCTGCTCCCTGAGTCAGGCTGCCATTCTTTCTGCACCGTAGATACCCCCTTGCTCCCCACACCCCTGTTCTCTGCAATAACAGTTGCTGTTAATTGGGTCTTCCTACCGAGAAGGCACGGGTCGTGAGCCAGGGAAGCATGGCCCCAAGCCTTAGCTGAGGCTACTCTCATCCACACACGCACGCATGTACATGCAGACACCCACATATGCACATACACGCGTGCACATCTACACGTGCACGTACACCCTGGTGCCTGGGGGAGGGAGGGAAGTGGCAGGTATCACAAGGGCCCAGTGAGGTGGGAGGGCTCACCTTGGCGTGTTTGAGCTCCAGCTCTGCCAGCTCAATGAGATTCTTTCGAAAAGAGGAGACCCGGCGGGACTTGAAGTCCATGAGCTCTGGAGAGGAGGGGAAGAGGCATGGGGACCTGGGCAGGGCATGTGGCCCCAGGCTGGGGCCAGGGGCTGCGGGCTCACCTTGCTTGGCAGAGTCGGAGAGGCGCTCGAAGCGTTGGCAGCACAGCTGCTGGTGGCTCTCGGCGGGCCGCACCTCCCGGTTCCTGGTGCGCGCCTTGTCCAGCGCCTTGTTGGCATTCTCGTAGTCGGCCAGTGCCCGCAGCCGCCGATACAGCAGGTCCTAGGACCACGGGCACAGGGTCACTGCTGCCCTGTCCTGGCCTCCAGGCCTCAGCGTTGCTCTGGGGCTGCCTCTCACCTTTGCTGCCTGTGAGTCGCGCATGTAATACCTCAGCACGTCCGACAGCTTCAGGTCCTCGTCGGAAGCCACTCGGCCCTCCAGCTTCTGCATCAGAAAGGTGGGCACTGGGAAAGGAGCTTGTCAGAGGGGCAGCGAAGGGGTGAGAGGCACCTTTTCATCTAAATATCCAGCAAAGAGGCCTTAGGTAACTGTTCCAGGTCAGGCCTGGTGTTGAGGGGTGCAGGCCAGGGAAGGCTTCACAGAGGAAGTGGGATCTAATCTGGATCTCAGGTACTAAGTAAGAGCCAGACAGGGAGCTGAGGGCTTGGCAGCTGTGCAAACCCGGCTACGTGTTCAGGGAACCTTTAGTTCAGGGAGGGCACTTGGGCAAAGCAGGGAAGGGAGGCAGTGGCTGGAGCACAAGAGGCTAAAAGTGGAAGCTCAGGACTTTGGGAGCTTCCAGAAGGGGCAGGGTCTCTGAAGGTCTTGAGCAGGGAAGAGATGCAGTCCAATAGACGTTTTAGGAAGACGGCAACACTCCAGTGACTTTCTTGGGGAAGAGTGGGGAACGTGTATACCGAGGCAGTGTGCTGGCAGCTGGGTGCAGCCTGCCAGAGATTCGGGCACATCCTTGTGCCTCCCAACTCTCTCCTGCACACACGCGTGTACACGCGTGCGCACCCCCCACACACACACATACACAAAGCTGGATCCTTGTCTTCAGCCCACCTCTCGTTAAACTAGTCTGGAGTGTGAGCCCAACTTGCCACTGGGCCCAAGTTATCACTGAACCCAAGATGATCCTGGAGCTCTTCCCTCTGCCAGGACTCATCTTCCCTGCAAAGATCACCAGGAAAGCTTTTGAGCACAGAAGGCAGTACTCACCCTCAGCCTTTCAAAGAGCTCTGCCAATTTGAGGAAGCTCCTAGGAAGTAGTAGGGAGGAGTTAGGGTAGGGGGCTGAGGAACAGCTCAAAGCCTCTCTGTCTCAGCCCCTCCTTGGGAGTCTCCCTCTTGCCTTTCCCTCCCAACACCCTCCCCCAACAGGAAAGCCTACACCTCCCACCTAGAGCTGACAGTAGACATCTACAGAGTGACCCCTCATGGGAAGACATGGTATTACAGGCATAGGGAGAGGGTAGGGGTGGAGGGAGTCCTCACGTCCTTAGCTGGTTGACTTCCTGTGTTCCCAGACTGCTCAGCGCAGCTGAGATAGGGATATAATCATCTGCCAGGCCTGTTGGGGGAACAGCCCCCATCAGAGCCCCTACATCTGCACGTCAAGCCCTGGTGCCTGTGGCCACAGACAAACAAGGCATGCCTTGCTCTCTTCTCTCCCCCAAGGAGTTGAACCACTGGGGAGAGGGGCAGCGGGATCCAGGACCCCTTGGACCTTGCGTACACTTGTGGGCACGCATGACGCGGTCGGCCCGCAGGCAGGCATCTCGGATACGGGTGTGATACTCCAACAGGAAGGTCCTCTCATGCTCAAAGAAGTCATCCACCTCCTAAGGGAGCCAGGCAGGACCCCATTTACACTGGGTCACCAAGGAACTTGGCAGCATAGGCACACAGGGTTGGCAACATCTCCTTCCAACCCAGGCCAGGCCCCACCAGTGGCTTCCTTCCCACACCCAGCCTGGGCCTCAATCCGTGCTGTGGACTTGAGGTGCTGGATTGAATCTGGAGAGGAGCTCCAGGGGTTACCTTGAGCCCTGACATGCCCGTGATGAGGGCTTCATCTGCAGACTTCACGATATTCCTCAGAAACCCTCCGAGGAGCTCCTTCCTGTTCTTCCCCCGGACACTCAGCTGAGGCACACAGGGAGGGTATGATGCTGGGGTGGGCGTTCTCGCCTCCCATGCCGAGTCGCAAGCCACTCACGGAGCTGTGACACAGGCTTGGGCCCACTGGGGCCCCTTCTCCAGCCCTGCCACCCCTGGGTGCCTCCCCACCCAAGCTAGACTCTGGCCCCAGGGCCAGGGATTCGGTCCAGCTCACATCCTGTCCATATTCCAAAAACACAAAGAAGTTGTGGTCTCGACGCAGGGTGGGGTGGGCCGCCAGGCGCTGCAGAAAGACTTCGTGCATCGCAACTGTCTTCTTAAAGATGGCCAGGTACTCCCTGCGAGAGTGGCAGCGGCTCACAGGCCCTCCTCAGCCCTCATCATCCTGCCTGCCCCCTTTCTGGGGTCAGAGGTCAGGGTCTCTAAACATTCATGGGGGGAGAGTGGGGAAGATAGCTGGGGATGGCTGGGAAAGGAGGGGGCACTCACGCTTCCAGCTCCTGCTTCATCTTGGCAAACTCTTCCCGAGTGACAGAGCTGTCCCCCTCACCCAATTTCTGTAGCTTTTCCCTTGAAGCCTCAAAGTCTGGCCTCGGAGGGGCTGGGGGGATCTGCTCAAAGGAGGGACAGAGCTGGGAGACCTCTCACTGCTGAGACGGCCGCCACAGCCTTTGGTCCTCACCCAAGTGCTCTGCCTGTCCCTCCCAGCCCTTGCCCGGCCCCTCCTCACGATGAGGCCGGCGTACTCCTCGTTCTCCACGTAGGCGTCATGCAGCCAGATGAACTCCTCGTGCTGCCGCACGACTGAGAACTCGGTCTGGGCGAAGTAAGGGAGGCAGCTCTGGAAGCAGGAAGGCCGTCTGAGGTACCCTCTCTGCCCCAAGCCCTGCCTCAGCAAGTCTCCTGGCCACCCACTTTTGGGCCCCCCTCATCCCACATCCCAGGGAGGACCAAGTTAGAGCTCAGGTGTGCGTGATTTCATTTAGAATGGTGGATGGGGATGATTAGGACTCGGGGCCTCAGGCAGAGGCACCCAGAGCCTAGTTAAGATGCTTGCTTTCCAGGAGGGGCTGAGGGCAAGTGCCAGGTGGAGGAACAGTGCCCACAGGCTGTGTTGGCACGTGCCTACCACCCCGGGGGAGGCCTCCTGCGGGCAGCCACCAGGACCTTTCCTCGAGTCCCACACTGCCTCACCTTGGTTTGAACAGTGAATTTCACCTTGTCCCGCTCACTCACTGCATCAGAGATCTCCACCTGTAAGGAGCTGTCTCCCTGCAGATCCACCGATGCACACGAAGGCTGCGGAGGAGGGGAGGTCTCTGGCCTAGCTGAGCATGGCCCCTTTGCCCTTCCTCACCCTGCATGCCTTCTGGTCCACCTGCAGAACCCTCTTTAGCAGCACTGCTTCAGCAATGCCCCAGGTCACCAGAGAGGGGTCCTGATAAGGCACTGACCTGAGCTTTGCAACTGCCAAAACATTTTAACCCCCCCATCCTTGGAGGCAGGCAGAAAGCTTCCCATTTGACAGATATTGAAGCTGAGACAACCAGAGATGGTGGCCCATCTGCAGCTGGTCTAGTGATGTCTCCTCCCTGGATGGAGATCCCTGCATCTATCCCCTCCTCCTGGCTGTCCGGCATCTGTTTACAGGGTTATCTCTACATTGTTTCTCCCTCTTTTTTTGATAGTGTCTTGCTCTGTCACTCAGGTTGGAGTGCAGTGCTGTGAGGGGAAGTAAATTGTCTAAGGTTATGCAGCTGCAAAGCGACAGTGCCAGGTTGAAACCCAGTTGTTGTTTTTGTTTATTTGCTTGTTTTTTTTTTAGACGGAGTCTTGCACTGCCCAGGCTGGAGTGCAGTGGAGCGATCTCCACTCATTGCAACCTCCATCTCCCGGGTTCAAGCGATTCTCCTGCCTCAGCCTCCCGAGTAGCTGGGACCACAGGCGTGCCCAGCTAACCTGGACCACCATGCCCAGCTAACTTTTGTATTTTTAGTAGAGATGGGGTTTCACCATGTTGGTCAGGCTGGTCTCAAACTCCTGACCTCAAGTGATCCGCCTGCCGCGGCCTCCCAAAGTCCTGGGATTACAGGCATGAGCCACCATGCCCAGCGAAACCCAGTTTCTTAATTCCCAACCCCACGCACTTTCTCAGTTACTTGCCCACCCCTTCCCCAGCTGGCTACTCAGGCATCCCTTAACCAGGGCTTCAAGTGAGTTGGATGAGACATTTTCACCTCTTTTGGGGGAGGGTTGCCAAAACCATTCCATTTACTACTTTTGGTGCCAAGAGGCAACCGCTTACATGCAAAGCACGTGTATTTCTTCAAGTGAAAAGATCAACAAGACACCAAGCTACTAGCTCATTCTTGCATTGAGTTATTCAATATGTATTTATTTATTTTTGAGATAGGGTCTCACTCTGTCACTCAGGCTGTAATGCAGTGGTGCCATCATAGCTCACTGCAGCCTCCAACTCCTGGGCTCAAGTGATCCTCCTGCCTCTGCCTCTGTAGTACCTGGGACTACAGGCATGTACCACCACGCCAAGTTGTTTTTTTTTTATGCCAGGTTTTTTTTTTTTTTTTTTTTTTAGAAACAGGGTCTTGCTATGTTGCCCAGGCTGGTCTCAAACTCCTGGGCTCAACTAATCCTCCCACCTCAGCCTCCCAAAGGGCCGGAAGCAACGTGCATTTATTGAATACCTACTGTGTCCACACCATAGTGCCAAGTGATATTAGGGGGAAGAGAAGAGGCTTAAGAATCACTCTGCCTTTCAGCATTGCTCACCAGTATACAAGAGGCACCTGTCCCACCTCTCAGTCTGGAGGCCTCCTCACTCTCTCCTCTCTCTGATTTTGGCACACTTTAGAGATGGTCCCTGAGATGGGGCTTGGTAATATGTGGGTCCAGAAACAGGCAAGACCTTGCCTGATGGTGGCCCAACTGTAGCTGGTCTAGTGATGTCTCCTTCCCGGATGGAGATCCCTGCATCTGTCCCCTCCTCCTGGCTGTCCGGCATGAAGGAACTGACCCTGAGGTCACCAGTCACTGTTTACAGGGTTATCTCTACATTGTTTCTCCCTCTTTTTTTTTTTTTTGATAGTGCCTTGCTCTGTCACCCAGGTTGGAGTGCAGTGCCGTGATCTCGGCTCACTGCAAACTCTGCCTCCCGAGTTCAAGAGATTCTCTTGCCTCAGCCTCCTGAGTAGCTGGGATTACAGGCGCGTGCCACCACTCCCACCTAAATTTTGCTTGAGCCCAGGAGTTTGAGACCAGCCTGGGCAACATGCTGAGACACCCTTCGATGCCCACCTCCACAAAAAAAACTTTAAAAATTAGCTGGGCGTGGTGGCACATGCCTGTGGTTCCAGCTACTTGGGGGGCTGAGGTGGGAAGACTGAGCTTGGGAGGTGCAGGCTGCAGTGAGCCAGGATCTTGCCACTGCACTCCAACCTAGGTGACAGAGTGAGGAACTGTCTAAAGAAAACAAAAAAAAAAAAGCAAAAACAAAAAAAAGCTAAAGCTAATTTTTTTTTTTTTTTCTGAAATGGAGTTTCGCTCTTCTTCCCCAGGCTGGAGTGCAATGGTGCAATTTCTGCTCACTGCAACCTCGGCCTCCCCGGTTCAAGCGATTCTCCTGCCTCAGCCTCCTGAATAGCTGGGATTACAGGTGCCCGCCACCATGCCTGGCTAATTTTGTATTTTTAGTAGAGATGAGGTTTCTCCATTTTTGTCAGGCTGGTCTTGAACTCCTGAGCTCAGGTGATCTGCCTGCCTTGCCTCCCAAAGTGCTGGGATTACAGGTGTGAGCCACCGTGCCTGGCAAAAAAATTTTTTTAACACTCCAGAAAGCTCCCTCTTGCCCCACACCCATCAATTATCCCCACCCCAGAACTAACCACCATTCTGACTTCTATCACCATATATTATTCTGGCCTATTCTTTTATTTATTTATTTATTTTTGAGACGGTGTTTCGTTCTTGTTGCCCAGGCTGGAGTGCAGTGGCGCAGTGGCGCCATCTCAGCTCACCGTGACCTCCGCCTTCCAGGTTCAAGCAATTCTCCTGCCTCAGCCTCCCGAGTAGCTGGGATTACAGGCATGCACCACCACGCCCGGCTAATTTTGTATTTTTAGGCAGAGTCTCGCTCTGTCGCCCAGGCTGGAGTGCAGTGGCGCGATCTCGGCTCACTGCAAAACTGCAAACTCCACCTCCCGGGTTCACGCCATTCTCCTGCCTCAGCCTCCTGAGTAGCTGGGACTACAGGTGCCCGCCACCATGCCCGGCTAATTTTTTTTTTTTGTATATTTTTAGTAGAGATGGGGTTTCACCGTGTTAGCCAGGGTGGTCTGGATCTCCTGACCTCGTGATCCGCCTGCCTCGGCCTCCCAAAGTGCTGGGATTACAGGCTTGAGCCACCGCGCCCGGCCGCCAAACAATTTTCTAAGGTGACTAAACCAATGTACACTGCCAGCAGCACTGTTTATGAAAGTTCCAGTTGTACTACATCTTTGCCAATACTTAAGAGTTGTTAGTCATTTTATCTCTCTCTCTCTTTTTTTTTTTTTTTTTTAAAGAAACGGGGTCCCGCTAATGTTGTCCAGGCTGGCCTTGAACTGGGCTCAGGCAATCCTCTGGAGTAGCTGAGAGTTGCTTTTGTGTACACGTATCAATTGACCTATTAAGTATGATAAACTTTGGACTCTCTGTTCCATTGGTCTATGTTTGTCCTTATGATAATATCTCACTGGCTTGATTACTGTAATCTGACAGGTGAGACTGGAAATCAGATAGTGTAAGGCCTCCACCTTTATTCTTTTTTTCAAAATCATTTTGGCAATTATAGGTCCTT
Source organism: Colobus angolensis palliatus (assembly GCF_000951035.1). Taxonomy (NCBI): domain Eukaryota; kingdom Metazoa; phylum Chordata; class Mammalia; order Primates; family Cercopithecidae; genus Colobus; species Colobus angolensis. The sequence continues at coordinate 4,246,444 of NW_012115266.1, forward strand.
TACATTTCTACACATACTCGGCTTGTTAATTTATACCCCTAAAAAACGAACTGAGATTTTTATTGTGATTGCATCGAATATACAGATCAGTCTGGGTACAAACCACTGTGACGTCTCGGAATTGTTAGTCTTTTTTACTTCCACCCTGTTAGTCGAGGCATGGTAATTGTGCATGGGAGTGTAACTGGTATTACCTGGTGAGGAATGATGTTGAGCGGCATTTTCTGTATTTATCAGCCATCTGCATATCTTCTTTTGTAAAGTGCCTATTCAGTTCTCTGATTCTTTCCAGCCACCTCTTTGAAAGATCAGATTATCTGTTTTTCAGTAATTTGTAGGAACTCTGTTCCTGGGGACAAGTCCATTGTTGATTATACGTTTTGTCAGTATCTTTTCCTAGTCTATAGTTTGCCTTTGACTCTCTTAATGGTTCAAATGTTACAAGCTCAACCTAAGAGTCTTTTATTGCTATGGTTAAGGCTTTTTATGTCCTGTTGAAGAAATCTTTGCCTACCCCAAGGTCATGAAGATATTCTATTTACTTTTCTAGAGGTATTACAGTTTAAGCTTACACTTGTGTCTATAATCCATTTTCTTTTTTCTTTTTCTTTTTCTTTTCTTTTTTTTTTTTGAGACAGGGTCTTGCTCTGTCGCCCAGGCTGGAGTGCAAATGATTCTCCTGCCTCAGCCTCCTGAGTAGCTGCGATTACAGGCACCCGCCACAACGCCCAGCTAATTTCTATATTTTTAGTAGAGATGTGGTTTCACTCTTTTGGCCAGGCTGGTCTCAAACTCCTGACCTCAAGTGATCCACCCTCCTTGGCCTCCCAAAGTGCTGGTATTACACATGTGAGCCACCCCACCCAGCTATGATCTATTTTCAATTCATTCTCTTCATTTTAATTTCTTTCTTTCTTTTTTTTTTTTTTTGAAATGTAGTTTCACTCTTGTTGCTCAGGCTAGAGTGGAATGGTGGATCTCGGTTCATTGCAACCTCCACCTCCCAGGTTCAAGCAATTCTCCTGCCCCAGCCTCCCGAGTAGCTCAGATTACAGGTGCCCACCACCACGCCCAGCTCATTTTTGTATTTTGAGTAGAGACGGGGTTTCACTATGTTGGCCAGGCTGGTCTCGAACTCCTGACCTCAGGCAATCCACCTGCCTTATTCTCCCAAAGTGCTGGGATTACAGGCATGAGCCACCGCGCCTGGCCTAATTTTAATTTCTTGAGATGGAGTCTCGCTTTGTCACCCAGGCTGGAGTGCAGTGGCGCGATCTTGGCTCACTGCAGCCTCTGCCTCCTGGGTTCACATGATTCTCTTGCCTCAGCCTCCCAAGTAGCTGGGATTACAGGTGTGCGCCACATGCCTGGCTAATTTTTGTATTTTTAGTAGAGATGGGGTTTCCCCATGTTGGCCAGGTTGGTCTCAAACTCCTGACTGCATATGATCCACCTGCCTCAACCTCCCAAAGTGCTGGGATTACAGGCATGAGCCACTACGCCTGGCGATTTTCAATTTGTTTTGAATATGCAGTGTGGGCCGGGCGCGGTGGCTCAAGCCTGTAATCCCAGCACTTTGGGAGGCCGAGACGGGCGGATCACGAGGTCAGGAGATCGA
>NW_012115266.1:4248386-4250794 GCF_000951035.1 Colobus angolensis palliatus
AACACGGTGAAACCCTGTCTCTACTAAAAATACAAAAAAAAAAGTAGCCAGGTGTGGTGGCAGGTGCCTGTAGTGCCAGCTACTCGGGAGGCTGAGGCAGGAGAATGGCATGAACCCGGGAGGTGGAGCTTGCAGTCAGCCAAGATCTTGCCACTGCACTCTAGCCTGGGCGACAGCACGAGACTCCGTCTCAAAAAAAAAGAGTGTCACTCTTTGGACTCTCTACTGTGTTCCATTGGTCTAAATGTTTATCCTTATGATAATATCTCACTGTCTTGATTACTGTAACTTGACAGGCAAGACTTGAAATCAGATAGTGCAAAGCCTCCAACTTCATCCTTTCTTTTCAAAATAATTTTGGCTATTATAAGTCCTTTACATTTCTACAGATATTCTGCTTGTTAATTTCTACCCCTAAAAAACGTACTGGGATTTTGATTATGATTATATCAAATATATAGATCAATCTGGGAAGACTAGATCTCTTTGTAATTTTATAATTTATAATTTTTAATCTTCCAATCTAAAAACATGTAATATCTTTCCAATTATTTAGGTCATCTTTAATGTTTTGTAGTTTTCTGTGTAAAGGTCTTGCATGTCTTCTGTGAGATTTATTCCTAGGTATTTGGTGATTCTCTTTTTTCTTTGCTTTTTATTTTTATTTTATTTATGTTTTTTTTGAGACAGAGTCTTGTTCTTGTTGTCCAGGCCACAGTGCGACGGCGTGGTCTCGACTCACTGCAACCTCTGCCTCCTGGTTCAAGCGATTCTCCTGCCTCAGCCTCCCAAGCAGCTGGGATTATAGGCGCCCTTTCTTTGCTTTTTAAATTATATTTTTTAAAGTTTCATCTTCTAATTGTATACAGAAAAACAATAGGCTGCGCATGGTGGCTCATGCCTGTGAACCCAGCACTTTAGAAGGCTGAGGCAGGAGAATCACTTGAGCCAAGGAGTTCAAGGCCAACCAGGGCAACACGGTGAAACCCCATGTCTACAAAAAAATACAAAAATTAGCCTGTTGTGGTGGCAAACACATGTAGTCCCAGCTACTTAGGAGGCTGAAGCAGGAGGATCACTTGAGCCCAGAAGGTCAAGGCTGCAGTGAGCCATGATCACACCATCACACCACTGCACTCCAGCCTGGATGACAGTGCGGGTCTCTGCCTCAAAACCAAAAAAAAAAAAAAAAGAAAGGAAAAAAGAAGGCCGGGCGAGGTGGCTCATGCACTTTGGGAAGCCGAGGCGGCTGGATCACCTGAGGTCAGGAGTTTGAGACCAGCCTGGTCAACATGGTGAAACTCCGTCTCTACTAAAAATACAAAAATTAGCCAGGTGTGGTGGGGGGTGCTTGTAATCCCAGCTACTCAGGAGGCTGAGTCAGGAAAAACCGTTGAACCCAGAGGCAGAGCTTGTGGTGAGCCAAGATCGCCCCATTGCACTCCAGCCTGGGTGACAAGAGTGAAACTCCATCTCAAAAAAAAAAAAAAAAAGAAAAAAAATCATATATTTTTATATATTTACTTTGTGTCCACACAAATTTTAATAAATTTTTAAAATATCTTGCTGAACTCACTCACTTATTAATTTAATTGTTTGTGGATCTTTTTTTTTTTTGAGACAGGGTCTTGCTCTGTCATCCAGGATGGAGTGTGGTAATGCCATCTTGGCTCATGGCAGCCTTGAACTTCCAGGCTCAAGGGATCCTCCCACTTCAGCCTCCTGAGTAGCTGGGACTACAGGCATCTGCCACCATGCCTGGATAATTTTTGTATTTTGTGTAGAGATAGGGTCTCACTATGTTGCCCAGGTTGGTCTCGAACTCCTGGGCTCAAGAGATCTCCTAAATTAGGCCTCCCAAAGTGCAGGGATTACAGGTCTAAGCCACCTTCCTGGCCAGTTGTTTTGGATTTCCTACATATACAGTCCTATAATCTAAAATGATGACCGTTTTAGTTCTTCCTTTCCAACCTTTATACCTTTATTTCTTTTTACTGCCTTATTATACTCGCCAGGACCTCCAGTACAATGTAGAAGTGATGATATGATGACATGTTCCTAATCTCAGAGGGACTGCATTTAAAATTTAACCCCAAAGTGTTTTTAGATATATATTTTTTAATCAAGGGTATCTTAATGAAGCTTAATGGAACTCCCTGCTATGCCTAATTTGATGAGAGTGTTGATTTTTTTCAATCGTTTTTCCCTTGATGGAGATAATCATATGGATGTTCTTGTCATCTGTTTATGTGCTGAATTTCATTTGATTGATTTGCAAATGTTAAACTACCTTGCATTCCTGGAAGAAGGCCTTGTTCATGAAGTGTTATCCTTTTGTATATTGCTTATTCAGCTTGATAATTTTTTTTTTTTTTTTGAGACAGGGGCTCGCTCTGTCACTCAGGCTG
>NW_012115266.1:4257469-4257898 GCF_000951035.1 Colobus angolensis palliatus
TGAGAGAGAGAGTCTTGCCCTGTTGCCCAGGATGGAGTGCAGTGGCATGATTTTGGCTCACTGGAACCTCCACCTCCTAGGCTCAAGCCATTCTCCTGCCTCAGCCTCCTGAGTAGCAGGGATTACAGGCGCGTGCCACCAGGCCCAGCTAATTTTTGTATTTTTAGTAGAGATGGGGTTCCACTGTGTTGGCCAGGCTGCTCTCGAACTCCTGACCTCAAGTGATCAGCCTGCCTTGACCTCCCAAAGTGCTGGGATTACAGGTGTGAGCCACTGGGCCTGACTTTTTTTTTTTTTAAGATAAGATCTTACTCTGTGTCCCAGGTTGGAGTGCGGGGACACAATCACAGCTCACTGTAACCTCAAACAATCCTGAGCTCAAGCAATCCTCCCACCTCTGCCTCCCACATAGCTGGGACCACAGGTGTG
>NW_012115266.1:4258598-4263874 GCF_000951035.1 Colobus angolensis palliatus
TTAGCCAGGATGGTCTCGATCTCCTGACCTCATGATCCACCCGTCTCGGCCTCCCAAAGTGCTGGGATTACAGGCTTGAGCCACCGCGCCCGTCCTATTTTATTTTATTTTTTAAATTTAATTTTAAGTTCTGGGATACATGTACAGAATGTGCAGGTTTGTTACCTAGGTATACATGTGCCATGGTGGTTTGCTGCACCTATCAACCCATCATCTAGATTTTAAGCCCCACATGCATTAGGTATTTGTCCTAATGCTGTCCCTCGCCTTGCCCCTCAGTCCCCCACAGGCCCCAGTGTGTGCTGTTCCCCTCCCTGTGTCCATGTGTTCTCATTGTTCAACTCCCACTTATGAGTAAGAACATGCGGTATCTGGTTTTCTGTTCCTGTATTAGTGTGCTGAGAATGATGGCTTCCAGATTCATCCATGTCCCTGGAAAGGACATGATATCATTCTTTTTTATGGCTACATAATATTCCATGGCGTATATGTGCCACATTTTCTTTATCCAGTCTCATTGATGGGCATTTGGGTTGGTTCCAAGTCTTTCCTGTTGTAAATAGTGTTACAACAAACATACGTGTGCATGTGTCTTTATAGTAGAATTATTTATAATCCTTTGGGTTTATTTATTTATTGTTGAGACAGAGTCTCAATCTGTTGCCCAGGCTGGAGTTCAATGGCGTGATCTCGGTTCACTGCAACCTTTGCCTCCCGGGTTCAAGCGATTCTCCTGTCTCAGTTTCCCAAGTAATTGAGATTACAGGCACACACCACTATGTCTGGCCAATTTTTTGGATTTTTAGTAGAGATGGGGTTTCACCATGTTGGCCAGGCTAGTCTCAAATTCCTGACCGCAAGTGATTTGCCTGCTTTGGCCTCCCAGAGTGCTGTGATTATAGGCTTGAGCCACCACGCTTGGCTAGTATTTTATATTATTTCATTTTCTCCTCTATTATATTTTTGCTTATATATTCTTTTAATGTCTCTATATTTAAAGGAAGATCTTAGAGAAGGCAATACCTAACTTAGAGGATAAGTATTGGTAGTGAACTTTCAGAGAGTATGGCCCCTGCAAAGGCTGGGGGGTGCATCCATCTGTTCAATAGCTCAGCACATCCTCAGAACATACAGCAATAATAATATAACAGTAATAATAATATAATGGCTAACGCTTATGTTGGCCCTTACAATATGCTAGGCACAACTCTAACCATTTCATATATATGCCCTAAGCATTTTATGTATGTTAACTCCTTTAACCATGAAGATGAACATAGATAAACATTGAAGCAGACCATTCTGTTTCATGCTTTGTGTCTCTCAGCCCCTGTCCCTTCAAACCACTTGAACCTCACTCTTCATTTCTTGGCTTTCTGAAACTCCCAAGGCAGGCTTTCCCACTTGCCCCAGAACCCAAACACATGCAGTTTGGCTAACTGGTGCAGCAGGTCCCCTAGTCCCCAGCCTCCTTCCTGCTGCCTTAGTATCTCTGCTCTGACCTACACTGCTTGGTAGCTGCTTGAGGGAGATGGGCCTCAACCGTGGACTACAGCTGCTCCGTCCTCATCCTTAGCCATGGCCCACTGTGCATGCTTCTATCTCCCAAAAGGGTGCACCTCTCCATGCTCTAACCATCCTTGGCACAACGTGGATACTCGACAACTTTTTGCTGAATGAAGTCAAAAGGAAGAAATAGTCTTATGATTATATGAACTCAGAACGCAAATGAAGCCATTAGGGCTGAACAGGATTCTCTCGCCTTGGGAAAGGAGAAGAGGATGCCAGCCTCTGCTCAATGCCTAACATCCTGCCCTTCTCCCCGCCCCCACCTCCCACCCCCTACCCCCATCAAGCCAGCATGAGTTGGTCCTAGGGAGGGTAAGAGTGACAGTGACGGTCCCTTTCCATCTGTCAGGACAAAGGCAAAACCTCGCCTCCCTTGGCATCCTCATCAGTCCCCACACAGGTGCCACAGAGGCTACCCACTCCCTTGCTCAAGTCTCCCTTCTCTCACTTGTGCAGACACACACATACACACAGAGAACATGGGCACACACACGCAGACACACGAGACAGACACAGGCACACACAGACACATATAAGAAACACACACAGATACACAGACACACACCAACACAGACACACATAGACACAGATACACAGAGACACACGGACACAAACACACACAGACACACAGAGACACCCACAGACACATGCAAACACACACACAGACCCAGAAATACACAGACACACACAGACACACGCAGACCATACACACACACACACACACACACAGAGACACCCACAGAGACACAGAGACACACACACAGACATAAAGATGCACGCAGACCATACACGGACACAGAGACAGACACACACAGACACACACACACTCAGACACAAAGAGACACAGACATGTGCAGACACACAGACGCACACAGACACATGCGTGCACACACAGACACACACACACATGCACACGTGCACACACACAGACCATACACACAGACACACAGAGACACAAAGACACACGCATACCATACACAGACACAGACACACACAGACACGCAGAGACACAGACACATGCAGACTATACACACGCACACACACACACACACAGAGACAGCCAACCACACACACAGACATACACACACCACCGCATGATTGGGCATCACAGGCTCTCATGGAGAGAGGGGAGGCTGGGGGTGAGGGGGTTCTTCATCCTTTCTCTACCTTGCCCTCCTTCCCAGCCTCCGCATGCGTCTCCATCGCTCTCCTGGGCTGCAGCACACACGGCTTCAGCGTCCGGCCACTGCCCACGTGCTCCCGCAGGTCGTCCCCGTAACTCGCCCAAGGAACCGACCGAGAGAGTGTGCTCTCAGCTGACGAGGACGCTCTCCCCCGCCCGGCCAAGGAGTCGCCTGGAGTCGGGGGCGGTTCCCACCTCGTTTCCCTCAGCCGCGCCTTTCGATTAGGTACCGGGGCACCGTGCGTGACGCCATTGGCTGCAATGTCTGTCGTTCCTGTCCCAGGCCCCAGCTTTTAAGGGGCACGCGGCACGGAGAGTGGTCCGGTGATAGGCTACAGTGTGGGAGCTGGGGTTAGAGCTCATAGGGTCGCAGAGGCCGCGTGCCGCTTCTCCCTCCAGTCCCCGGCTGACTGAACCCCCACAACCCTGTGCCGCCGTTCCGGGCCCCTCCTTCCAACGGCCACGTGCGGCCTGCGCATGCGCACTCGCCCAGTTTGGCGCCCACCAGGCAGTGGGGAAGGGGAAGGGAAGGGGAAGAGGGTGAGGGTGGCAGGGTGGGGACGGGGAATGGGGAGCAGTGGTGGGGATGTGGGTGGTAGACCAGGGGCAAGGGCAGGGGACAGTGTCTGTGGAGAAGAGGGGTCTGTTAAGGTTTCCACCCTTGGGCGGGAGGGAGCGGCGGGGTAAGCAGCCTAGGAGGACTAGGGGGCTCCACAAGGCCCGCAGCCAGGGCGCCCCAAGCGAGGCCGCGGTCCGCGGACGGTCGCCAATGGAGCGGGGCTGCAAGGGGGTGCCGATGCTGCGAGAGAAAACCTGGGAACCTTGGAACGAGCTTATGGTGATTGGGAAAAGAGTGGAGCTCCTGAGTAGAAACACTCAAAAGCCGAAGCTGGAGTCTGAGTACTGGAGACTGGAAGATGTGGAAAAGATGGTCTTGAAAGGGAAGTCAGGCCCGAGTCAGGAAAGGACGGATGTGAAGCTGCTGCACCGTGGAGCAAGTGCATCACAAGCTTCAGTAGATTTGGGGAAAGACAGCCCAAGGGAGATTTGGGGAAAGCAAGAGGTCAAACACGAAATAAGGGCTAAATCTAAGAGTGCAGGGATGACAGCAGGGCCTATGAAGGGGTCTGGGTTTGAAGAGAGGTTGAGGTCTGCTGGGGAGAAGGTAGGGACCACTGGAGAGGACTTGAGATCCAGTGGATATAAACTGGGGCAGAATGAGGAGTTGAGGTCGAGTGTAGACAAGATGAGATCAAGTGTAGAGAAGCTGAGGTCTAGTAGTGAGAAGCTGGTGTCTGGGGGAGAGACGCAGGGGTCCAGTGGAGTGAAGCTGAGGTCCAGTGGCAGAAAGCTGAGATCAAGTGGAGAGAATCTGAGATCAAGTAGAGAGAAGCTAAGATGGAGTGGAGAGAAGCTGAGATCAAGTGGAGAGAAGCTGGGAATCAGTGATGAGAAGCTGAAGTTGAGTGGAGAAATGCTGAGATCAAATGGAGAGAAGCTAAGATCAAGCAGAGAGAAGCTGAGGTTGAGTGGAGAGAAGCTGGGGGCAAGTGCAGAGAAGCTGAGATCTAGCGAGGAGAAGTTGGGGACCAGTGGGGAGAAACTGGAGGTTTCAAGAATGGGGAGCATAAATGAGGAGAACATTGAAAAAGTGGTAGAAGTTACTGGTGATGAAAGAGTGATGGCATTTACTGATGATGAGATGGAAATTCCTTTTGAAAGTGTCAAAGGGAGTGAGGAACTACAAGGGACTGAGAAAGGAGTGGGAGTTGACGGGGGCGTCTTGCGTGAAGCGAAAGATACCACTGATGAATCTGTTTCTATGGAAAAGAAATATATTATAGGTGAAGGTACCAGTGAATGAGGCAGATGAAGGACTGACACCAAACAAGGAAAGAGGCAGACAAGGGAAGTACTGGAAGTCAGAGGAGAAATTAGAGCCAGGCAAAACATTATTGACACGGAAGGGGTAAAGTTGAGAGAGGAAAGGAGAGAGTCTGAGCCTAAAATAAGAGAGTGGAAGTGAGGAAGAAAAGCTACTGGGGCTGAAGGCGGAGGCCAGGATCAAAGGAAGCAAAGAGGAGTGGCTGGTTCAGAGGGAAGTGGGAACATATGGAGGAGAAAGAGAAGACTTGGTAATGTGTTGACAGAGGAAACTTGGGTATTGGGAGAAAACCTGACTGGGAGCTCACAGGGAAATGTTTGAGAAAAGGATGGAGGATGGGCTAGAAGGATTTTGTCTGACACATGATGGGGTGTATGAGATGGAGGATAATTGCAGCAGGATAAAGGGTAGATTTTGAGGGTTGTGGAAGAAGGTGCAGGCTGAAGTGTGCAAAATTTCTGAAAGAGGAGCCTGAAGAATGAAGGGGTCCCAAGTGACAAAAGCAGGAGAGGAGATAAGAAAGAAGTGAGAAAAAGCATAAGAAGCCACATGCCATAATGGTGATTGTGTTTGTCAGTAGGTATGTCCTTCTTTTCTTTTCCCTTCCCTTCCCTTCCCTCCCCTTCCCTCCCCTTCCCT
>NW_012115266.1:4263934-4265987 GCF_000951035.1 Colobus angolensis palliatus
TTTTTTGAGACTGTCTTGCTCTGTTGCCCACGCTGGAGTGCAGTGGCACAATCTTGGCTCACTGCAACCTCTGCCTCCCAGGCGCAAGCGATTCTCCTGCCTCAGCCTCCCGAGTAGCTGGGATTACAAGCTCCCGCCACCATATCTGGCTAATTTTTGTATTTTTAGTAGAGATGGGGTTTCAGCATGTTGGCCAGGCTGGTCCCAAATTCCTGATCTCAAGTGATCTTCCTGCCTTGACCTCCCAAAGTGCTGGGATTACAAGCGTGGGCCACCACCACCTGGCCTACTGTATCCTTTTTTATTAGTGGGGTCTTGTGACCTGTGTCTTGGGAAACTAGGCTTGCTCTTTTTCTTGGGAAACTAGTCCTACAAAATCCCTATGTCAATACCACCTCTTTCTGTTCTTCTGTGTTGCAACTTCTACTTCCTGGATCTTAGATCTTCCTGTTTCTTGTTTTACTCCCTCACTTTGGTCAACTGCATCATCTAATAGCTCCTAGAGAAAGTGAGTATGGGAGGTAAACTTTGGGACACTATCTGTCTGAAAATCTCAATTCTTTGTTCATAATTGACTGATAGTTTAGCTAGGTATAGAACTCTAGGCTGGAAATATTTTTCCCCTAGATTTTTTAAGGCATTTCCTCACTATCTTCTTCTTTTTTCCCTTTTAATTAATTTTTTTCTTTGAGACAAAGTCTCACTCTGTCACTCAGGCTGGAGAGCAGTGGCATGAGCTTGGCTCACTGTAACTTCCACCTCCTGGTTCAAGCAATTATCGTGCCTCAGCCTCCCAAGTAGCTGGGATTACAGACATGTGCCACCGTGCCTGGCTAATTCCCTCACTATCTTCCTAACTTCCAAATTGCTATTTATAAGTCTTTTTGTTCTTTTCTTTTAATTCTATAGAGAGCATTTTTCTTTTCTATGTAAATTACCTGTTTGCTACCACTCCCTAACTCAACCTATATCCTCATCCCATTTTCTCTGGCTTTACTAGAGGATGTTGGACCCTGAATTATAGCTGTTATCTTTTTTTCTCCTTTTGTCTGTCTCTTTTTATTCTACTCTCTGGACAATTTCATTAACTTTAAAACAATTGATGTATAATAGATGTATATATTTTGGGGGTACATGTAATATTTTGATACATTCATATAATGTGTAAAGATCAAATCAGAGTAATTGGGATATCCATCATCTTAAATATTTATCTTTTCTTTATGCCAGGAACATTCGAATCATTCTTGTCTAGCGATTTTGAAATGTACAATAGATTATTGTTAACTACAGTCACCCTACTGCTCTATAGGACACTGGGTCCCATTTCTTCCATCTACCTGTACATTTCTACTCATTAGCATGTCTTTATTTCTGCCACCCTTCCTGGTACCTCCAGTAACCACCAATCTCATCTCTATTTTCATGAGATCCACTTTCAACTTTATTAACTATATCTTTCTATCCTTTCTATTGAAATTTTACATTCTAACTCTCTTGTTCATTGGTTGCCTTTTTGTTTTTTTTTTTTTTTGAGATGGAGTCTCACTCTGTCACCCAGGCTGGAGTGTAATGGTGTGATCTTGGCTCATTGCAACCTCCACCTCCCCGATTCAAGCAGTTCTCCTGCCTCAGCCTCCTGTGTGCCCTGCACGAGCTGGGATTACAGGCATGCATCACCACACCTGGCTAATTTTTTTGTATTTTTAGTAGAAACGGGGTTTCACCATGTTGGTCAGGCTGGTCTTGAACTCCTGACCTCAGGTGATCCACCTGTCTCGGCCTCCCAAAGACTAGGATTACAGGCATGAGCCACCACACCCAGCCGTGCTTCTTTTTGTATATATAGTATTTCTGTTCTTGTTTCATGAGTCTGTTCTCTTAACTTTCCAAGGATTTTTCCAGTTTTTGAGTTTTCTTCTGCTTATTGTTTCCCCTGAGTTCCCCTCCCTTGCTTCCCCTCCACCCCCAGTTTCCTTTAATTTCAGTGACAGGAAATGCCTTCCGTTTGGTCCACTCCATGCCATGCCTCACTGTGCCAACTCAGGGGACA
>NW_012115266.1:4272057-4295191 GCF_000951035.1 Colobus angolensis palliatus
AAAAAAAAAAAAAAAAAAAAAAAAGATGTAAGTTGAAGATCTCGAGAGAAGGGCCCACTTTAGAGGTGAGTCATAAATGCCATTACAAGTGTCCTTATAAGAGAGAGGAAGAGAAGGAGAACAGACACACAGAGAGCAGGAGGCGGTGTGATCTCCCAGGCACAGACTGGAGTGATGCAGCTATGAGGCAAGGAGTGCCGATGGTCACCTGAAGTTGGAAAAGGCACAGAATGGATTCTTCCCCAGAGTCTCTGTAGAGAGTATGGCCTCCGCCAACACCTTGGTTTTAGCGTCTGACCTCTAGAGCTGCGAGACAATAAACCTCTGTTGTTTTAAGCCATCAGTTGCTGGTAATTTTTTTTTTTTTTTTTTTTTAGATGGAGTCTCGCACTGTTGCCCAGGCTGGTGTGCAGTGGCACGATCTCAGCTCACTGCAAGCTCCACCTTCTGGGTTCATGCCATTCTCCTGCCTCAGCCCCCTGTGTAGCTGGGACTCCAGGCGCCCGCCACCATCCCCAGCTAATTTTTGTATTTATTAGTAGAGACGGTTTCACCATGTTGGCCAGACTGGTCTGGAACTTCTAACCTCGTAATTTGCCTTCCTCGGCCTCCCAAAGTGCTGGGATTACAGGCATGAGCCACTGCACCCGGCCGTAGTTCGTTCTTCTGTCTGCTGTAGTTCCTGTAGTTCTGTAGTTCCAGTTCCTGGAAGTTGAGGCTAGAGGCCCTGACTTCTCTTTCTCCATCACATTCATCACCTTCTGACTCAGAGCTTTCCTATTGTAGCTGTTTACATTTGTCTGTCCCCACTAGGATGTAAATGAGCTCTATGAGGGGAGCAATATGTGTCTGTCTGGTTACCCTCTCTAGTCCAGTGTGTAACCAGCACATAGTAGCACTCAGCATGTGTTTGCAGAATGAATCAACCCGTCATATTCAGTGACTTTATCAGTCTCAGTACTATTTAATATCTATTGAGAAATTGCTATAATAATTTACCCTGTTTCTTTGAATGTCACATTTTTTGAAGCCTCAAAAGCCTGAAACTGTCTTTGTTCCATACTTGTACTTGAGGTTTTTCTGGGTATAGAATTTCCCTCAGCAGCCTGAAGACTTGCGCCTTTGTTTTCTTCCTTCCTGCATGGCCACTGAGAGTCCAGATCTATTTTTACGCCAAGCCAGTTGCACAACCAGGCGTTCTGTGTATGAGACCTGTTTGCTTCTCCACAGCTCCGCTATTTCTGCTGCTTTATGGGGCAGAAGCAGATAGCTTGTTCTTCCATTTTCTAGGAACTCTGAGCCCATTGTTAGACAATAAAGTGGAGATATTAATAAGGTGTGGGCAGAGTTGTAAAGATAAGCTATAGATGGCTCAAGCCTCATGGTAGGATCTTTTTGACAAATGATTATGAGAGCTAACGTTTACTGAATTCTTGTAATAACCAGAGTAATTTAATCAGCACCATGCTAAGCACTTTACATGTTCTCTATAATGTAGTCCAATAGCTCTTTGAGACAGGAACTATTACTCTATTGACTCTACCCACTAGACACTGCCAGAGCCAGGCAGCCTGACTCCAGAGCTGAGCTGGAAACCACTCTGTCTGCTGAATGGCCTCCTCTATTCCTACCAGACAAGTCCTGAACCTTGGCTTCTTCACCTGCCAAAGCAAGGCCTGGGATCCTGCATGGGGGTAGGGAATGAGGCTGTGTAGCAACCTTTCCATTCATGCTTGCTGGATGAGCGCTTCAGTGGCAAGTATTTAAGAATATAAATGTTGGTGGGGTGTGGTGGCTCACACCTGTACTCCTAGCACTTTGGGAGGCCTAGGCAGACAGATCACCTGAGGTCAAGAGTTTAAGACCAGCCTGGCCAACATGGTGAAACCCCATCTGTACTGAAAATACAAAAATTAGCCAGATATGGTGGCGCACACCTGTAATCCCAGCTACTTGGGAGGCTGAGGCACAATAATCACTTGAATCCTGGAGGTGGAGGTTCAGCGAGCCAAGATCACGCCACTGCACTCCAACCTGAGTGACAGAGTGAGACTCTGTCTCTAATAATAATAATAGTAAATATATATATATGTCAAAAAACAATGAGGTTTATTTTCTTTCCTAGATCTCTGCCATCCTGAGATCATCAGTCCTCGCCTCCTCTGGAAGCTCTCTGAGAGCCGGGGAATCGTCTCTTTTTATAAGAGGCCTGCACAGGCACAAGGTCATACTTGGGCAGTTTTTGGCTTTGTGAAAATCTCTGAGATTGCACCGCACAGTATACAAATGATAAACCAGACAACCACATTCGTTCTTTGGATTGCGTTTTCTCCTGAGATATCAGACGCATTTCACCAGGGCCACAGAAAGAGAAATGAAGACCAAGATACCGAGACAAATGCCAACAACCTGGTAAGTGCAGATATTTTGTTATCTAGGCAACTAGAGCTTTGCATAGGTAATACCCTTTTCTACTAAAATTAACCAAAACACACACATTCCAGAGCTCCTGAGTGATTTTATATACATATATGTATATTTAAGTATATATACATATATGTATGTACATTTTATATGTGTATGTATACGTTTATATATGTATATAAATAAACATATATATTTTAAAAATATATGTATATCATATGTGTGTGTGTATATACACATGTATATTTTTTAAAATAGAGATGGGGTCTCGCTATGTTGCCCAAACTGGTCTCAAACTCCTGGGCTCAAGCCTGGATGATTTAAAAAATTTTATTATTTTGTTCTTTGTATAGTCCCAGTCTTGTTTCTTGTAACATAATGTGTTAAAGTAACGTTAACTTTTGGCTGGGTGCTGTGGCTCATGCCTGTAATCCCAGCACTTTGGGAGGCTGAGCGGGCAGATTACTGGAGGTCAGGCATTTGAGACCAGCCTGGCCAACGTGGTAAAACCCCATCTCTACTAAAAATACAAAAATTAACCAGGTGTGGTGGTGCTCACCTCTAACCCCAGCTACTAGGGAGGCTGAGGCAGGAGAATCGATAGAGCCTGGGAGGTGGAGGTTGCAGTGAGGAGAGATCATGCCACTGCACTCCAGCCTGGGTGACAGAGGGAGACTCCGTCTCAGACAAAAAACAAAACAAAACAAACAAACAAAGAAATAAGTAATATTAACTTTTGGCTAAAATGCATTCTTAGTTGGTCCAATTAATTCATTCAGCAAACAGTGAGCATTTACCGTGTGCCCTCTGGGAAAGCAAAAAATGTGTAAAACCAGGCTCTTGGCCTTGGCCTTTTTTTTTTTTTTTCTTTTTGAGACAGGTTCTCACTCTGTCACCCAGGCTGGAATGTAGTGGCACAATCTCGGCTTATTGCAGCCTCTGTCTCCGGGGTTCAAGCAATTCTCCTGCCTCTGCCTCCCAAGTTGCTGGGATTACAGGCATGTGCCACCATACCTGGCTAATTTTTGTATTTTTAGTGGAGACAGGGTTTCACCATGTTGGCCAGGCTCGTCTCAAACTCCTGACCTCGGCTGATCCACCTGAGCCTCGGCCTCCCAAAGTGTTTGCATTACAGGCGTTAGCCACCGCGCCCGGCCCAGAGCAGAGAGAAAAGAAACTAGCAGGATATGAGCCTAGGGCTAGACTTGGGAGGGAGCCTCAAAGGCAGGATTAAGGAATTGTGACTCTGTTCTGTAGGTGACAGGGAAAATGATGCCATCAGATCTGTACTTCATATAGAGAAGTCTGGCTCAGAGATGGAGTCACCAGGCCATGGTGTGCGGGCACTCAGTAAAGTGGAGATACGATTACTAGATCATTATGGTAAGTAGTTCAGGCCTGGCAAGGTGGCTCAAGCCTGAAATCCCAACACTTTGAAAGGCCGAGGCAGGAGGATTGCTTGAGTCCAGGAGTTCCAGACTAGCCTGAGCAACAGAGTGAGATCCCATCTCTACAAAAATAAACAAAATTAGCTGGGCATGGTGGCATATGCCAGTAGTTCCAGCTACTCAGGAGGCTGAGGTGGGAGGATCACTTGAGCCTGGGAGGTTGAGGCTGTAGTGAGCCTTGATTGTACCACTGCACTCCAGCCTGGGTGACAGAGCAAGACCCTGTCTCAAACAAACACACACACACACACAAATAAATAAATAGTTCAAGGTAGAGAGGATGAGGTTATGAATTACAGCAGAGAGAGGAGGAATAAAAACAAGACTTGAGAGAGTATTAAAAGTCCGATTTAACAGAATTGGCTGATTAATGTGAATGGATGGTGAGGAAGGAGGCGCCGGGGGCATGGATAGCAGTAGTTGATGTGAAATGTTTACTCTGCGTTAGGCATGTTGCCCGTATTATCTCACTTAATCCCACAACCGCCCTATAAGCAGGGTTGTATTACTATCTGCGGTGGCACTGAAGCCCATCAGAGTGGTCAATTGAAATGACATAGCTAGTATGTGTTGGTAGTAAGTGGTGATGTGAGGAGGGTTTGGACCTATGTGGTAGCTCTACCAGCTGGCTGGGTCTTCAGTGCCATGTGACTGGGAGGTGAATGAATGAACGGTCCAGAAGCCTGCTGGAACCATCTTCTGCTCTGGAGAGCTCACAGTCAGGTGGCTTAGATGCCACATCAGCCATAGATGTGTTGTGTTTGCCCCAAAGAATATTTTAACACCATGTTTAGAATTAATTGGTACCTTTTTAAAATGCAGAGATTCACATTTCTGGCTTTTCTTGGAAAATGAGAAGATCTGGCCACACTGGGCCCATATAGGAACTGGAGTTGCCTCTCTCTGTTTCCTTCAGCTGGGGCCTGTGCCCCACCATTGGCCAGGCCCCACTGCCTGGGTCCCTGACACCTCCGCAGGCACCTGGGTCTGCTTTTCTGCTGTTCTGTCACGAGGTGTGCCACTCAGCTTGGCTTTGACGCCAGGCTGTGTTTGTGCATTTAATGCCTGCCAAGCCCAGGCCTCCACTGATGGCTAAATACCTTTTCTGAATTTTAGGCAATATAAGATAAAAACATGCTGTGGGAATTGAGAAAAACTAAATGCCCACCCATACTTGAGTTCCCACAGGGAGGACGGTTCTGCACAGGTAGTGCAGGAAAAAGGCAAATGGCCATAGTTCCTGAAACCAGCATAAATTAAAACAAAATACAAATCATACCCTGGCAAATGGCAAGTAACAGCCTATTGCCAGTATGCAAATCACGTTGTGATTTTTAAAAAATTTGTTTTGTAATAAATAATTTGCTTGAATTTCGAGCTGTGTACTTTGGACATATGATAAGGAAGCTTTGGGGGAAGATTTGTGTGTGTGTGTGTGTGTGTGTGCACGCGCGTGCACGCGGGCGCACACCTGTGCATGTTTGTTTATGGGGGTGTGGACCACAGTTTACAAAGCTTGGAGTTTTCTACAGAAATTCAGTTTCATGCCAGGTGCAGTGGCTCACGCCTGTAATCCCTGCACTTTAGGAGGCCGAGGCGGGCGGATCACGAGGTCAGGAGATCGAGACCATCCTGGCTAGCACAGTGAAACTCCGTCTCTACTAAAAATACAAAAAATTAGCAGGGCATTGTGGTGGGTGCCTGTAGTCCCAGCTACTCGGGAGGCTGAGGCAGGAGAATGGCATGAACCCGGAAGGCCGAGCTTGCAGTGAGCCAAGATCGCACCACTGCACTCCAGCCTGGAGCGAGACTCTGTCTCAAAAAAAAAAAAAAAGAAAGAAAGAAATTCAGTTGCAGAGTCCGCGTACAGTGGCTCACACCTATAATCCCAGCACTTTAGGACACCGAGGTGGGCAGATTGCTTGAGTCCAGGAGTTTGAGAGCAGCTGAGGCAAATGGCAAAACCCCGTCTCTACAAAAGATACAAAAATTAGAGGGTCCTGGTGGCCCACACCTGTAGTCCCAGCTACTGGGGAAACTGGTGTGGGAGGATCACTTGAGCCCAGGGGGTGGAGGTTGCAGTGAGCCGAGATTGTGCCACTATACTCCAGCCTGGGTAACAGAGCGAGACCATGAAAAAGAAAGAAAGAAAGAGAGAGAGAAAGAACGGTGGCTCAAGCCTGTAATCCCAGCACTTTGGGAGGCCGAGACGGGCGGATCACGAGGTCAGGAGATCGAGACCATCCTGGCTAACACGGTGAAACCCCATCTCTACTAAAAAATACAAAAAACTAGCCGGGCGAGGTGGCGGGTGCCTGTAGTCCCAGCTACTCAGGAGGCTGAGACAGGAGAATGGCTTAAACCCAGGAGGCGGAGCGTGCAGTGAGCTGAGATCCGGCCACTGCACTCCAGCCTGGGTGGCAGAGCGAGACTCCGTCTCAAAAAAAAAAAAAAAGAAAGAGAGAGAGAGAGAAAGAAAGGAAGGAAGGAAGGAGAAAGAAGGGAGGAGGAGGGGAGGGAAGGAAACTTCACTTTCAGAACATTTTTTCAAGACTAGCCTGGCCAACATGGTGAGATCCCATCTCTACTAAAAATACAAAAATTAGCCAGGCATGGTGGCGGGTGCCTGAGGCAGGAGAATCACTTGAACTCAGGAAGTGGAGGTTGTAGTGAGCCAAGATTCCACCTTTGCACTCCAGCCTGGGTGACAAGAGTGAAATTCGGTCTCAAAAAAAAAAAAAATAAAAGAACATTTTAATAAACTTTTATGATTTATTAAGGATGAAAACATGTTTCTGTACCATAACGTTCAAATGTGAGGCCCACACTGGCAAACAGGTATTATCTGTATTAAATATTTTGTTCCATTTAAAGTATAACAATAATCCCCTATGTCCATGGTCAGGTTGGACAAATGACCACATTTCAGGCTTGTGTGAGTTTTTGTTTGCAATCTGTAAACTGTAAACTGCCCTTAGAGATATAGGTTCAAACAGGTGCAGGAAGCAGAGCTGCTAGCAAAGCACAGGAGTCGACTCTTTTTCTTTTTTCTTTTTTTTTTTTTTGAGCCAGAGTCTCGCTCTGTCGCCCAGGCTGGAGTGCAATGGCTTGATCTCAGCTCACTGCAACCTCTGCCTCCCGGGTTCAAGCAATTCTCCTGCCTCAGCCTCCCATGTAGCTGGGAATACAGGTGTCTGCCACCATGCCCGGCTAATTTTTGTATTTTTAGTAGAGATGGGGTTTCACCATGTTGTCCGGACTGATCTCAAACTGCTGACCTCAGGTGATCCACCTGCCTTGGCCTCCCAAAGTACTGGGGTTATGGGTGTGAGCCACTGTGCTCAGCCTCTAGACTCTTAATCTATGTTCTTTGAGTTATACCTGACAACTTTCCATCACACCTGGCTGCCTGGCTCAGGAACTGGAGGAAGGTGGCCACTGCTGGCCAGGAATTTCTCAGAGGCCACTGGACAGTATTATGGAGTGGCCACTGCCTCTCAGAGGCTCACTGTCCATAGCACAGGGGTCATCCATCCTGTCAGACCACACCGACCCCACTCATGAGAGGCTAGCCCTGTAAGCTCTCCCCTGGGAACAAGAAGTAATCGTGCAAGGTTTGCATGGCAGATCAGCTTGGTCTTGGTAGCCATTTCTACACAGATCACGTGGGCCTCACAGGGCCATGCTCTGCTGCTCCCTGGACTCTGACCCCTGTCCTGCCTATCCTCCTTCCTCCTTCTTCTGGTCCTCAGAGACTCCCCATTCCCTGCCATGTGCACACCTAGGGTGGGACTGGGACGTGCATTGTGGCCAGTTCTGTTCTTGTCTGTGTTGCTCAGAATCCATTGTTTCTTACTGATGCAGACCAGTGCCTAATACTAGGTGTCTAGCACCGTGCTGGGAGCCAGGGATACAGCAGACAGGTGCCTCCCTGGGGGATAAGGGGAGCACACACAGGGAATAATCAGTGAACTGGGTAGCGCTTCGTTACAGGCCTCTCACAACTGGTATTTTATCTCCATCACATTGTGATTTCGTTTTTGTGATGTGACCTAAAAAGCCTTGGCTCCTCAAAAGATCTGGCCAATTAACAAATGCATTCATTTAACAATATTTATTAAGCACCTATTATTTGTCAGGTACCATTCCAGATATCAGGATTATAACAGAGAACAAAACTCACAAATAGCCCTGTCCTCTTGGTGCTAACATTATGGAAGGAGACAAAAAGAAATAATGTCGATATAATATGTCCGAAGAATTTTAAAGAAAAACTCAAGCCGGGTAAGGGAGAGAGAATGACGGTGGGGGGGAGGGCCGCTCTTTGAGGAAGGCCCTTCTGGTGACTCTTGAAGCAGAGCCCAGCAAGAGGGCAGGGGGAAGCTGTGGTTTGGAGGAAGTCTTTTCATAGCAGGGAGCCTCAAGGGCAGAGCCCCCGAGTGGGAGTGTGCCCTACCTGTTGGAAGGAAGCCACTGATCTGCAATCCTGTTTTCCTCGTCTATAAGTTCATGGGCTTGTTGGGAAGGACAAATGAAATCATTTATATGAAAACATTTATGTCAACTGTAGAACACTCTCTAAAAGTTATTCTCTTTATGTTGACTTCATCAAGTATTTGCAGTGTCTAAATCAGGAAGGATCATAATGATTGTATTACAATTCTGCCCTTTCATTTTTTTTATTGAGGTGAAATGCATATAACATATAATTAATCATTTTATAGCGTACAATTCAGTGGCATTTGATGCATTCACAATGTTGTGCAACCACCACCTCTTTCTATTTAAAAACCTTTTTCATCATCCCCACCTTTTCTTTCTTTTTTCTTTTTAAAATAGAGATGATGTCTCCCTACATTCCCCAAGCTGGATTAGAACACCTGGGCTCAAGTGAGCCTCCAACCTCAGTCTCCTGAGTAGCTGGGATTATAGGCACTCACCACTGTGCCTGGCCTTTCATTTTTATTTTATTTTATTAATTATTATTATTATTTAGAGACAGGATCTCACTCTGTCGCCCAGGCTGGCGTGCAGTGGTGTGATCATGGTTCACTGTGGCTTCCACCTCCTGGGCTCAAGCAATCCTCCCACCTCAGCCTCCCAAATAGCTGAGACTACAGACATGTGCCACAGTGCCTGGCTAATTTTTGTATTTTTTGCAGAGATGTGGTTTCACCTTGTTGCCCAGGCTGGTCTTGAACTCCTGGGTTCAAGTGATCCTCCTACCTTGGCTTCCTCCAGTGCTAGTATTACAGGCATGAGTCACTGTGTCTGGCCTTTTTTATTTTTATTTTTTGACACAGAGTCTCACTCTGTCACCAGGCAGGAGTGCAGTGGTGCCATCTTGGCTCACTGCAACCTCTGCCTCCCATGAAGGGAGGCATGAAGAGATTCCCATGCCTCAGTCTCCTCAATAGCTGGGATTACAGATGCGCACCACCACGCCCAGTTAATTTTTTCTATTTTTAGTAGAGACAGGGTTTTACCATGTTGGCCCCACTGGTCTCGAACTCCTGGCCTCAAGTGATTCACCCACGTCTCGGCCTCACAAAGTGCTAGGATTACAGAAATGAACCACCGCACCCAGCCTTTGGCCTCATTTTTAATATTAACTTGAGTTACCATTCTGGAAATAGGATTTCCTCCCATGTCTGACTTTGTCCTTTCTGTTTCTGGCTAGCCTCCAGCTCCTTGGCTTCATCCATGTATTTTTCCAACAGTGATTTATTGAGCACCTACTGTGTGGGAGGCACTATGCTAGGAAGATTCTGGAGACATAACAGTGACAGTGGCAGGGAGGTCCCTGCATCCCCAGGACTCACAGTGTGGTGGGGGATTTAGACAGTGAATGGCTAATTGCCAGAAAACTAATTTAAATTATGATACATGCTTATAAGAAAAAATGTTTTGAAAATCATGCTAAATACATTTGTGTAGTTATTGAAGCTACTAGAAGAGACACCACTCAGAACAACATGACTGTGGTTTTATAACTGTGCTCCTAATTCAGACAAGGGGGAGAAAGATGACCTCAGGGAGGCGACCTGGATTTTGCTAGGGCCTAAACAGCGAGGCGGGCCTAAGCAGTGAGGCCGGCCCAGGGAGAAACAGCTGCTCTTCCTTCATTTGTTCCTGGTCACCCTCTGAGGTGTGCAAGGGTAGCTGGTGTTGCCATCGCGCCCATTTGAGAGATGTGGAAACTGAGGCTTGGCCAGGCGTGCTTGCCACCTGGAGGAGCTGACGTCTGATACTTGCTTTAGCCAGCGGTCAAAGCGTTGTCCGATAGGGGTCAGCGGCGCGCCAGGCTGGAAGGAGAGCGGCACCCGAGCGCGCGGCGCTCCCGGCGTTCCAGGAGGGGGCGCTGCTGATCCGGCCTCGGATCGCCGCTCCCGCCCAGGTCCTGCCCCGCCGCCCTGCCCCCACCTCCCGCCCGGAGCCCGGCACTCGTGACTTCGCCAGCTCTCAGCTCCCTCGGGCATTTTCGTGCACGCTAATGGGCGCCTCTGTGTTTTCCTAGATGCTGGTTTCTTCATCAAGCGGCGGAATAACGCATCAGGGCAGGTGACCCACGTCACCGGGGTGATGCACCGGTGCTCGCCGGGGCGGGCGCTGTGCCTGCGGGAGCCGCGCGGCCGGCGGGGTGTCGCGGCGCCTCGTGGGGGCCGAGCCGCGCCCGCACGTCCCTCAGGTAGGCGCGACCCGAGTTTCTTTAGACAGGATGACCTGGGAGCGTTTCCACCCCACCCACGACGAGTTTCGCTTTCCTAATGTGGTTAAAAAGTGCGTACTAACTATAGTAGGGTGGTTGAACAGGTTTCAACATTTTACTTAATTTTTTTGTTTGTTTCAGATTTCTTCCTTCTGGTGGATCTCTTTTTTTGTCAAGAAGATGTTGATAACTGTCCTCTTTGGCATTTGTTCAAAGTCTGGTTCTAATGGCGTTTGGACTGTGATTTAATTTTAACCATAAAGCATTCTTTTGGAATAATTACTTTTGAATCTAGGAAGAGCCAGCTGGATACAGGGCCATAAACACCCCCCTGCGGGGAATGTGCAGGCTTTAAGTTAGGTGGTTTTTTTTTTACCGCTAGCATTTCTGGCTCTCTTTTTTCTTTCTTTTTTTAGAGACAGGGTCTGGCTCTGTTGCCCAGGCTGGAGTTCAGTGTTACAATCACAGCTTACTGTAGCCTCATCCTTCTGGGCTCCAGCAGTCCTCCCATCTCAGCCTCCCGAGTAGCTGGGACCACAGGCAGGCATCACTGGCTCATTTTTTTATTTTTATTTTTTGTAGAGACAGGGTCTTGCTGTGTTGCCCAGGTTGGTCTCAAATTCCTGGTCTCAAGTGATCCTCCTGCCTCAGCTTCCCAAAGTGCTGGAATTACAGGCCTGAGCCACCATGCCTGGCTTAGCCTATCTCTTTTTTTAAAAAAAGGAGACTGATGGGGGTTGGGGGGATGCAAATTGTGAGTAGATAGGTGGGTTTGGAGAGTTTGAACATCTGCTTCAATGAGCTAAATGGTGTCAGAACTGTCCTGCGGGTAACCCTGTGGCCTCAGATTTCTGGGACAATCTCAACTTCTGGGACAGAGACACACTGGCCCTTTGTCAGGCTACACATCAGGCCACCACCAATTTCCAGTTCTGAAAGTGTGGTCATCAGAGAGACCCGTCAGCAGCCATAGACATTATCTCCTTGGAAATGAGTGGACCCAAGCAGCCAGGCAGAGCTGGGGTCCCCAGAGCTCCTGGCACTAGCTGGAATATTTCCAGTTCCTCTTCTTCCCTTACAGCACAAGTCATTTAATGATCATTGCTCGTATTTGTAGAACCTTAGAGAATTTTGGATGTAGCAGGACAGAAATTGGTTGTCTACCATTTTGTGGCTTGGGTGGCATACATCTTGTTTGGCAATTAAAAAAAAAAAAGATGAGAAGGAAATAGGATATGCAATGCAGACCAATTCAAGAAAAAGTGATTTATGCCCATCCTAGCTGAGGCAGATGAATTTGGGAAGACTTACTCGTTTTCTAGAAATAGTCTTCACTTGACCAGAGATTCATACTTGAGCGTATTTAAATACAGAGCTCTTCTGGAGCATTTGAGTAGGAGGACAGAAAACCAGAGACTAATTAACCAGTTGTTACCAGCGGGAGATCCGTATTTTTTTTTTTTTTTGAGACGGAGTCTCACTCTGTCGCCAGGCTGGAGTGGAGTGGCGTGATTTTGGCCCACTCTGCAATCTCTGCCTCCTGGGTTCAAACCATTCTCCTGCCTCAGCCTTCCAAGTAGCTGGGTTTACAGGTGCATGCCACCACACCCAGCAAATTTTTGTATTTTTAGTAGAGACAGGGCTTCACCATGTTGGCCAGAATGGTCTCAATCTCCTGAACTAGTCATCTGCTGCCTTGGCCTCCCAAAGTGCTGGGATTATAGGCGTGAGCCACTGCGCCAGGCCAAGAGATCAGTCTTACATAAAAATCAAGGGTTCTGCCCGGGTGCGGTGGCTTATGCCTGTAATCCCAGCACTTTGGGAGGCCAAGGTGGGCAGATCACCTGAGGTCGGGAGTTCGAGACCAGCCTGACCAACATGGAGAAACCCCATCTCTACTAAAAATACAAAATTAGCCGAATGTGGTGGCGCATGCCTGTAATTCCAGCTACTCGGGAAGGCTGAGGCAGGAGAATCGCTTGAACCCATGAGGCGGAGGTTGCAGTGAGCTGAGCTCGCGCCATTGCACTCCAGCCTGGGCAACAAAAGTGAAACTCCGTCTCAAAAAAAAAAATCAAGGGTTCAGTTACCCAGTGGGTCAGTAAGAGATGAGGCTTCCATTTAGAAAAATCGGAGCCTGAGACTGGGCGCGGTGGCTCACACTTATAATTCCAACACTTTTGGAGGCCAAGGCAGGTGGATCACGAGGTCAGGAGTTCAAGACCAGCCTGGCCAAGATGGTGAAACCCTGTCTCTACTAAAAATACAAAAATTAGCTGGGCACAGTGGCAGGCGCCTGTAATCCCAGCTACTTGGGAGGCTGAGGCAGGAGAATCGCTTGAACTTGGGGGGCAGAGATCGTGCCACTCTACTCCAGCCTGGATGACAGAGTAAGACTCCATCTCAAAAAATAAATAAAAATAAAAGTAGAAGCCAGGCGCGGTGGCTCAAGCCTGTAATCCCAGCACTTTGGGAGGCCGAGACGGGCGGATCACGAGGTCAGGAGATCGAGACCATCCTGGCTAACCCGGTGAAACCCCGTCTCTACTAAAAAATCCAAAAACCTAGCCGGGCGAGGTGGCGGCGCCTGTAGTCCCAGCTACTCGGGAGGCTGAGGCAGGAGAATGGCGTAAACCCGGGAGGCGGAGCTTGCAGTGAGCTGAGAGCCGGCCACTGCTCTCCAGCCCGGGCGGCAGAGCGAGACTCCGTCTCAAAAAAAAAAAGAAAAATTGGAGCTTGTGCAGCTCTCCTGAGGGCAGATGCATAAAGCTGGGTGCGCCCCACCAGCTTGCTAGGTCCCACAGAAGCTCTAGAGGCAGGGGCCGTGTCTTTCACCACTTGTCACTGTTGTGGTTCCCTGTTTAGAACTCTCAGTGAGTGTCAGATCAACACATTCATCCACCATATCCCGTGTGTATAAGAACAATCCATCACTCCTGACCTAATCCGGCGCAGAACAGAACCTCTGGAAGAGGACCAAAGAAGGGAAAAAGTGGGAGTGTCACATGCCCAGAGGAAAACAGATGCTACAGAGATGAATAAAACAAAACAAAACAAAACAAAACAAAAGGAAGAAAGCCGAGCTAATCTGGAAGTTCCATCACGGCTAAGAACGCATCGTTGTTTTGTCACGCGGTTTCTAGCCCGACTCAGACCTGGGCTGCGGCACCTCAGGCGTGTCCTTTCATCTCTCGGCTCTTCTCCTGGCTCCCGGGCACTTCTTGAGACTTTTTGGACCTGGACTGGTCCATGGCAGAACACCTCTTTCCTGAGTCCTCCCCATGCACCTGCCCAAAGCGGACGATTGGGGTGGCACTCTCGGAGATGCCAGGCTCCTGAAATGGAGCTGTCACCCCCTAGGCTGTACTTGGCATTGTGTTTCCAAGGAGCCTGGGGAGGTAACCGGTTGGGGACTGATTCACTTGGGAGGGAGGGAGCGAGTGCAGATTGCAGATGCTATCTAATCGGGCCAAGTCAACCTGGGGAAGGGCAGGTCTGTGTCTCAACTGGTTTAGGGGTGGGAGAGTGGGATCGGAACTTTTACACCTTGCATTCTTAGGACGTCACAATGGTTTTCCCAAGGCCTCTTTATCTGAGGGTGTTTACCTATTCAACCAGCATACGCAGGATCAGGACTCCCACTTTGTCCGGGTTCTGTCCTCACAGGCACAGGAAAACTAATGCGAACAACAGGGTCTGACAAACCAAAGCTCACAGATAAGAGACTTGGGTTATTGGGGCAGATGCCAGAAGTCATGAGATCTTCACAGGGTGGCTGTAGGCTGAGCAATCTCCCTCGGGATGTGAGGGGGGGCTTTTCTGCGTTATTGGTCATTGAGAAATTCTCTAATCTTAGAGAGAAAAGGAATGGAACCAAGAGCTTGAATCGGAGTATACGTAGTTGACCTAATTATAAGGTTGTCCATCCGTCTGTTTAATAAACAGTTCCATGATGTGGGATGGCAAGGTCACTCATAGCCCTGGATATTAACAACGTTTTCCTAAGGTTCTGGAAAAAAAGTGGTAACAATGTATTCAGTTGCAGGCTTGTTCTGTCTCAGGCCCCAGTCTGGCATGAATCAGAAATAGAGGGAAATGTGGAGGTAGCACTGCAAATATTAGTTCTAAAAATGGACTGGGAAGAGAGAGTGCCTCTAGACCCAGCCATGGCCTAGCCAAGCCCCAGAAGAATGACATCACCCATTGTGACTCTTGGGGAACCCCTGAGGCTGTCATGGATTTGTAGTCCTATATGGGACAGCGCTGCTGACGGGGTTATTTCCTGTGCCAGACCTACCCTGTCAGCAAGACACTGTTTACATGAGCTGAGTGCCAAGTTGCGGCACATTATGCACAGTCACTTTTAAGTTCAATTAAATTAACGTTTAGAAATATTGTAGATAGAAAAAACTAAAGACCATTATAGCAAACAATGATTACCTAGAGATGCAAGTGCTTTGAACTTAAGCATTAGAGAATCTTGTGAATTTGTAGGAGTTAACCAGGACAAGTACCAGTCTCATGAACATTGGTAAGGGAAGCACGCGTTTAGGAGGCATTTCAGGTAGCCCAGGGCAGACCAAGAAGGGAAGGAAAGATATAAGATGTCAGAAAACATCTTTGAACACCCAGAGTTGTTATCCACAAAACATTGGAGGGCAAATTGTGTCAGTAAAATAGAATCATAAGGAAGAAACCTGTGGAACATTCTGGAAGAATTAATCAGAGATGGGCCGGGCGTGGTGGCTCACGCCTGTAATCCCAGCACTTTGGGAGGCTGAGGTGGGTAGACCACCTGAGGTCAGGAGTTCAAGACCAGACTGGCCAACATGATGAAACCCCATCTCTACTAAAAATACAAAAAATTATCCAGGCGTGGTGGTGGGCGCCTGTAATCCCAGCTACTTAGGAGGTGGAGGCAGGAGAATTGCTTGAATCCGGGAGACAGAGGTTGTGGTGAGCTGAGATTGTGCCACTGCACTCCAGCCTGGGCAATAAGAGCGAAACGCCATCTCAAAAGAAGAAAAAAGAAAAAAAGAATTGGTCAGAGATGAATACTCCATCGCAGCCCCTTTGATTTCAGAGGTGAAATAGTTGAACCCCAGACCTCACTGTCAGATGTAGAGTCACTCCAAATTTATAAGCTTATCAAACTAGTATTTCTGACTATTTACACATTTGGCTGTAGAGAAAATACACAGAATGCTTCCAGCCACACCTATGCCTACTCAAGCCACTTAGCTGACAAGCCACTTAGCTTTTTCTTCTAATTACTCAGGTGCGCGTCTCTGTTGTTTACAGTTTGGTGAAGTCAGGGCAGGGGGAATTTATGGTTTGATACCCTTTCCAGCACAGAGGGGTGAAATTCAGCCCGTCTTTTGAAAAATCAGTCTGAACTGTCAAACTCCCAGTTGAGGACCCCTCTACCCAAATCGGGAATTTTTTTGTTTTTTTCTGGCTATGAGCCAGTCAGGGCTTTGGAGTTCATTTGTGTGCCCTCCCCCCTCCCCATTAGTGTTACTGTGTATATTTGAGATACCTGTTCTTCACTGACTGTGAGTGAATAGGAAGGAGCTGGTTCACCTAAAAGCTCCCACTCCCCATTCACTTTTTTTTTTTTTTGGTTTTTTTTTTTGAGATGGAGTCTTGCTCTGTTGCCCAGGCTGGAGTGCAGTGGTGAGATCTTGGCTCAATGCAACCTCCACCTCCCAGGTTCAAGTAATTCTCCTGTCTCGGCCTCCTGGGTAACTGGAATTACATGTGCCCACCACCACACCCGGCTAAGTTTTTGTATTTTTAGCAGAGACGGGGTTTCATCATATTGGTCAGGCTGGTCTTGAACTCCTGACGTCAGCTGATCCACCCACCTCAGGCTCCCAAAGTGTTGGGATCACAGGTGTGAGCCACTGCGCCCATCCCCCATTCACTTTTGTTTTATGAAATGAGAAAGCTTCTGCCTTTTTTCTTTCCTTCCTTCCTTGGATGTTGGTGAGATCGGTGAGGTCATGATGATAAAGTACTTTAAACTACCTTAAGGAGAGCGCAGCCCGACTTGTTATTGTTTACCTAGGTCAGTTCACAAACCCCCACGATCTAGGGTTCCTGTCTCCTGCCCTGGGGATGGTGCCTGGGAGAAAGGAGATGCCAGAGACCCAGTTCCACAGGGCGCTGTTGGCTGGAGTTGGTCATTCCTGACTTTGACATCAACAGGCTTATCTCCAGAAGTAGGCTAAATGGTAGTTCAGGCGCCGGTGTTGCCTCATCCCGCAAACTCTCAGGGAGGCTGCCTACCCCCAGCCCCTGTTCTGGGAACTAATGATAGGTGGGATGAAAAGACTGTTTTCTCTGATGCGCTTTTATGAGATGTTTTCAAAGATGAGGTGGCAAGGACATGGTTAACCCGCTCCCTTGTGCAGGGAGATGTCAGAATGACAGGGCACAGGGAATCTCCCCGATCCGTTCCCAGGAGAGCTCTCGCTGAGGACAGCCCAGCTGTTGGCTAGAAATCAAGGCAGCCTCAAGCCCTGTAACCCAGATATCATTGGGCTTTTTCGGCTGACAGTGCTGTGGCCTGCGGCAGGCGGCAGTGTGGGTAGAGGACAGCTGTGGCTGAGGCCGGCAGCCCTTTCCACACTGACTTCTTGGGTAATGGCTCTTCTTAAGCTGGTGATATTTAGGGATTGTCAAACTTCTCTTTCATCCTGAGCCACCTTCCCTCATGGGTAGCAGAGGAGTTTTCTTTCCTTTCTTTTCTTTTTTTTTTGAGATGGAGTCTTGCTCTGTTGCCCAGGCTGGAAGGCAGTTGTGTGATCTCTGCTCACTGCAACCTCCGCCTCCCGGGTTCAAGTGATTCTTTTGCCTCAGCCTCCCGAGTCGCTGGGATTATAGGCACGCACCCCCATGCCCAGCTAATTTTTGTATTTTTAGTAGAGATGGGGTTTCACCATGTTGGGTCAGGCTGGTCTCAAACTCCTGACCTCAGGTGATCCACTTGCCTTGACCTCCCAAAGTGCTGGGATTATAGGCGTGAGCCACCGTGCCTGGTCAAGGAGTTGGATTTCTTATGAGAAGAATATTATGGCTGTGTGCCCCAGAGGAGGCACTGTGTCCCCATGAGGGTCCTTCACTGAAAGGAGAGCCTCAAGGACAAAGGAATCTTCTAGAGACAACGTTGGGAGGGAGGAGCGGAGTTTGCAGGTGATTCTAGAGGACCCCAAAGTCCAGTGGGAGCTCATTACTGCCTCGCTAGGAGAAACCTGTTGTTGTCTGAGTGAGGAAAAGTGACAGAACTGAGGCTGAGAGAAGCTGTGAAGATGCAGCAGCGGTGCTGAAGCCTGAGAGGAGGACACGTTCTATTACGCCAATTAATTCTACCCACCGAAAGGGCACATCACATTTTTGGGGTTGCCAAAAGCCGTTCTTAGCAGAAAAAAAGTCTGTGAACTGCTGCACTGGGGACTGGCAAAGGCTTGGTAGCCAGCGCATTGAAGAGGGAGGGGCAGCAAGCCTCACACCTGGAATGGATCCTTTCTGTGCTTCTGCTACCACAGTTTGCCAATTTGATGCCAACAGACTCTTACTGTTTATGTGTGCATGTTTGTGCTGTTAGATTATCTTCTGAAAAATTTCGAGTTTTAAGAATATGCTGACAAAGTCAACAATGAACAATCCCAGAAGACTTGGTTCCACCCGGGGCCCTGCTCAGGAAAGATGAGGACCCCCTCCCAACCCCACCCTGCCTGTCCACATCGCCCTTCCCCCCCACCATCCGCCATGGGGCCCTCTTGTGCCACAACATGGCTGTCATCCTTCTGTCTGGACACTTGCCCTGTCTCCTGGAGAGCCAGGCTCCTGCCCTGGCGGGCATGTGTGTGTGTGTGTGTGCGCGCATGTGGAATGTGCGTGTGTGCAATTGTGCACGTATGTGAATATGTGTGGTGCAAGTGTGCATGTGTGCACGTGAGTGCATGTGTGAGTGCATATGTGTGCAACTGTGCACGTGTGTGTGCAAGTGTGCATGTGTGTGCGATTGTGCGCATATGTGAGTGTACTTGTGTGAGTGTGCATGTGTGTGCATGTGGCACGGAGGGGGAAGAAGAGAGTTCTCTGTGGTGATCGCCACCAGTCTGTTGAAGGGTGTAAGCTGAGCCAAGATGAAGCAAGAGTGACACCAAGTGCCAAGAACAAGTCCTTGCTGTGGGATCAGGTGTACTTGCTCCTCAAATCAGAGGAGGAGAGAGCGGCTCAGTTACAGTCTGCGGTGTTCTCCCTTGTGAGAGGGTGCCGACCCTCCAGAGGTGGCTCAGTGCTGGCATGCCACTCTGCGCCTTTGGATGAGGGGATGGGCTCTCTGGGAATTGGATGCAGAACCGAAGCTTTGAATAGATTTTAAAACTAAAATCCAGGGTGGGATGTTTTGTTGGCTAGAACGTGATGCACAGACCCAGGTTGCCATTCTGGCCCTACTGCTGTCTTTCAGCCGCGTTCGGAGAATGACCGGACCCCGAGGCTGCAGTAGGACAAAGAGGAAGACTGACCCAGTTCTCTGTGTTTGCTCTAGACTCTGCTGCCGTGTCTGGGCCCCTGCTGCCAGAAGTCTTCCCCATGAAGCCGTAGGTGGGGAACTAAAAGGCATATTCCTGTGGGGTGGCCCCGAGAGAGACTGGGCATGGTTTCCACCGAGACACTGGTGAGGACAGAATTCTTTGGCTGCCCGGGAGGACCACCTGGTGCAGGCCAGACCTGCAGCTGTGACTCCAGGGGAGGAGCGTGGCCGCCTTGGTGTCACCATTTGGCCAGTCCTTGTTCCTACAGTTCCACTCCCAGCCTTGTCCTTAGCTTGTACCCACTTGTTTTTCTCCTTCATGGAAGCTAAGGAGGGAACTAGGTTTGTTTGTCCAGATGCCACCAGTCGGATGACTGTTGCGGGCATAGGAGTGTCTTCAGGGCGCAGTGCCAGGCCAGGTCCCACCTCACATCTCTATTCCTCATCTGGGAGTGCTGGCATCAGCGGGTTGATTCAAAACTGGGAGGTGTTGGGAAACCCCTTGGGCTGGAGATTTCAACATGAGATTCAGATGAGAAAAAACACAGTGGGTGGGGTTCTGAGGCAGGAAGGAGACAGCAAAAGCTCCTCTCCTGACGCTCCGCTCGGTAGCGGGGATCAACAGAACGGCCTGGCATGGATGGGGGCAGCCGCGCTGGCTGAACCCAAGCACAAGGCTGACCCTGAACAGCCTCTCCCACCTCTGGACACAGAGCCGCCCCGTGCCTCTCCATTCACCAGGTGAAACCACACCTGGAGTGGCGCTTTCAGTCTAGGGCATGTTGGCACCAGCAGGTGTGGATAAATCCAAGGGCTCCTGTGGAGGGAGGGCAGGGGGGGAGGGCTGGCAGAGAAGGGGTGAGTGATGAAGGGAGGACCACGCAGCTCAGGAGCCCCAGCCTGGGTGACCTGGGCGGCAAGGGCAGCCCCCATTCTGCTGCCGAATGGCTGTCTTGCCATCTGCACTCCCTCATCACATAGTCCTCCCTGTGCGTTGGCTCAGGACAGCCTGGCATCAGTGGCTCCTGGTGACAGGTGCCTGTGACATGAAGAGCACAGAGGAAGACGCTGGCTAGATCCAGAGGCAGAGAGAGGAGGACATGAGGAGAAGGCGAGGGAAACTGAGGAACAAGGAGAGGAAGAACAATTAAAATGATTCCTTGAAAGAAAAGGAGGTAAAACAGAAAATGTGGCGAGGGGTATCCTAGAAGGAGCAGAAAAGGAAGAAAAAAAAGGGCGAACGTTGTCTTTCATTTGAAGGACTTGGAGTGGCACAGTCAAGAACGAATCTCCAAACACAGTCAATACTCAGAAAGCTCATCATTGGATTTGTAAATCCGTTTCATCTGGGTGGACTGAAGAACACGGTACCCTCTGAGAATGTCTGGGTCCATATTGTGGGAAAGTCAAGAGTGGCGCTGCGACAAACTAGTTAATGGGTTATGAACACGAGGGGCTCATGATTCATGAGCCTGCCCATCTATCTCGTGCAGGGTGGAGACCCATCTAACCAGAACCACCACCCAGCCTCTCCCAGCCTCCTTAGATGACAAGCTCTGGCATCCTCGGTCCACCCAACTCAGCTCCCAAGCATTTCGCCGAAACATCAGTAAGCAGGTATAGGCGAAGGAGGTAACAGGTGTCTGCATTTTGTGCCATTTTCTCTCCTTCCCAGTGCTCAGCACATGACTAACCAGGGGTTCTTATCAGGGACCATATATTCACTCCTCAAAGAGTAGTCAGCAGGTCACCAAACACCTTCTTTCTTCTGAGCTCTGAATAAGTTTATTTTTATTTAAATTTTTTAACAACAAAAAAATTTTTAGGCTGGGTGCAGTGGCTCACACCTGTAATCCCAGCACTTGGGGAGGCTGAGGCAGGTGGATCACAAGGTCAGGAGTTCGAGACCAGCCTGGCCAATATGGTGAAACCCCATCTTTACAAATACAAAAAAAAATTACCCAGGCATGGTTGCGCATGCCTGTAATCCCAGTTACTCAGAAGGCTGAGGCAGGAGAGTTGCTTGAACCTGGGAGGCAGAGGTTGCAGTGAACCGAGATCCTGCCACTGCACTCCAGCCTGGGCAAGAGTAAGAATCTCAAAAAAAAAAAAAAAAAAAAATTCTGGGATAGAGTCTCGTTCTGTTCACACAGGCTGGCGTGCAGTAGTGTCATCATCGCTAACTATAACCTCAAACTCCTGGGCTCGAGTGATCCTCCCACCTCAGCCTCCCAAGTAGCGGGGACTATAGGCCCTGCCACTGTATCTGGCTAATTTTAAAACTTTTTGCAGAAACAGGATCTCACAATGTTGGTCTCAAACTCCTGAGCTCATGTGATTCTCTTGCCTCAGCCTCCCCAGTTGCTGGGATTACAGGCATGAGCCGCCGTGCCTAGCTAGTTTATTTTTATATTCTATAGTACTATGGACCAGAAAATTCAAGAGTTTGCCTGACCCTATGGGAAAATTATCTCTCACCCGCAACATGCCCAGTGTTCTCAGCAGTCAGGGCAAATTCAACCACGGCACCGCTGTCCAGCTTGCCAAAGCTAAACTAGACATAGATGTTATTATCTGCTGCATCCAGCATTTGTTTAGAGCTTTCTGCTTCACAAAGCAACTCATTATCTTATTTAATCTTCACCATTATCCTACATTGCTCTTACTTCCACTTTATGGACAGTGAGTCTCGGAAAGCTAAAGCATCTTCCTCAAGGCAGCCGTAGGATTCAAACTCAGTGTCCGGGGACTTCAGATTCTTTGTGCTTTCTACACATTTAGATTTCATGGTAACATCAAATTCGGGATTCCTGGATCTGGAGCAGTTTATCCCCTTGGCCTTCCTCCCAGCCATTGCCATCCCAGCGCATTTCTGTAACCATCAAATGGGCAATTTTTTTTTGTTTTTTGTTTTTTTTTTTTTGAGACATGATCTCACTCTGTCACCCAGGCTGGAGGGCGGTGGCGCAAACCCAGCTCACTGCAACCTCTGCCTCCCAGGTTCAAGCGATTCTCCTGCCTCAGCCTCCTGAGTAGCTGGGACTACAGGCACCCGGCACCACGCCCTGCTAATTTTTTTGTATTTTTAGTAGAGATGGGGTTTCGCCATGGTGGCCAGGCTGGTCTCAAACTCCTGACTTCAAGTAATCCACCTGCTTCGGCCTCCCAAAGTGCTGGGATTACAAGCGTGAGCCACCACAGCTGGCCTAAATTGGCAAGAATTTCCACTGTTCAGTGAAGAACATCCTTGTGCAGCCAATTATTCCAACATTGCCTTCCTGAAGGACTCTTTCAAAATCGTCAAGAAGATTTCATTACAAAAGCAATATGGGAACATTGTAGAAAAAAGTACAAAATATAGAAAAACAAAAGAAAAGTCGTAATTCTGCCATTGAACAAGAATTTAAAATTGTAAACACTGTAGTGTTTACTATTCCATGATTTTTACTACAGACATGTGGACTGACTTATGTTTATAAAAATGACAAGTGTGCCTACCCCATAATACTGTTTTGGAACCTGCCTGTTTTTTTTTTTTTTTTTTTTTTTTTTTTTTTTTGAGACTGAGTCTTGCTCTTTTGCCCAGGCTGGAGTGCAGTGATGCTATCTTGGCTCACTGCAAGCTCCGCCTCCCAGGTTCACACCATTCTCCTGCCTCAGCCTCCCGAGTAGCTGGGACTACAGGTGCCTGCCACCATGCCTGACTAATTGTATTTTTTTTAGTAGAGATGGGGTTTCACCGTGTGTTAACCAGGAGAGTCTCGATCTCCTGATCTTGTGATCCGCCTGCCTTGGCCTCCCAAAGTGCTGGGATTACAGGCGTGAGCCACTATGCCCAGCCGGAACCTGCTTTTAAACTTAATATATTGGCCGGGCGCGGTGGCTCAAGCCTGTAATCCCAGCACTTTGGGAGGCCGAGACGGGTGGATCATGAGGTCAGGAGATCGAGACCATCCTGGCTAACACGGTGAAACCCCGGCTCTACTAAAAAATACAAAAAACTAGCCA
>NW_012115266.1:4295262-4296434 GCF_000951035.1 Colobus angolensis palliatus
GAAGAGCTCTGCTTTCATGGAGCTAATATTTTAGAAAAAAAAAAAAAAAAAAAATATAAAAAAAAAAAAAAAAAAAAAAAAAAAAAACTTAATATATTGTAAGCATTTTCCTGAAATATTTTTATGTCATCATATTTAAGAGCTACACATATTTCATTATAGTTTTTTGTTTGTTTTTTTGAGACAGGGTCTCACTCTGTTGCCCAGGCTAGGGTGCAGTGGTGTGATCTCAGCTCACTGCAACCTCTGTCTCCCAGGTTCAAGTGATTCTTGTGCCTCAGTTTCCCAAGTAGCTGGGACTATAGGAGCACACAACCACGCCCGGCTAATTTTTTTGTATTTTTTGGTAGAGATGGGGTTTCACCATGTTGGCCAGGCTGATCTTGAACTCTTGACCTCAAGTGATCCGCCTGCCTCGCCCTCCCAGAGTGCTGGGATTACAGGCGTGAGCCACCACACATAGCTTATTTCATTATAATTTTTAATGTACTCAGGTTAAATATTTAGATTGTTTCTACTTTTTCAATATTAAAACTAGTTTTATGATTGGCTTTTTTTTTTTTTTTCTTTGAGACAGTCTCTGGCTCTGTTGCCCAGGTGGAGCGTAATGGCGTGATCTCGGCTCACTGCAACCTTTGCCTCCCGGGTTCAAGCGATTTTCCTTCCTCAGCCTCCTGAGTAGCTGGGATTATAGGCCCATGCCACTACACCTGGCTAGTTTTTGTATTTTTAGTAGAGATGGGGTTTCACCATGTTGGTCAGGGTGGTCTCGAGCTCCTGACCTCGTGATCTGCCTGCCTTGGTCTCCCAAAGTGCTGGGATTACAGGTGTGAGCCGCTGTGCTCTTTTTTTTTTTTTTTTTAAAGAGATGGAGGTCTCACCATGTTGGCCAGGTTGGTCTTGAATTCCTGGCCTCAAGCAATCCACCTGCCTCAGCCTCCCAAAGTGCTAGGATTACAAGCGTGAGCCGTGACACTGGGCCTTGATAGACTTGTTTATAAGTAAAACATACCTAATTTTCATTTTTATTCTTTGGATTCTGAATGAAGTTGAATTTTTTCTTTTTTTCTTTTTTGAGATGGAGTCTCGCTCTGTCACCCAGGCTGGAGTGCAGTGGTCGGATCTCGGCTCACTGCAAGTTCTGCCTCCCAGGTTTACGCCATTCTCCTGCC
>NW_012115266.1:4303911-4306308 GCF_000951035.1 Colobus angolensis palliatus
TCCCTCCCTCCCTCCTTCCTTCCTTCCTTCCTTCCTTCCTTCTCTCTTTTCTTTCTTTCTTAGACAGAGTTTCGCTCTCGTTGCCCAGGCTGGAGTATAATGGTGCGATCTTGGCTCTCCGTAACCTCTGCCTCTCGGGTTAAGGCAATTCTGCTGCCTCAGCCTCCCGAATAGCTGGGATTACAGGCATGTGCCACCATGCTCAGCTAATTCTTTGTATTTTTAGTAGGCATGGGGTTTCTCCATGTTCTCCCGACCTCAGGTGATCCACCCTCCTTGGCCTCCCAA
Source organism: Colobus angolensis palliatus (assembly GCF_000951035.1). Lineage (NCBI taxonomy): Eukaryota > Metazoa > Chordata > Mammalia > Primates > Cercopithecidae > Colobus > Colobus angolensis. Next base: position 4,304,200 of record NW_012115266.1, read on the forward strand.
AGTGCTGGGATTACAGGTGTGAGCCACTACGCCCAGCCGCATTTTATTTTTCTTACAGATATGTAGGAACTCTTTATATTAAGGCTGAAATTTCAAACCCCAAGCAAATCAAACTTCTTAGAGGGCTCCTGGCTTCCTTAGGGAATGCTTCGTCTTCACCTGGGCACGAAACTTAGCCAGGGCACCTCTCAGCAGCCCCTCTGCCCTGACTCCAGCACCCACCGCCTCCCTTACAGGGCTGTGGCCTGAGGGCTGTGGTGGCCCCACAGAGGTCCCTACTCGAGGCTTCAGAGAACCCTGGCAGGAACCTCTTAGAACTCCCAGGAAGGGAGTGGAGGGGAGCAAACGCTTAGGGGGCGTTTGAGTCAGAGGAGAGTGCGCTGGTTGGGGAGGGCAGTAGGCACTAGTCTGGCACACAGGGAACCCCACTCCTCCAGGGCCCATGCTCTAGCAAAGCCTGAGAGCTGGTGAGTGCGCCCTTGCCCTGTTATTATCGCTGGCAGCTTCATTTGTGCGACTGGTGACAGGGACGCAAGTCCTTCCAGTCCTGGTCTCGTCTGTCCTCTGTGCCTGGGGAGGGAGGCGCTCAGGCCTGTTACCTGCCTGGAGTCCTCAAGGGGAAGAGGCGGAGGGAGCCGGCTGGACTAGCCCCGCCAAGGCTGAGGCGGTGAGGACAGGATGAATTTCTTACCCACCAAGATCATTACTTTGGAAAATTGGAACTGCAGGGAGGAGTTAGGGCATGGCGGGGGTGGACGTTGGGAGTTCCTTCCAGAGCTCCTGTGGGTTTGGAATGTCCTCGCTCACTCTGGATCCCCCAGCATCTTCCTTCCTGCACTTCGTCTCACCCTTCCTCCAGGTCTGGGACATTTAAGAGACAGCTATGGCTGAGACATTAGCAGGAGCAAACACACCTGGCAGTGGTGTGGCGGGGCCAGCCCTGGGCACCTGTGGTCTCCCTCCGGGTCTTGGGTTTAGTTCCCTGCAGTTGGGCTTCGGGGTGTCCCCACTCTCTTTCCTTCTACTTCCACACATTCTTGGGAAGACAGTGGCATGCTCTAGAGAAAGTCCAGGCTGGTGGGACGCTCTGCTCTGCAGGGAATGTGGGCTGACCATGGCTGTTTCTTAACTTCTTTAGGTTTGACTGCCCTTGTCTAGAAAGTGACAGTGACAGTAACAGTGCCAGCCTCTCAGGGTTGCTGGAAGATTAAATGAGATGCCATGTGCAGTATGCCAGACAGATGGCAGGTAGGTGCCCACCCAGGTTAGTATTTCTTCCTCCTTTGTCTTTTCTCAACTCTCTTGACATGGGGTGTACATTCAGGAGCTTAAGAGATTCCTGCTGGAGGGTGGAGTCTGTGGTGGTGGAGTCTCTGCGCCCTGGGGCAACCTGGCCCCCTCCAGTCTGCACTTCTCACCCTCCTCTTCCGCTGCCTGGACTGGGCCATGTTTGTTTCCCCCACTCGAAGGTGACCTTCTGGACAGAGGTCATCTTAGGCATCTTGCATCCTCAAAACCTGAGCACTGCCCCTGGCACAGAGTGGGTGCAGAGACTGAATGTTTGGAGACAAAATGAAGAACTGAATGGGAAGGAGTTTCATAAGCACTTGAGGACCTGAGAGACAACAGCCCAAACTTTAGAGTCTAGCTGGCATCAGGTCAGAGCCCAGCTTCATCACTTGCTCACCATATGACCTTGAGCAAGATGGTTAATTTCCCTGAGTCTCAGTTTTTTTGCCTAAAAATAGCAGCAATAATAGCTACCTCCCAGGGTTGTTTTGGGGACTAGGGGACTAGAGATGATGTCAGAGGCTTCGGCCTGATGCGTAGTAGGAGCTCAGGTAGTGCAAGTCATGATTAGCTGCTATTACAGGACTATTTACTTCTGCCCCCAAAGCCAAATCTTGCCCCAAGAACTCTTGGTCTTTTTTTTTTTTTGAGATGGAGTCTCGCACTGTTGCCTAGGCTGGAGTGCAGTGGCGCAATCTCGGCTCACTGCACCTCCGCTTCCTGGGTTTAAGCGATTCTCTGCCTCAGCCTCCCGAGTAGCTGGGATTATAGGCGCGTGCCACCATGCCTGGCTAATTTTTGTTTTTTTTTTTGAGACGG
>NW_012115266.1:4307508-4307952 GCF_000951035.1 Colobus angolensis palliatus
TTATTCTATTTTAAAAGATTGATCAAAGTAGGATTATATGGAATCATTTCACAGAGAGACAGAAAGTGAGGAATGGAGGAAATCAGCTCTTACAATCAGGAAACAACGTGGAAGATCTAAGTTACAAGGGAGCGGCCTTGCCCAAGACCCCAATCTCCACACTTGAGTCAACCTACCCCCAGCATGGGCGCCACAGGGATGAGGTGCCTGAGCCCCCACATGCAGCCTGCCTGCCGTCCCCGCTGCCCCATGCCACCTCCGCAGGGGAGAGCTGGGGTGTTGGGGGAGGGTGGTGAACTGGGAGCTGACTGGTTGGTTGTAGGGACTGAAAGAGCCAGGCCCTGGAGCCTAAGGTGGGAGAGCAGGAGCCAAAGAGACTCCAGAGCTCAGGAGGAGAGCTTTGGCTGTGAAAAGAAAAAGTGGGACATCCTGGGCTTCAAGAGT
>NW_012115266.1:4309272-4321556 GCF_000951035.1 Colobus angolensis palliatus
ATTTCTGTATTTTTCGTAGAGACAGGGTTTTGCCATGTTGGCCAGGCTGGTCTGGAACTCCTGACCTCAGGAGATCCACCCGCCTCAGCCTCCCAAAGTGCTGGGATTAAAGGCATGAGCCACCACACCCTGCCTAATTGTAATTTTTTTTTTGTAGAGACAGGATCTCCCTATGTTGCCCAGGCTTGCCTCTAACTCCTGGGCTCAAGCAATCCTCCTGCCTTGGCTTCCCAGAGTTTTGGGATTACAGCTGTGAGCCACCACTCTCAGCCATCATTAGCTCTTTTTTGGGTGGTGGGGGAAGGGACTGCCCCATTTTCCTGTTGACCTGTTGAACTTCAAGTCACTGAAAAAACCTAAATTGTTTTATAACTTTTTGTTCTATTGTAAAAATAATATATATTCACTATTAAAAAAAAATGGAGCGGGGAACAGTGGCTCACACCTGTAATCCCAGCACTTTGGAAGGCCAAGATGGGTGGATTACCTGAGGTCAGGAGTTTGAGACCATCCTGGCGAACATGGTGAAACCCTGTCTCTTACTAAAAATACAAAAAATTAACTGGGCATGGTGGTGGGTGCCTGTAATCCCTGCTACTCGGGAGGCTGAGGCAGGAGAATAACTTGAACCCTGGGAGCCAGAGGTTGGAGTAAGCTGAGATCACGCCACTGCACTCCAGCCTGGGCGACATGAGCGAAACTCCATCTCAAAAAATATATATATTGGAAAATATTCCAAGATAGAATATAAATCTTAATGGCACTTACTGTTGTTGTTTTTCCCACCCTGCACTTGGTTGTTTAGTTTTTAGGTATAAAAATAGGACTCTCCGTTCATCCTTGATAAGGCCATCTGGCTACGTCCCCCAGCTCTCCTGTGTCTCAGAACCTCGTATTGTTACCAGTTCTCGCTGGCACCTAGGCAGGACTCAAAAAATGCCTACGGTGTGACTGGCTGAATGAAGAGGCATCGGCTTTAGTGGAAACAGGGATGCCTTCCATCCCGCTCCTGGCTTCACTCCTCTCCCCTGGTGTCTGAGCCCACTTTCCTTCCCTGAAACACCTCCTCCTCTGTTCTGCTCACATCCTCCTGTTCTTCCAGCCCAGCTGCAGACCCACCTCTTCCAAGAAGCCTTTGTTCTTTCTGATGCAAAAGACTGCTTTGGGGTTCCATAGTGTTTGTAGTTTGGCCACACGATTTGTTCTGGGTTAGATGATCTCCTCTCTTTTTCCCAGTCAGCAGAGCCCTGTACACTTCTCGTTTCCCTCACAGCCGCCATCCAACAGAGCCTGGAGAATATTCTGGGCCGGAAATGTGACTGGCCCCGCCCTGCTAGGGAAGAGTTCGTCTGGGTGACACAGGGCACAGCACCCACCTGAGCTCATCTGAGGCATGGGAGGAAGTGCAGAGGCTCAGAGGGAGCCTCTTCCGCCCCTCCACTGCCCCCGCTTCCTGGAGGCATGTCCTGCCTCCTGAAATTCATGTGGTGGGCAGTCTCTGGGCTCCCAACAGCGGGGCTGCACGTCTTGGGATAGGAAATGGGATTGAGTTGGCCTTTCACAGAGAGTTCTCTCTAGATAAGATAAATCCTTCATGCCCCGCTATTTAGAGTCAGAAGATGGGTTAGGGCCCTTTTTAGTCCTGTGGGCTGACTACAGGGAGCCTTGGAAAAGGATGTCTTCCCTCACCTCACAGCGCCTAGTACCAACCCTTCTCATGCCTCCTGGAACAAGACCAGTGTCCCAGGCCTGTAGCTTTCTTATCCATCTGGCCAGGCCATGGTGGAAAAGCACAAACTGGAACTCAGGGCCCCCAAAGAGATCAGTCTCCCAGAGCAATCATGGTAAGCGACAGGGAAAGCCAGACAAGCTCCAGATTTCCTCCTAGTTTGAGTTTCCTAGAGGGACCCTACGTCCCCTCCTGCTTTCTCCATCCATAGCATGAGCAGAGTTCTTGAGCAGAGCCTGGGCCAGGCCGGGCGGGTAGCATCCCAGCTCCACTGCTGGTCCGTCGTGAGACACTGTGTCAGCTGCCCAAATTCACTGTGCCAGGGTGGGGGTGGTCACAGAACCTGCCACCGAAGCGAGTTGAGTCAAGTGAGCCAATACACGTAACACACTTCTGAGTGTGCCTGGCACAGCACAAGTTCTGTGCAGGTGTGGCCGTCCCTCGGTGCATGGACACAGGTGTGGCCGTCCCTTGGTGCATGGACATAGGTGTGGCCATTCCTAGGTGCCTGGATGCAGAGTGTGGCTGTCCCTAGGTGCGTGGGCAGAGGTGTGGCCGTCCCTAGGTGTGTGGACACAGAGTGTAGCTGTCCCTAAGTGTCTGACCGCAAGTGATGTGAGCTTTGCACCCTCTTTGGGACTGTGGCTCCTCCTATGGTCTAACCCTGAGGGGGCTCCTGGTAGGCCAAGACTGGATCCCTGGGTGACTACATAAAGCCTGGTGGTCTCAGCCTGGCAGAGGCCACCAGTCAGGATGCAGGGTGGTATGAGGCAGATGGACAGAGCCCAGGGGACCCCGCTGCTGCCACTGCCGAGAGCAGTGATTGCTGAACCAGGACTCAGCAGGCAGTGACTGTCCGAGGCCCTGGGCAGGTCACTTAAGCTATCTGGGCCAGGCTCTTGTCTTGACCAGGGCCTCCCCCCGGTGACCGAAACGAAGAAAGGTTTGGATAAGAATAGTCAATCGTTTCGATTACTTCTGTGCCTGGGGAAAGAAGGGCCCATAAGACAAAAACATCCAAAACACAGAAAACATTAGATCTCTAATTTTAATAGTTGAGAGGAAGGTTATAAAATAAAACAGACAACACAGAGCTTCACGACGGCCTCAGATTGGCAGTCAACCCAGGGATACAGAAATGTAAACAAACAGAGCTTGCAGATAACATTATTGTGTGCTGTGTAACTTTCAGAATACGGCAGCTCCCCAGACACTCTAAAGTCAAGTGAAACACGAGTTTTTAGAATCAATCTATACACATTTCAGAGGGCAGTCCAGGAAGACGCCTTCCTCTTAGGTCAGCCCAGGGCTGGGCCCGAGCCTGAGCCCAGGGAAGTGCAGACACTACCCATTTTGGGCAGGGGAGGCCAAAGTGGTTCTGCTTCGGGCGGGGTTTGGCTTCAAGGGGCTGACCTGCTGGCTGTGTTGTGGGGACCGCTTTTGCATTTGCCTCTGGCAGGCTGGCTCTGACCCCTGCCTGTCTTTCCCTTTGGCCCACAAGACACACACCCCTTTATACCCAGAATCCCTGTCCCAGCTACAGCAAGGGAGCCAGCCAGCCAGCCAGGATGGCTCTCCCCACAGGCACTCCAAACGCCAGCCTGGCCAGGTGAAGAAGTCAGAAAAAAGGCAACAGATACAATTTGATAGCCATCAAATCCTCTCCTCCCTCTGGAAGTTTCTGAGGTGCTGGTCGTCATTCTGCCCCATTTTTTGCCACTGTGCTAGGCTTTTGACTCGACCGAGAAAACGGCCGGCCTTCCAGCCTGGCCCTGCAAGAGTGTCCTAGTGCTTCAGGTAGTGGATGGGCATCAGCATTCGTCCCACCTGCCTGCCCCCTAAAGCCCTAGAAGGACACACCCTCAGCATCAGGCCAGCTCTCCAGGTCACTGGGGCTTGCCTTGACAGGATGTGCAGGGCAGAGCCTGGAGGGAAGAGCAGAAGATGCCACGTGCTGTTTGCAGGAGCAGCCATCCAGGGCACCGCTGGAGGAAGATCTTCCAGTGACTGTCTCAGCCCGTACAAAGAATGGGGGTGGGCTGGGGCAGCCCCTGCCCAGAGCCAAGGCACAGAGGAGGTTTGAAATGTCCGGGATAAATAGAAGCGCATGGGAATGGAGAAAAGCCAGCTCCATCCCGCTCTTAAAAACATCGCCATTGGCACCAAAAATATATTAACATCTGTACATTTGTCATCTTTAAAAAAAAAAAAAAGGAAATAAAACCTTCTTGGCACCTTGCAGTTTAATTCTTAGAAATGAGGTGATACGTGGAAAGACTTCCTGTGCGTACACATGCACGCACAGAGCAGTGCATACACACAAGCACACGCACACACACGGCTGGGCACACACGTGCGCCTCTCCTTGCCAGAAGGACAGAGCCCTCCAGAACCCTGAGCATTAGAGGAAGCCCTGCCAGGTGGGGGATTCGCTGCCAGCCCCCACCACGGTTGTTTGCAGAGGTGCCCTTTGCCAGTGCTTTTGACTCTGCTGTCCACTGGGGACCTGCAGCCCCTGCCCTGTGCTGAGAGGCGGGGGGCAGTGGGATCCTAGCTCAAATTTCCTCTGGGTAGGAAGTCCTGCTGCCAGGCACACAGTGCCTGTCTCTGTGGGCGGCTGCTTCTAATTGAAGGCAGCCTTGGCCTCATCCCATCTCCAGACATAGGCACATCTTCTCAGGCTCAGAGCAGCCTCAGCCCATAAGTCAAAAATGCAAAAATGAGCAGAGGTCATTGCTGGGCCTGAGTGAACACGTGTGCCCAGAGGGGAGACCAAGGCACGGGGGCTCCAGTCCTGATCACTGGTGTTCGGGTGAGAGGTCGCAGGAGGGTGGGCTGGCCAGGCAGCTGGGAGGCACCCCTGGACCCTCTCAGGGCCTCTGGGAGCACCCCCAGGGCTCGAGCCACTCACAGGTGGGGGCTGCCCTGCAGCAGGGAAGTGACGGTGTTCTGTAGTGCCACGGCCACCTTCTTGGAGGTCTTGCGCAGCAGTGGGCTGTCAGGGTGGTGCTCCTTCAGGTGCAGGACGTGGCCCTCCTGGCTCTCAGATGTGCAGCCACACTCCTCACACACGTACAGCTTGGCCCGCCGCTCCTTGTACGCGTACTTCTGCTGCACGCCATGGATCTTTTTGAGGTGAGACTCCAGAGAGCAGCGCTGCGTGAAGGCCTTGTCACACAGGCTGCACTTGTAGGGCCGCACGCCTGCGGGGAGGACAGGGGCCAGCATCAGAGACCTGGCAGGGACTTTGGAGGCTGTCGGCTGCTTCTGGACACAGAAAGGACAGGACCCCTGCCTCTCGGGCCAAGGGATGAACGGAGGCCTGTCCAACACCAATTTCCCGAGTGACTCTCAAATCAAAACTCCTAACTGATGAGCTCAGGAGGACTTTGGCCCTGAGCTCCGGGATGCCCTCCCAGGCTGCCCGTCACCCCGGGAGAGCAGGGGGTGCTGGGCTTTTCCCGCACGGCCGCAGCCAGGCGGATCTGGCGTGCTGCTCCCAGCCATGGGCTTCTGCTTACCAGTGTGAGTTCGGACGTGTCTCTTGAGGTCGAAGGTGTCATTGAAGCCCTTCCCACAGTATGTGCAGAGGTGCCTCTTGACGTCGTTGTGACACTTCATGTGGCGATTCAGCATGCGCTGGTAGGTGAAGGCCTTCTGGCAGATGTGGCAGGTGAACAGGTCTCCACTGGGACTGTCCCCAAGGGTCACCTGTGGGTGAGGACAGCATTGCTGACAGACATCCAGAAGTTGGGGCCACAGGCCGGCAGATTGGGAAGACGTGGATGCCAGCCCCCAGTGCCCCTGAGGAGGGTGGTGCCCACCTCCCAGAGGCCACAGCTCTGTGCCATCTGCCCGGAGATCGGCACTCCTCTGCAGAAACCTTGGCCCAGGTCCCAGGTCATTCTCTGCCTACATCTCATTTGTGCCATGTGTTACGAGCTGGACGCAGGTCTACATACACGCCCCGGCCCTCAGAGACAGCGTGCGTGGCGTTACCTTCATCTTGGTGCGCAGGAAGCCAGGGTCTCTGCTTTGGGGGTCTGTCAAGTGTCCCATGTCTTCAGAGGGCAGCTGGGCCACCACACAGGGCCCAGGGGCCACACTGTAGCTAGAGTCTCGAAGGCTCATGTTCAAAGCCAGGGGGCAGGAAGGGGGTTCGGCCACAGAGGGCTCCGGCTCCCGGTAGGGTTGTGGTGGGCAGAAGCCCAGGCTGACTGGGGAGAGAACAGATAGGTGAGGGGCTTGGTAGAGAAGAGAGGATCCAGCGGGGTTTCTGGAAGCTTCCCTAGCCATGAGACGGCTGGAACCTGGAGACTCCGTCCCTCCCATCGCAGACATGTGGCAGAGCGGGGCTGCCCCGACCACCACTGCTGTACCGCCCTCCGGCCCTATTAAGGTAATTGCAGGTGATGCCAGCCAAGCGCCACTGCCCGCTGAGTAATTTGTGTCTTAGCGGAACTGGGAGGACCGAATTGCCCTGCCAATTATCCCTCAGGAGTTGTCTGCCTGCCCCACCTGGGCCAGTCCCTCTGAATGCCAGGCCTCATCCACTCTCCTACAGGGACAAAGGGCACTGGGAGCCGGAGCCCTCTGTGGCCGAACCCCCTTCCTGCCCCCTGGCTTTGAACATGAGCCAGTGGAGACCTTCTGCCCAGGGACAGCTCTTGGAGCCGCATCAGAATGGTCCCCGGTGGTCTGGACCGCTCCAGGCCTCTCCTCCGACAGATTTGGCTGCTGGTCTTGGGGGTGTGGGTGGTCCTAGCCCTGCTTCCCACCCCCACCCCAGCAGGCCAGTTCCTGCTGTTGCAGCCCAGGGCTCCAGGCTCTCCACTCCCAGCTGGTCCCAGCTCTGCAGGGAAACAGGCCAGGTGGGTGGAACAGGGAGGAGGTCAGGGAGCCGCAGGTGGATGCAGCCTAACAGTCTCGGCGGCCTGCCCAGGCTTATGCAACCCTCCCCCTCGGCAGGACCGCTCGCTGGGGCATGTCGGGCTGGGCTCCCTCAGCAGCGGCAGCACCGATACCTGGCAGCCCCTGGATGCAGCCACGCCCCATGGCAGGCACCTCACACCGAACGGGCCAGGGAGGCTTGGCTTCAGAACCTAAGCCCAGTGCTGACTACAGAGGACCAGAAAGAGAGCACTCTCGAGGGACACAGAGAGACAATTCTCAAAGCCAACAGAGCTGGAGCAAATTTTTCAACTTAATATTTTTCTTCCAAAGAGCCTGAGCTCGGTACTTGAAACCCGTAAGCTAAGGACATCCTCCAAGCTTCAGAAGGAAAAATCATGAGGGGCCTATGACCTAAAGGATGAGTGAGCTTCTGAGGGAGGCTGATGTGGGATTGCAGAAGCAGGAGCATGGCCCCATGTACCCTGCCGTCCCGCGGCCGGCGAGGCAGAGAACGGGCAAGGGCCCAGGCAGGAGGGCTGCTGCCCCCACCTCTTCTCCCAGGAGGACAGGGACATGGGGGAAGCAGAGGAATGTGGTTGTGGAGCAAGGGTGCGTTTGACAGTGCTGAAGTTTCGGGAGAGGCCCCAGCTCTCGCCCCCTCAAAATATAACAAAGGTCTGAGAGAGAAGAATGCACCCGCCGCCGCCCAGAACCCGTCCTGCAGGCACTGGCGTCCGTCTGTCCGGGGGCCTTTAATGGGCCACCTCATTCTTAGGGTTGATTCACCAGTGCCTGACCCAGGCCTGGCCTCTGGGCTGGCATTGCACCTCTCTCTGAGCCTGAGTGTCGGGGTCTGGCTGTCTACCCCGGCTTGTTCCTCTGCCACAGGAGCTGTCTGGCTGGGGGTGGGCAGGGGCGATGGTGAGCTTCTCAGGCAGGCTCGCCAGCTATTGGAGACCTTGGCTGAGAATTCAAAGCTGGGTGACAGTTTCCATTTCTCAATCCAGGTGGAGACAAACAGGAACCCCTACCCTCCTCTGCCTGTCAGTACTGCATGGTGTGAGCGCGATCTCCCAGCCTCACCACAGCAGGAGACAGCAGGTGAGGGACAGGCTGAGCCCACAACGGGGGCTGCCCTGGGCTGCCCTGCTCCACCAGAGGGGAGGCTCATGGTTAGGGTCCTGAGATCCATGCATTTGTGAGGAGACCTGTGTCCTTTGCCCGCCTCTGCTGTTCCACACAAACCTGGCCGAGCTGGTGCTGGGAGACCGGGGCCAGAGAGTGGGCCTGCCTGCTTTGGCTCTTTGGTCCACCTCCACCCTGAGTGAGGGGCAGAGGAGGCTGCATGGGCGGCCACCCGCCGCCAGGGTGGGGATGTTTGCCTCATCCCACCCACCCTGCCAAACCTGTCTCCCTGCCACCCCCATGAGCATGTCCCTCCTGCGGCCACACACACAGGGAGTGCGCACTGGCGTGCCACCTGGCACTGAGTGTCGCTGAGTGGCAGGAGGCAGGAAGCAGAACTGGTTGGGCCCTGCTTGTGGTGCTCTCTGTCCCTAATTAGATGTTTCCGGCAAGGCGGTGGCGCTGTGACCACTCATCAGCCGCCCACAGCTGTGGAGTATGACAAGGCCAAACTAGCCTGGCCCTCTTCCTACTGCCTGGGGGCTTATGGGTCCCCTCCTACTGGCCCAACTTGCCTCTACCTGGACAATGTTGAGGGCCAGGCCCAGAGCAGAGGCACGCACACCGAGGGACCATGTCCAGGGCAGTTGCCCATCAAGGCCTGTCTCCTTCCTTAGCCTCTGTAAGTCCTCCATCTCTTGGATGGAAAGCTGTTGGCCCAGATGTTGGGCAAAGTGCCAGATCCCCCCATCCAAGGCCTCAGGACAGGGCTGGGCACGAGGCCTGTCCCTGGCTCTCTGGAGAGAGCAAATGAAGCAGATGCAAGAATGACCCCCTCCTAGGCCCCGCTGACCACATGGGTGCTGCCCCGGAACATGGGGGTCAGCCCAGTTCTGAAGGTGAGACGGGGGCCCAGCATGTCAGCACAGTGCAGCTGGTTTTCAGCAGCCTTACACCCTTATCAGGAAGGGCTGGTGCCCCCGTGCCCATCTCCTCTGTTCCCTGTAGGTCAGCTAGCAAATCATCCAAAAGGACCCAGCACCAGCCAGAGGCAGGCCAGCCCAGAAACGCATGGGCCAGTCTCTGCGCCTTCTGTTTCCACTGTGAACTTCCAGAAGTTCCTTCAGACAGTATATTTTCCCTCTTTCCCAACCACTTTTCACTGGGTATCCACAAAGAAGTTAAAACTGTGCCTTGGCCCTCCTGCCAGGGTGCCCGCCCAGAACAGTGGGGGCAGTGCTTCCTGTTTTGGCCCCCCACCCAGCCAGGCATAGGCCCAGTGTCCCTGTGGGACTCCATCCAGGACTTGTTGAAATGGCTGATGATACAAAGGAGCCCCGACTTCACCCATGGCCAGCTTCCCTCGCCATCCTCCCTGCGGCCAAAGGACTTGCTTGCCCTCACCTGTTCTTTCCAGGACAAATCATCTGCCAGGTTTCTGCCTCAGGACACCCAAGCTCAGCACAGACCGCCTAGCAGCCTGGGTGACAGGATCCCGGGGGACAGGTAGGAGTCTCATCTAGCTGGCTGCCTAGGCCCATCCTGCTCTTCTGTCTCTGTCCACTGTGTGGCTGTCCACTCTCCCAGCCCCACTCCCTGGCAAGCACAGCAAACATCTCCTTTGCTGCCAAACACGGCCCAGGAATTACTACAGGGTAACCATTCCATTGGAGGCTGGAGTTCTCCCCATCCTCACCCCCGACGCATCCTCGGGCCCCAAAGCTCACTCTCAGCCTCCCTGACCAGCTGGAAAGAGATCTGCCCAAGTGCCCACACTACCTAGTGGTAGAGCCAGGCTGGGCTGCATTCCTTGAAGGAAGCTCCAGTGTCCCACCGCCCAGCCTGCTGGCCTCCCTGAGCTCGAGTGTCCACCAGGCTAGTGGCAGAGCAGACCGTGGCCAGCCCAGTGACAGAGAGGAGGCTGGGAAGCCTGGAAGAGGCCTTGACTCCAGCTTCCAGTCTGTCCTCAGGTGCCTTCCTGACCTGGAGATTTCACTCAGCAGGGGGTGGGGCTCCGCTGGGGGGTTGGGAGAACCAGCTTCAACCCTGTTCCTGGAGCCCTTCCCTGGTCAGTCCAGGAGGTAGAATTTACCCCCTGGGTACAGGTGCCTGGGTTTATCCTCAAGGAACCAGGCATTACTCCCTGTCACTCCAAGTCAATACTGACATAACAAAGGAAGGCGAGGGGAGGGCAGTTGTGGGGGGGCGGCAGTTCAAGGTGGCTTCCTAGCCAGTAATCCTTTCAAGTCTCCAGGGCGCATGCATGGAGCCGTCTTCACCTCTTCCCAGGGGAAAGATTCTGCCCTGGGAGTGAGAAGCTCTAGAATTCTACCTGGGGGAGAGAGGCTGATGTGATTGTCAAACTGGGGCCCTGGAATCAGTGCTGTCGGGCTGGGGCCCAGCACCTCTGGCCAGAAAAACCTTCCCCCCTTCCAGGTGGTCTCTGGGAGGCTTTGAGGGTCTCAGAGGAACCTGACAGGAAGGTCAGAACTCAAACACTCCCACGTTTCTGGGCCCTCCACTGGAAATAGGGTCAACGCTTAGCTGGTCACAACGTTCCAGGAATCTGTGAGGCGAACGGAAACGTGCCCAGCTGGCTCTGGGGTCATGGTTGGCTGGTGATGGAATGGCCCAGCCAGGGGACAGGCCAGCACAAAACACACCCCCACTCTCCAGCCATCTGAGGCACCCGAGCGTGGACTGCGGACATTCCCTTTCTCATTGCCAAAAACTGTGGGAAAACTCTTCAGTGGGCCACATGGCTTTCAGAGGTAAAATTAAGTTCTCTATCTTCTACCCTTTACTTGACCCACAGGATTCTCTCCTTGCCAGAGGGATGAGGACAAATTCTCCCGTCATCCTTGAGATTGGACTCCCATCACACATCCTGGAGGAGCCTACAGAGAAGCCAGCAGGTCTCCCTCACCTGGACGGTGGCAGCCGGTGGCCCAGACCACCCAGAGGCCCTCCCCTGCACCTGATGGGACAGACCCTGGGGCATAAGTCTCCCCTGCCACTTCCACTGTGGTCACTAGAACTGTGGTGGAGAAAATCGCTAGGACACAAAGAAGTCAATGATTTCAACAAACGGAATTTCTTTGTCCTTTGTAAAAGTCAACACATGATCTGTTACTGATTGGGATGTGAAATAAAACTAAAAATAACAGCACACTGAGCCTGGCTCAGAGCTCAGCTCACCTTTACCACGGTCCAAGTTCAGTTTATCAGATCCCAAGGAGCAGCTAAGCAGCAAGTCAAACACAGGTGAGGGCGGAAGGCGGAGTGGGGAGGGGCTCCGGCCCTCTGCGTGCCCCCACAAACCCCCAGGTAGAGAACCAGCCAGTTCACCAGGGATGGTGGCCAAGCAAGAAGCTATAAACAGAATCCTGAGCCCACACCCTAATCTGCCACAGGTGAGGAGGCCACTCACGTCCCTTTTTGCCTCAGTTTCCCCAATGGGGTTATCAGGATCTTCTGGCACATTCCCTTGTTTTAAGGAACTGTGAAAGAGGGGTCCCCTTGAGATCAGGTTAAGCTGTGAAACAGCCTGCCAGCACCACAGGCCACAAAGACCTCACCACACTATCTCCAACAGCTGATTCAGGAGGGAAACTGAGCAAGAGCCCTCACAGGGCCCCTCACTGCTGCCCTCATTTCCCCACTTTCCTACAAGGCCTGGGGCGGTGCCAGGGAGTCTGCAGATCAAGGGTCAAAGTCAGTTGGTTAATTACTCCCCCCTCCCCCCTCAGAGGGGCTGGGCTGGGCGTTCAGAGCGTCCCCGCCCCGCCCCCAAGGCCTGGGGAGGGGGCGTTCGGAAGGAAGCAGGCTTTCTCCAAAGACTTTGTTGGGGGTTGGGGAGGACAGAAGGGGTAGGAGTGTTCTTGGGGCGTTCAGGGGAAGATGCCGCTGGAGGAAGAAGCAACTCGGGTTACTCATTCACAGTCGACGCTGTCTAGGCGTCTGCCAAAAATAACTGGGTACACCAGCTTCCCCGGGCCTGGCCCCCCGCTGTGGGGTGGGCTCCCTTCAGCTGCTTTCTATGCAATTGTGTCCTCCGCCAAGGTGAAGGAAGTGCGTTTCTAGCAGACGTGAGACCCGATCCCACCTCTGCTTTAAGGGCAAGAGGGGCGCAGCGGGCGCCTGCCCTACCGTCTCGGCGCACTGCGCGGGACCAGGAGCCAGAGCCCAACGAAAATTTGGGGGCCCACACCCCCCACCGGCTCGACCCTCACTCCGACCCGGCCACCAGTGTTGTCGGGGAGGAGGAAGGACCTGTGCGAGCGGCTGGAGCTCAGAGTCTTTTAACACAAATCTCGGCCGAAACTCCAGCTCGCTCCCAGCCCCCCAAAGTGGCATCGCTCCAGTGCCCTCCTCCCGCCTCATGCAAATCCCGGTTTTCTGGATTTACGACGTCGGAGCCGAGGGTCGCCTGAGCGGTGACACACCCCGCTGCCTCCTCTGTCCGCGGTTCAGGAGGTGGGGGGTAGCGGTTCCGCGCCCCCTAGGCCCTGGGAGCGGCTCCGCTTCCACCATGCAG
>NW_012115266.1:4321656-4322147 GCF_000951035.1 Colobus angolensis palliatus
GCAGGCCGGAGGGCGGCTGCCTCACCTGGCACGTAGATCTCGCCGCGCTCCTCGTCTGGGAGCTCGCTCCAGTTCCTCTTGCACGTGGAGACGCACGGCTTCTTCACCAGGAACGCGCGAGGCATTTTCGAACCCTCGTCGCTGGACACGGGCCGCTTCCGTAACCGAAGCCGGGAGCCGTCCCACCTTTGCGGGGCCGGGCTGAACGCCGGTAACGGGGCACAGCAGGGAAGGAGTCGCTAAGGCGCCCCTACGTTCCGGGAAAGGTCCGAGCCCGGACGGCGCGCGCCGGTTCCAACTCCGCGGAGCGTCGCCGTCCTCCCTGCGAACGAGGTCCCTTGCGGCCAGGTACACCGGGCGGCGCGGGGAAGCGGCAGGTAAGCGTCTCCCGGCTCGACTGGCGTCCCCGCGGCCGCTCGGGAAGTCTTAAAGTGCGAGCCGGACGGACGGGTTGACGCTTTATTGGCTCGCGGCGGTGTGTGTTGGTGGCT
>NW_012115266.1:4322373-4327643 GCF_000951035.1 Colobus angolensis palliatus
GGGGCGGGCGTCGGACACTCAGCCCCTGGCTGCCCAGCGGGCCCGGCTCCAGCGGGACCTCCCAGCCGGGCGTACTGGCGTTTGCAAACAGGGGTTTCGGAGGGAGTGAAGCAGGGAGGGAGGGGGCAACGTTATTTGCACCGGCGCTGGCACGCTCCGCGGGTGATGACACGAAACTCGTCCAACTGGGGCCGGTCCAACCTGGCGCGCCCGAGGCTCCTGGGGAGGCGCGAAGCCGCCGGGCGGGAACGGGCGGCCCGGTCCGCACTTGTTGAACCGGGCCTGGGTCCAGGCGGCGCGGGATCCCAAAGGCCTGGCTGAGCAACTCGTGGCTCAGCCGGTGGGTGTTTGCTGGGCGCCGGCTTCGTGCGAAAAAGCACGCAGGGCCGCAGGAGCGTCCCGGGCCGGTGTGTGGGGAGGCGCGGACCGCGCGACCGAGTACCCGGCAGAGTACTCGCCTTCTGCCCTGAAGCCTTCAGGGAGGAAGTGGCTTCAACTGCGCGGAGTGCGCCGAGAGCCCGACAGACCCCCACGTCTTGGCCACTGGGACTTATGCACCCTCAAAAACTCTCCTCCTTGTCCCAAATGGATGGATTTCAGGTGCAGCCAGGCTGGTGGAGTGCGGAGGGCTGGGGACCTCAGACCGGGAAAGGCCCAGCCGCCTTTGCCCTGCTACAGCCACCGCGGACAGCTTCCTACCCACGGCCTGCCCTGGGCTGAGGTTCAGCCTGGGACCCGCGCCCCCAGCCACTCTTCATACTCTCCTCAGGCCCCAGGCCCATGTGGAGGGGTACCCCCGCTCCTCAGGGACCTCCATGAAG
Source organism: Colobus angolensis palliatus (assembly GCF_000951035.1). NCBI lineage: Eukaryota > Metazoa > Chordata > Mammalia > Primates > Cercopithecidae > Colobus > Colobus angolensis. Next base: position 4,323,195 of record NW_012115266.1, read on the forward strand.
CCCACGCTCCCATCGTGACACTTTGGCGTTGACTGGGCTTCCCTCACTCGCTGACCTACTTAAGGGCAGGGATGGGGCGTTCGTGTTTGCCTCTTCCCCTGCCTTTCCAAGGGCTGTGACCTGCACTCTGATCCCAGCCAGACCTTTGAGTTCAACTGACATTAAGTGAACACCTGGTATGTGCCTATCTTCTGAGGTGAATCCAGAAGAAACAACCTTAAACCACACTCTGTCCAGGAGAGAGGTGCAGTTAGTTCATTCATTCAACAAATATTGATTGAGCAGTTTTGTTGTGCCAACCCCTGATGGACTGGTACACAGTGGGTGCTCGGTGGATACGACGGTGAAGTCTTCACAGATGTCCCTAGACACAGGTGCAGTCTTCCCCATCAGGGGAGCAACTCCAGTGTCCAGAAGGACAGGACACTGGGTAAATAAAGTGAAGCCGGCCAAAGGAACCCCTCCCTGCACAAGTGGGTTACAGGGTGTGGAATGGGGCCCGAGGTGGGAGGCAGTGTTGTCTACTGCTATATCCCCAGCTGTGCCTGGCACAAAGTGGGTTATCAATAAATGTTTGTTGAATGAATGAATATCCTCTTTTCTTGATTCCTGTGACCCATTCACCTTTCACAGTCCAACTTTTGGTAGAGACACATACAGGAAGACAATACTACAAATTCAGTGACAAAAGACAACTGACCCTGGCGGTCAGGGGGAGAACGGGGGGTGGGGGGAACTGGAGAGAATGTGCCTATCTGAAAGGCAGCCACAATCCTGTCATTCAGGTGCACAAACCCCACATGGCCACAGCTTTCCATTTTCCAAGAGAAGCCAGAAGTCCAGATTTGTAAGTGAAACTGACTAATTTTTAAATGTTAGCTCAATTTTTTTATTTTTTATTTTATTTTTTTTATTCTTTTATTTTTTTTTGAGACGGAGTCTCGCTCTGTCGCCCAGGCTGGAGTGCAGTGGCCGGATCTCAGCTCACTGCAAGCTCCGCCTCCCGGGTTTACGCCATTCTCCTGCCTCAGCCTCCCGAGTAGCTGGGACTACAGGCGCCCGCCACATCGCCCGGCTAATTTTTTGTATTTTTTTTAGTAGAGATGGGGTTTCACCGTGTTAGCCAGGATGGTCTCGATCTCCTGACCTCGTGATCCACCCGTCTCGGCTTCCCAAAGTGTTGGGATTACAGGCTTGAGCCACCGCGCCCGGCCAATTTTTTTATTTTTAAAATAATTTTAAGAGTTGGGGTCTCACTAGGTCACCTGGGCTGGAGCACAGTGGTGCAATCTTGAATTACTGGGCTCAAGTGATCCTCCTGCCTCAGCCTCCTGAGTAGCTGGGACTACAGGTGTTTGCTACCACACCCAGCTAATCAAAAAAATTTAAAACGTGGAATGGGTCCAACAAAACACCTTTGTGGGTTAGGTTTGACCCAGAGGCCACGGTGTGTGGTGTGGCTGTCTTCTTGGGCAGCTCAGGAGACAGACGATGTATGTGACGGTGGGGAAACATGTAGTTGAACTGTGAGCGCCATGAAGGCTGGCGCCCACTGCTCTGTTCACATTTAGCAGCATATCTCTGTTCATCTAGCAGCACAGTGCCAGCTAGATGGCATTCATTCATCCCTAAATTCATCCCTTAATTTCTGAGAACCTGCTGTGCCAGGCACTGAGATTCTACAAAGCAAGGCAGACAAATAAGGAAACAAGCATAAGCATAAGATGCAAACAAAACATTTGGCAAGAGAATGTGATGGTGACAGGTAGGGGTGCTGAGGCCTGAATGAGAGGGAGGAGCCAGCTGTGCAGAGTGGAGAAGACAATGACCAGCAGAAGGAACAGCTGATGCCAAGGCCGCAAAGCAGGAGTGAGTCTAGTGTGTGTGCCACGAACCCAAATGCAACTTGGCTGTGCGGTGAGGGGAAGAAAGGGCAGGGGAGCTGAGATTGGAGAGGCAGGTGGGCTACACGAGGCGCTGTTAAAACCCAGGCCAGGCCTCTCCTTGGCTCATACCCTCCGGTGGCTTCACTGCAGCTGGAATAAGAGCCTGAGGCCTGGCGTGCTGGGGCCGCCCCTGACCTCCCAATGCCCTTCCAGCTGGGTCCCTGTATGCCAGCCACACTGCTGTCTCCTGCGTCCCCTGAACAAGCCTTGGCCTGTTCCCAGATCTGGCCCCTCCTCCTGATGCTCCTTCTGCCTGGAATACTTTTCCCTACTGGATTACTGGCCACTTTTCTTCATTCAGGTTTCAACCAAATGTCCCCTCTTCTGAGGGGCCTCTCCGTCCACCCCAGCTAAATCCTTGTCCCCCGCCACCTCTGTCCCACTATCCTATTTTCTTTGCCACAACTTTCACTCTGTGGCGTTTTGTTTTGTCTTCCTTGTTTATTATTGGTTCTCCTCCCCACCAGTGCAAGTTCTGAACTTGAGGGACCCCTTTGTATTTTATTTTTTATTTTTACTTTTTGTGCCTCTGCTGGTCTGGGGTGGGACCCCGTTTTAAATGCCATTTTAAATAGCTTTATTTAGATAGAATTCATATACCATCAAATTCACCCTTTTATAAAATATACAATTCACTGGTTTTTACTAACCTCACAGAGCTGTACAACCATCACCACTAAACCTCAGAACATTTTCATCGCCCCAAAGAAAACCCTGTACTCATTAGCTGTCACTGTGTCTCCCCTCTCCGTGGCCCGGCACCCACTATCTGCTGTATCCATGACTTTGCCTATTGAGTCCTTCTTTCCTAAGCCTTCCTGTATCTCCAGCAGTCAGTGTCGCGAGGGTGTGTTTGTTGTAGCCCGATTTTACAGATGAGAAAACTGAGGCTCAGAACCCTTGGGAAACTGACTTTCCCTTTTCCAAGCCTTGTGTCTAGTGTCTGCCCATAACTGGGCTGCATGGCGAGGACAGAAACTCAGCAGGAGAAGAAATGAGAAAGGGCATGGAGTGGGGAATTCCCAGCTCAGCATCCGGCAGTGGCCCACACCTGGGCCCTTGGCTGGCATGTTGCTGTCGCGGGTGAATCTGATGACAGTCTGAGCTCAGCTCCATGCTTGGCTTTGCCAGGGACAGAGCCAGCACCACCCACCCACAGGGGAACAGACGGGTGAGAACAGGGCCCACCCAGGGACCTGGACACCCAAGAGGGCCAAGGGTACCTGGTGTAGGGGGAGGACCAGGTCAGATGCAACAAGGGGCTGTTTGTGAAAGTCGAGGCTCCACCTCTGAGGGGCTCTGTGACTGAGTGACCGCACCTCTGTGGGCTTCCCTTTCCTCATCTGGTACCCACCCTCGGTACTTGGGTTGCTGTGAGCCTCAGTAAGTCCATGCAGATTCGTCCATTGCAGCATTGGAGACCACAAGTGGGTTCCCTCCCTCCAGACCCTGAGCCCCAAGGAGCCAACACTCAGGCAGGAGGTGTGCAGAGGCCACGCTGTCAGAGGCTGAGCTGGGGCCAGAGCCAGTGTCAGGCCTCCTGACCCTTGGAAGCCTGTCTCCTCTGCGAGGGGTTTAATAATCATTCCTGCCTCACCGTGAGGGTGGTGAGGGCCGGGGATGTGCAGTTACCAGCACCCTCTGGGCTCAGACAGGGAAACCAGACTGGCTCCTACTGCAGGCTGCCTCCCCTCCCCAGGGCTGCTCTCATCCTGCCCTCTTTCATCTTGGGTTTAATTAGCCAGGCTGCCTCACCCCACAGCCTCTTGGGTGGGAGTTATCACTCACATTTTATAGATGGGGAAACTGAGGCACCTAGAGGGAAGTGGTTTGGGGCTGCCGCCTGTGAGTCAACTGTGGAGCCAGGGCCTAGAGGAGCCAGGACCGGGCCTTCTGGCTGGACCTGTCCCTCCGGGTGGGTCCCTATCTCTCCATCCCCAAGGGCACCCAGACAGCCTCCTTTTTGGCACTCTCCACCCCTCAACTCTCCACCACCTTCCATCTGGAGCAGGATGGGGTAGGGAGAGGCCAGTTGGCAGTGGCTTGCATGGGGGCTCAGGCCTGTTTCATCTTCAAAGAGGCTAATTAGAGCCAGAGGTGGGTGGTGGGGTTTGGGCGCCGGCGGTTCTGTACCCTGGAAACCGGTGGTCTGTGGGGCACCTGTAACCTGGGCCTCTGGCCTAGGAGAGGCGGCGGCCCAGACTCCCGAATGCCCCCAAACAGCCAGAATCCAGCCCACTGAAGTCGAGAGTGCTGAGTTCCGGCCTTGCTTCGCCCCAGGTCTCGGTTGGCAAGGCCGCCCTCCTCCCGGGCCTGTTTTCCCCATCGCTAGGCATGCCTCGAGCCCCGTGACCGGCCAGGCCCTGACAGCCCGCACTTCCCGAGTATGGATCCCGTTGTTTTCGACTTAGGGCCCTGCCCCACCCTCGCCGTCACGACCCCTGCGGGCCGCCAACGCGGCCTCGGGCAAACAAGGGTCAGCAGCTCCTGGCGGGCCGCAACC
>NW_012115266.1:4328628-4335449 GCF_000951035.1 Colobus angolensis palliatus
GCCCGCGCGCCTCACGATGGGGCCCCTGAGCCGGGATGCCTGGGCCCAGCGCTTGGGGGCCTTCCGGGCCAGCCCGTCCGCCTTCATGGCAGGTCCCGAGGGGGAGGATTTGGGTCGCGACCTGCTGGGCGACCTGAGGAGTGAGAAGCTGAGCGAGCAGACCAAGGTAGGCCCCCACGCGTCCCCTGCCCTGGCCCGCAGGGTCACCCCAGCCCGCCGCGTCCTGAACCTCATCTTCGTGATTCCCTCCTAATCCCCCATCCAGGTTTCCCTGCTGGCCCTGAGCTTGGAGTACCCTGCCCAGCTGTGGCCTGACGTCTCTGCGGCCGAGGTGGCCGCCACCTCCCTGTTGGACACCTTGGTCCTCCTACCCCCGCGGCCCTCAGCTCTCCGTCGGCCCCTGCTGCTGGCGGCCACCACAGCCCTGGCGGCGGGCGGCGCGCTGGGCCCCACCTCGGGCGCCTCCTGCCGGCTCCTGCCCCTACTGCTCGGCCTGGCCTCCGGCAGCGATCTGGGGCGAGGCTTTGTCCCCGCCTCGGAACAGCGCCCCTTGCAGGCCACCGCCTGCGAGTGCCTGCGAGAGCTAGAGAGCTGCAAGCCCGGGCTGCTGGGGGGCTCCCTGGGGCTGCTGCGGGGCCTGCTGGGGCAGGAAGGCCCCGTCCAGCCGCTCAGCCTGCTGCTGGCCCTTGTTTTGCGCAACACCTTGGTGCTCCAGTCCCGGGTTGGGGCTGGCCTAGGGGGACTGCTCACGGATAAGGTCTCCCCAACTGGGGGTGGTCCCTGGGATTGGACACTAGTGGAGAAGGGCGATGGACGCCTTCAGCCCCAAGCACCCAGCTGGCCGGCAGCTGAGGAGGGAGAGGGGGAGCGTAGCCTTACAGCACGAGAGCACAGCCCTGAGGAGGCACGGGAGCTGCGGGCTGCGGTGATCCAGCTTCTGGAAACCTCCTATCTGCTCACCCCTGTGGCCCAGGCCCAGCTCCTGTGGCTGCTGGGCTGGGCCCTGCGGGGTCTGCAGGGACAGCCACCCGCACTCTTCAAGCCACAGCTGGTACGGCTGCTAGGCACAGCACAGCTGACACTGCTGCACGCCGTGCTTGCGCTCAAGGCGGCCTTTGGTGAGGCCCTGTTCACAGCCCAGGATGAAGCGCTGCTGCTCCGCCGGCTCACCTTGGCTGCCCAACACCCTGCTCTGCCTCTGCCCACCCATCTCTTTTACCTGCACTGCCTCCTGAGCTTCCCTGAGAACTGGCCGCTGGGCCCCGAAGGTGAGGAGGCTGCCCCACTGCTGCTAGGGCCCCAGCTATGCCGTGGTCTCCTGCCCAGTCTCCTGCATGACCCAATGGCTCTCCTGGCCCGCCTGCATTTGCTATGCCTGCTCTGTGCTGAGGATGAAGAAGAGGAGAAAGGCCAGCTTCCAAGCCCACGGCACTACCTGGAAGAGCTGCTGGCTGGCTTGCGGCAGCGGGCAGCCCTGGATGAGGGCCCCTGGGCCTTGGCCACTGTCTGCTTCCAGGCCTCATATCTGGTGAGCCGCTGCCTGGCTGGGCAACCTACAGTGCTGACCCCCTTGATCCACGGACTGGCCCAGCTATACCGAGTCCGGCCCATGCTGGCTTCCCACTTTGTGGACTTCTTGGATCAGGTGGACTCTGAGCTGAGGGAGCCCCTGAAGGTGGTGTTGCGGCAGGAGGTGGTGTCCAGGCTTGGCAGGGATGAAGCTCTTTGCTGGCACCTGAAAATGCTGGCAAAGGTGGCAGATGGAGATGCCCAGAGTGCTACTCTCAACTTTCTACAGGCCGCAGCTGCCCACTGCACGAACTGGGACCTACAGCAGGGCCTACTGCGGGTCTGCCGGGCGCTGCTGCGAGCAGGGGTGAGGGGTGGCCTGGTTGACTTGCTGCAGGTGCTGGCCAGGCAGCTGGAGGACCCTGATGGGCGTGACCACGCCCGTCTCTACTACATTCTTCTGGCACACCTGGCTGGACCCAAGTTGGGGGTGGCCCTGGGCCCCTCGCTTGCCCCACCTGCACTGGCCTCTTCACTGGTGGCCGAGAACCAGGGCTTTGTGGCAGCACTGATGGTGCAGGAGGCCCCGGCCCTGGTACGGCTGAGCGTGGGGTCCCATGGGGTCAAGGGCCCACTCCCAGTGCTGAAGCTCCAGCCGGAGGCTCTGGAACCCATCTACTCTCTGGAGCTGCGCTTCCGTGTGGAAGGGCAGCTGTATGCACCCCTGGAGGCTGTCCATGTGCCCTGCCTGTGTCCTGGTCGCCCTGCCCGCCCTCTGCTCCTGCCGCTGCAGCCCCGATGCCCGGCCCCCGCACGGCTGGATGTGCACGCCCTTTACACCACATCCACTGGTCTCACCTGCCATGCCCACTTGCCACCGCTGTTCGTAAACTTTGCCGACCTCTTTCTGCCTTTCCCGCAGCCCCCAGGGGGTGCTGGGCTGGGTTTCTTTGAGGAGCTCTGGGATTCCTGCCTGCCAGAGGGTGCCGAGAGTCGTGTGTGGTGTCCGCTTGGGCCACAGGGCCTGGAGGGCTTGGTGTCCCAACACCTGGAGCCTTTCGTGGTGGTGGCCCAGCCCCCTACCAGCTACTATGTAGCGATCCACCTGCCCCCGAACTCAAAGCTGCTGCTGCGGCTAGAGGCGGCCCTGGCAGACGGAGTGCCTGTGGCCCTGCGGACCGATGACTGGGCTGTGCTGCCCTTGGCGGGGGACTACCTCCGTGGGCTGGCAGCTGCTCTCTGAGCCCCAGGAGACCAGGTGGGGGCAGGACTCTGGCCCTTGTGGGGGCCAGTGCACACTCCTGTAGCTCTTTCCCCAAAACCCTGCATTCCCCAGTGCCCTCGCTGGCTTGTTTTCTTTTGGGCCTCGGCTGGGAGCAGGCTCATGGGGGTGAGGGTCTGTCTGAGTCTGTTTTTGCTGCTTTAGCAAGATACTTGAGACTGGTAAGTTACAATAAACAGGAATGTATTGGCTCAGAGCTCTGGAGGCTGGGAAGTCCACAGTTGAGGGCCCGGAGCCCAGTGAGGACCCTTCTGCATCATCCCATGACAGAGGACAGAATGGCAGGAGTGAGGGGAGAGAGTGAACCCACTCCCAAGATAATGGCCTGAGTTCACACAGGAGGGCAGAGTCCTCGTGGCCTGACCACCTCTTAGGGTCTAATCTTATACTGTTACAGTGGCAATTACATTTCAACATGAGTGTGGGAGGGGACAAACATTCAAACCGTAGCAGGGTCATAGGCCCTGAGAAGGCTTCCAGACAGAACCCAGCACTGCAGAGCTGCAGAGTACCTTCTCACCCAGACACACTAGTGCTCTCCACAATCCCTGCCCAGGAGGCAGGGGGAAATCTCCTTTCTGCTTCCCAGAGAGGGTCTGGCCTTGCCCAAGGCCGCCCAGTGATTTAGGAACGAGGCTGGAGCTAGTGTGGACCTCCTGACCTATCAGACAGTACTTTCTTTGTTTTTGGGGGAGGTTAAAGACAGGATCTCACTCTGGCGCTCTAGAGTGCAGTGGTGTGATTAGGGATCATTGCAGCCTCTGCCTCCCAGGCTCAGGTGATCCTCCCATCTCAGCCGGCCTCCTGAGTAGCTGGGACTACAGGAGTGAGTCACCACTGTATTGTTTGCAGACAGGATCTCCCTGTTTCCTAGGCTGGTCTCGAACTCCTGGGCTTAAGTGACTCTCCTGCCTCAGCCTCACCCAAGTGTTGGGATTACTGGTGTGAGCCACCACACCCAGCCGAGCCAGCGCTCCTCCACTCCCAAGGTTTGCAGGCTCCCTGCCCCAGGGAGCTCACGCCAGGCAGGCCAGTGGGCCTAAGCCAGAAACAGAAAGGCTGCAGTGGCCAGGTGGTTTCTTCCCCAGGAAGAGAGCTTCCCAAGCTATGCCGATTAGAGCCAGCTCTAGGAAGGGCCTGCTAATAAGGTCTAGGAGCTGAGACCAAGCTTTTTCTAATCTCAGCCCCTAAGAAATCTAATTTGTGCTTAGGAATCTTCCCAGGTAAGAAGAACTAGTTCCTCTAGTTGTTTTTTTTTTTCCCAAACATGCAAACACTGAGGATTGAGCTGTGTGGGGTCAGCTTTGCTGCCAGGCACATGTACGTTGCCTCATTTCATCCTTGCAACAGCTCTGCAGGGCCCCGCAGGTGAGGAAATCTGTAGACAGGAGCGGTTGAGTGATTTTCCTAAGGTCACCCAGCTGTTGGGTAATAGTGTTTTGTCATCTGGTAGCAGGTTTCCATTACCATGCCATCAGAGCAGACAGCCAGGGCCACAGAGGTCCAACCCTCTCTGCCGCCTTCTGCTGCCCCTGCCTCATGGGCTCCCAGCCACAGGTTCCCCATGGGCCAGCTTTGCCCCTCCTGATCCTTCTGATTGGGGCAGGCTAGGAGAGGAAAGACGGGCCTGGGCTGGGTGTGGTGGCTCATGCCTGTAGTCCCAGCACTTTGAGAGGCTGAGGTGAGTGGATCACCTGAGGCCAGGAGTTCGAGATCAACCTAGCCAACATGGTGAAACCCTGTCTCTAATAAAAATACAAAAATCAGCCGGGCGTGGTGGTGGGCACCTACTTGGGAGGGTGAGGCGGGAGAATTGTTTGAACCGGGGAGGCGGAAGTTGCAGTGAGCCAAGATCACGCCACTGCACGCCAGCCTGGGTGACAGCGAGGCTCTGTCTCAAAACAACAACAACAAAAACCGACCTGGGACAGTGGGACTGTTAATAGGTAGAGTCAGGAGGCCTGTCTCAAATTTGAGATGTGGCAGTAACTTGCTTTGTCACCTTGGCAAGTCATTTCCCAATCAGGAAGGGGGGTCAGTTTCAGGAAACAGAAACTTCTCCAGCTGTTTTTGGCAGAAGGGAATTTAAGGGAATCAGGGTACTTAACAAAGTACATGGGAAGACTGGAGAAGTCGCCTCCAGGAGGCTCCCACTGGAGCTGAGATCAGAACGTACTGTCCTGCCTGCCATCCACCCCCTCTAAGCACCCCGGAAGCTGTGCTTGGGCCCTGGGACTTGGGGTGCAACTGCCACTCCTGCCTCCTGACACCCACAAAGCCAGAAGCTTGCTGCTGCTGCAGAAGGACTGAACGTCCCCAAGGCTGGGCCTGCAGGGCAAACTTGCTTGGCCGTTTCCTCCATCCACATCCTTCAAAAGACATCCCATTAGTGGACTCCATTTCTCTCTTCCACAGAACTCCAGTGGCAAGAGAATCCAGAAACATTTTCTTTTTGCCTGGAGATGCTAATTCTTAGCCTAAGAGTAAGGTAACTAGTCCACGTGAGGACTGACCATCCTTTCACCCATCTGTCTGCCCCCGTGTGCATCCATCCCATTGTATCCATCCATTCCGCCAGTGGTGGGCACCAGATGACCCTCAGCTCCCCCTACCCCAACCAGAACTGTGCTGCAATGGCTGTTCTTATATGCCCTTATGGACCCATGGGACAATTTCTCTGGGATACATACTAGGAGCAGAATTGTTGAATCATAGGGAATGCATGTGTTTAGCTTGGCTAAGCAATGTTGGAGTAAAAGCTTTTGGTTTTGCATCTTCTCAGCACTCCTAGGGAGGCACCAAGAGGGAGGATGGCATTGAGTGAGCCCACCTGAGATAGCTCCTAGACCCCAGCCCTCTGTGTCCTCAGAGTCACACACTGCTGCTCATCACTTCAGCTTCCCGAAGATCATGGCAATAGCAGCATGCCTGTAACTGTCCCAAGTACATCCAAAAATTCTTCCTAAAGAGAGGGAACCAAAGTCACATGGGTCACTTTGTCACCTGTGTGGATGTTGCTCATGTTCATATACCCTTCCTTGCCTCCTTCAAGGCAGATCTGGCCACAAGTCCAGCTCCGGCTAATGAAATGTGAAGGGGGTCAAGGGCTGGGCGCAGTGGCTCATGCCTGTAATCCCAGCACTCTGGGAGGCCAAGGCGGGGTGATCACCTGAGGTGAGGAGTTCAAGACCAGCCTGGCCAACATAGTGAAACCTGTCTCTACTAAAAATACAAAAATTAGCTGGGCGTGGTGGTGTGCCCATAATCCCAGCTACTCAGGAGGCTGAGGCAGGAGAATCGCTTGAACCCGGGAGGTGAAGGTTGCAGTGAACTGAGATCAGGCCACTGCACTCCAGCCTGAATGACAGAACAAGACTCCTCTCAAAAAGAAAAAAAAGAAAAATGTGAAGGGGGTCAGTTTTGGGGCACAGTATGTCATTGCCAGTGCTCATTTTTCCAGCCCTCTCTTCCTCTACCATGACAGTTAGGGAAATACATGTTGCCATGGAGGTGCTAAATAGCTGAGTCATAATCTCACCTTGATACGCTGTAACAAATGCCCTGGATTATCAAATTAGTTGTGTAAACTAAAAATCCCAAAACCCCACAGACGCCACCTCGTGGCCAAGGGGACCTCAGAAAAAAACCTAATTCCTGGCTCTGACAGGCTGGGAGGTCAGATGCAACTTGTTATACCCCATCGCTTTATGGTTTAGACACAACTGCCCAGCATGAATGAACAAAATAGGGATCATGAGATGGACAGAACAGACTCTGTGGCATAAGATACCAAATTGTAAACAGGACCTAAGGCCATGCCAAGCAAGGGTTAAGTCATGTAGGGCCCCCCTTCAGGCTCTACCTCCCCTGCCCCCCACTTATGAATAAACTATGTTCTAACTGCACAAGAGTTTTTTTTTTTTCCCCTGTAGCAGCTAAAAAGCTTAAAAACAAAAAAAACACTTTTTTTTGTTTGTGTGTTTTTGTTTTTTTTTTGTTTGAGACGGAGTCTTACTTTGTCACCCAGGCA
>NW_012115266.1:4335879-4340968 GCF_000951035.1 Colobus angolensis palliatus
TTTTTAGTAGAGACGGGGTTTCACCGTGTTAGCCAGGATGGTCTCGATCTCCTAACCTTGTGATCCACCTGCCTCGGCCTCCCAAAGTGCTGGGATTACAGGCTTGAGCCACCGCGCCCGGCAGAGATAAACAATATTAAAAACATTTTCAGCTCCACTAGATGCTGACTAGCTGACCTCCAGCCACTGTTTCACCAGCCATCACTACAGGTTTGGTGGGACAAGACTGATTTCAGTAATTTCTTCCTGACAAGATGACCATCCACCATGGACTGGTTCTGGCTGGCGTACAGAGCTCCTGCACTTGCATGTTTTTGTGTCCTGAAAAGACATTTTGCCATATAGGGCCTAATTATAATACACTTAAATGTTAAGTCTCCACCCCAGAGTGACCATGGGTTGTATGTTACATGCATGTTTGCTCAATATGCGTGTGTCAGAACCACCTTCATGAATATTCATAGCTCCTCATGTAACCTATTGAATATGTATGTTTAGTCAATCCATTGAGCATGAAGCTCCTACCCTAACCCCTCCTCCTTTGAAGTTCCTGTCTCTGGTCTTGACTGGAGGCATGCTTCCCAGCGGGTCTCACTCCTTTCTGAGGCTGGAGTGCAGCAGTGCGATCATAGCTCACTGCACCCTCCAACTCCTGGGCAAAAGTGATCCTCCTGCCTCAGCCTCCGGGTACCTAAGACTACAGGTGCATGCCACCACAGCCGGCTAATTTTTAAAATTTTGTGTAGAGATGGGGTCTCACTATGTTGTCCAGGCTGGTTAAGGCCTCCTGGGTTCAAGTGATCCTCCTGCCTTGGCCTCCCAAAGTGCTGGGATTATAGGTGTGAGCTACCAAGCCCAGCCTAACCCTTTATAAGAAATAAAGTCTCCTCCTTTCAAAATTTATAAACTGTGTATATTGAGTTTCTTTTTTTAATTAACAATTATCAATAATACACTTTATATGAAACAAGGGCAAAGATGTTGCTTAATCTCTATTTTACATGGAAGGAAGAAAGTATGAATCGTTTGTGCAATGGGTTACAAGGCCCTAATTAGGGTTGCTAGGTTTAGCAAATAAAAATATTATGTAGGATTTGCATTTAAATTTGAATTTTGGAGAAACAATGAATTTTTTTAGTTGTTAATAGGACATACTTATACTAAAAAACCAGTAGCTGTTTCTCCAAGGTTCAGATATAATTGGTGGGTTTTTGTTTTGTTTTTGTTTTTGAGACAGTCTTGCTCTGTCGCCCAGCCTGGAGTGCAGTGGCATGATCTTGGCTCACTGCAACCTCCACCTCCTGGGTTTAAGCCATTCTCGTGCCTCAACATCTTGAGTATCTGAGATTATAGGTGCGTGCCACCACACCTGGCTAATTTTTGTATTTTTAGTAAAGACAAGGTTTTACCGTAATGGCCAGACTGGTCTCCAACTCCTGGCCTCAAGTGATCCACTCGCCTCAGCCTCCCAAGGTGCTGGGGTTACAGGTGTGAGCCACTGTGCCCGGGCTATCACCAGTGTTAAATCATGTTTAGACTAAAGCTGCCTTCTTACATATTTTAAGTCTGGCTTAAAGGTTTCTCTGTACATTGTGAACTATAACCTAAATGGACTTGTAAGCAGACTGTAGCCAACACTTGTGGCAGTCACTGAGTTTTGGCTAATCAAAGGTGGCCAACTGTTCAAACTGTGTTCAGATAAGGGAAACACCAATCTAACCAATCTCACTTATGTTTTCTGTACTTCATTTTCCTTTCTGTCCGTAAATCTTCCACCACGTGGCTACACTGGCGTCTCTGAGCCCACTCTGGCATGAGAGGCTGCCCAATTCTTGAATTGTTCTTTGCTCAGTTAAACACTGTGAAACTTACCTGGGCTAAAGTTTTCCTTTTTGACACTGAGCATCCTGTATTTTATCTGTTAACCCTGGATTGATATTTACAGCTTCTTTCTTCCATACCCATTCATGTTCCTTTAGTTCCTTTACTTAATGAGGTGACCCAAACTTCATTCCTATAGGGTCTTGAGTCCTTGGTTATTCTGCTTGTATTGGGTCACCTGAGGCTTTCATTAACACTGTCACTGAACCCGGCAATCCTCAGAGATGTCTCGGGGATTCCCTGGGTACGACGGACTCCTTGTCTCTGTTGTGTGGCAGCAGCAGCTCCTTGGTGGACAGTCAGGGTCAGTCTTCCTCTTAGAGCTCTTGGCCCCCAGGCAAAGCGACAGGGGAGCAGCCTTCCAGTTCAAAAAAAACCATGCAGTGTCCATTCCTGGCAGCATTCTCCCTTGGACACTGAGGCCTCGAAACCTTCGATGGAATGGGAAGACGATATTTTGTCAGAGGCTTTCAGGTAGGAGGAGAATGGTAGCAGCGCAGGTCCCCAGTGTCGCCTAGAGAAACAATATGGAATGAGGAGAAAAGATAAAATTATGCAACAGCAAGCCCTCAGGATAACTTGGAGACAAGAATGCTCAAACTTAAAAAGAACAAGAAAAACAAATAACATAGAAATTACCCGGCTGGGCGTGGTGACTCAACGTTTGTAATCCCAGCACTTTGGGAGGCTGAGGTGGACAGATTCCTTGAGCCCAGGAGTTCGAAACTAGCCAGGGCAACATGGTGAAAACCTGTCTTTGCAAAAAATACAAAAATTAGCTGGGCGTGGTGGTGTGCACCTGTAGTTCTAGCTACTTGGGAGGCTGAGATAGGAGGATTATTTGAGCCCTGGAGGTCCAGGCTGCACTCCAACCTGGGTGACAGAGTGAGACAAGAAAGAAACGAAAGAAAGAGAGAAAGAGAGAGAGAGGAAGAAGAAGGAGGAGGAAGAGGAAGAGGAAGGAGAAGAGAAAAGAGAGAAAAAGGAAAAACAAGTGACAGGTCAGACTTTCCTTCCCACATGCCCATTCCAGCCCCACCTGCCACAAGACTGGCTGAGGAAAACTGGGGCAAAGGAGAGGAGGGAGTTGTAAGGGGCTTAAGCTTGATCTAAGACCTCACCAAAAACACTAAGTACACCTTGAGCCTGAAAATGTTCAAAAGTGTCTGCAGTAGTGTCAGAGCTGGGACAATTGGTGGGGGATTTAAAAGTACACATGAGGCCGGGCACGGTAGCTCATGCCTGTAATCCCAGCACTTTGGGAGGCCAAGGCGGGTGGATCGCCTGAGGTCAGGAGTTCGAGACCAGCCTGGCCAACGTGGTGAAATCCCATCTCTACTAAAAATACAAAATGAGCCAGGTGTGGTGGCACGTGCCAGCTACCCAGGAGGCTGAGGAAGGAGAATCGCTTGAACCCAGGAGGTGGAGGTTGCAGTGAGCTGAGATTGTGTCACTGCACTCCAGCCTGGGTGACAGAGCAAAAACTTTGTCTCAAAAAAAAAGTTACAGGTGAAATGTGAAGCCACAGTCTTGGAAACACATAGATCCTTGGGGAGCAACTACCCACAAAAGAAGGGAAAAGTGTCCTTTGGCATTTGAGTGTGGCTGGGGAAGCAAATGGAGAAGTTTAATTGCCTTCCAAGACAAAAAAAGAAAGAAAGAAAGAAGACGCACAACCCCCACCCCTGCAAAACAAATTCACTAGAGCATCTGGACTTCATAATGTTGCCAGAAGAGGGCGCATTATCTAGGGATCTTGTAAAACATACAATACCACAAAAATGAATAATGAAAAGATAGGTTCATACAGTTATTGCAAAATATCAGAAAATGAATTTCATCACATATGAACCAAGGAAAATTCACACAAACCTCTGAAACAATAGCCATGAAGAAGAAGAAAGCTGTAATACAACACTAAACAGAACCAAATATATGCAAAACAAGCATTTGAAGACATGCAAAACCACTTTGGGTGGGAAATTTAAGAACAAAGAACAGAACTAGACAAAATAGAGGAAGAAATGAAAACAGATTTGATTGAACTCTGGAAAGAAATGGAATAAACAGACAAAATTATCTAGAAGTAAAGATTAAATTACAAGATGCCCAAGGGAGAATAAATTCAAATAAAAATTTAATAAGGGGCATTAAAAGAACACAGGAAACCAAGCAAAAGAATGAAAATGAGCTAAAGAAGTAGGCTGGGTCCAAAGAAAGTAATGGAAACAGAATATACTCAAAGAAGGAATCACATGTGTGTTATTGGAGTCCCTGAAGAAAAAATAAACAACTAAACCACAACTAATATTTAACACTATAAGAAAACTGTCCAGGAGCAAAAAATCTGCAAATTGGAAGAGCCCACTGGGAATGTGGGAAGATTCACTCAGTGTGATCAACTTTGAAACATATCCTCGTAAAACTCTAATTTTAAAGACTTTTATTTTTTATTTTTTTTTAAACAGAGTCCCACTCTGTCACCCAGTCTGGAATGCAGTGGCATGATCTCGGCTCACTGCAACCTCCGCCTCCTGGATCCAAGTGATTGTCCTGCCTCAGCCTTCCAAGTAACTGGGATTATAGTCACCTGCCACCACGCCCAGCTAATTTTTGTATTTTTGGTAGAGACGAAGTTTCGCCATGTTGGCCAGGCTGGTCTGGAACTCCTGACTTCAGGTAATCCGCTCACCTTGGCCTCCCAAAGTGCTGGGATTACAGGTGTGAGCTACCATGCCTGGCCTCAAAGACTTAAAAAAAAAACCCTCAAGGACTCCAGTTTGTTGCCCAGGCTGGAGTGCAGTGGCACGATCTCCGCTCACTGCAAGCTCCGCCTCCCTGGTCATGCCATTCTCCTGCCTCAGCCTCCTGAGTAGCTGGGAATACAGGTGCCCGCCACCACGCCTGGCTAATTTTTTGTATTTTTTTAGTAGAGATGGGGTTTCACCATGTTAGCCAGGATGGCCTTGATCTCCTGACCTCATAATTCACCCGCCTCGGCCTCCCAAAGTGCTGGGATTACAGGCGTGAGCCACCGCACCTGGCCGACAGCAGACTTTTTAAACCAGCATACAAAGCAAGACAGCAACGGAGCAGCAGGTTTTAGACATTACACCTTGGGCCGGGCGCGGTGGCTCAAGCCTGTAATCCCAGCACTTTGGGAGGCCGAGACGGGTGGATCACGAGGTCAGGAGATCGAGACCATCCT